>NC_053140.1:47718558-48030425 GCF_016808335.1 Panicum virgatum | reverse complement strand
AGTCATTAATAGCTATTTCTCTCACATGTGGTGCAGCCACATCATCATTTTATTTCCACCATCGGATCTGAATGAAAACTCATATCTTGGCCGTCCGCAACCCACTAAAAGTTCTTACCTTTTTACTTGGTTTTATTATTGCCATGTGAATAATCTTTATGTCGGAATTAGCAAAAAACATCAAAAAAATTGATGTAAGTGCTAACATCCCTCATTCATTTTTATCACACCCATTCCTAACACCCTATTATACTATAGTATTGCATATCACAATGGTGGAGAATCCATAACCAATTCAAAATATCTACATTCGTCCAATGAAACATAGGTACTAAAACCATTAAATAAAATATATTCTTTCCAATTATCACATTTCACATAATTGCGTTGCTCACACTTCAATTTTTTTAAAAAAAATGCAGAAACTTTACTTATCCAAGAGAGTCAATACAAAGTCCAATCTCTTGCTTCACAAAATGATGCAAATATTTCCATTTCCTCCCAGAATAAAATTAAAACATTCTTATCATAACTATTATGGTTCCTCGCTTCCTCTTTATATCAGTTTCAGCAACTAGAACTTCTTATATGTACATCGACTTCAGTATTTAAGCATTTCTTATATGCAACCATGCCATATATCTCCAATATTAAAATTGGCCGCAACTTCATAACTTCATCTTTTTAGCACACTCAACTTCAATATTTTTGCTCTGAAATCCCGCAGCAACGTGCGGGGTATGCAACTAGTAACAAAACAAATTACAGCACATGCCAGATTAGAATATATTTTTTCACTGTTGTACATCAGCTATCGGACTGTAACCTTGTCAAGTTGTCATAACCACAGGATCCATGCAATAAAGCTAGCCGTACTTTTTTTTCTCATGATAGATTCAATCTTCTCTACTAACTGTAAAATATTTGCTATATTTCTTTCAAATTAGTATACCTGTTTACTAGCTTCTTTAAGCAATTCGTCAAGTTGAGGAGTTGCTGATGCGTAAAATCCAAGACCATACACCGCAGAATCAACATTTAAGTAAGCAACAGTCCTTGAAGTTATCATTGCTCTGTTCTCCTCGACCCATTCAGTGGATCCTATCTGCATTTTGCCCAAAGAAAATAGCATCAAGAGAACATATGAATTGCTTCATGGTAGTGACTGAGTGAGTCGAGAGAGAGACCAATGCATACTCTTCGGCGTCCCAGTTGCACAAGATGATGGTCCGCCGAGGCCTCCAGCCCTTCTTTTGCAGCTTAGACAACCGTTGAGCTAGCTACATCTAATGAAAGTTAATGATGCAACTATGCAAGAGATCAAGCAAATGATAATTGGATATAAGATTGGATAGCCAAATATGGCATACCTCAAGCAAGGCTGCTGTCCCGCTGTTTGGATCAACTCCCCCAAACGTCCATGCATCACGATGATTTCCAAGGATTACATACCTGTATGTATGTTTCACAATGTCTATTTCACTGAATTTGTGCTGAATTTTTTTTTACTTTCAAACGATTAAATCAATGAGCAGCTAAGTAACTTGAAATGTCATACATGATACGTGATCCTTTCAGAATCTAATCCAAAAAGGTTTCTGGAGACTGTTTTAGGATTGGGGTCTGAAATTCTGTCTGTCATATGATGAAATGACAATGAAGCTCAGTTGCTACAGCTCAATTCCAAATCTGTCATACAGTTAAATTTGAACAGGCAACGGTAGGTGATTTGGGACTTTTGGGACATTGATCGTACCGTTCAGGTTCTTCTTTCCCTTCAATCACCGAAATAACATTCTGAATTGTAGCCATTGTCTCATTCCCCTGAAAAGAAAGCAAACAGGCGTCAATCAAAAATATCAAAAAAGAAGTTGTTCCCTGTCATTTCTAACTCCTGTAGAGTAACAGAGCAACTTACTACGTAGGTCAGGTTGAGCACTGCTGGCCCGGGCCCAAGCCGGTAAGCCGGCGCGGCGGCGCCTCCTTGCCATTCCTCGGGCGCCACATCGCCGCCAATGAGCCGTAGTATGGCCTCCCCGTCCATCCCGGACACCGGCAGCGCTGGTATCCCAGGCATGTCGTCGGAGGCCATCGCCTCCGCGATGCTCAAGCGCTGGCACCCTTCCGACGACGCCCACATCGGCGTCGTGGGGTCTCCGACCCCCTTGAACGTGCTACCCACCTGCACGCCGGTGGGCGGCATCCACGGCCCGTCCGGGAAGGCCTTCCCCGCCGCGTAGTCCTTGGCGTCGGTGTAAATCACCGCCGCGGCCGCGCCGGCGTCGCGCGCGTTCCGGACGATGTCGCCGCGGAACACCTTGCCGTAGCGCGCGACGGCGACCTTCCCGGTGACGTTGACGCCGCGGGCGGCGAGGTAGGCGAAGTCCTCCGCGCGGCCGTAGTTGGCGTAGACGGCCTCGGCGGCGACCGAGCCGGAGGCCGCGTAGGCAAGGAAGGTGGGGACGGCCTCCGCGGAGACCGCGGCGTAGGGGTCCCCGGGGTAGGTTTCCTGCTCCAGAGCGAAGTGGACGGTGCCGCGGCCCGGCGCGGAGAGGGAGAGCGAGCGGCGCGCGGGGTAGGAGAGGAGGACGGAGTAGGGGGTGAGGCGGGTAGGGAAGGAGTGGGAGGCGAGCGCGTCGCGCACGTAGGCGGCGGCGAGGGAGTTGGCCCTGGTGCCGGCGACGTGCGGGCGCTGGGTGAGGGCGCGGAGGTGCGCCGCGGCGGTGTCGTTGGAGCCGAGCGAGAGGAAGAGGGACTGGTAATGGGAGGGGCCCGGCGCGAGGAAGAGCAGGTGGAACGAGGCGACGAAGGCGGCCGCGACGATGAGCGGGAGTGGGTGGAGCCTCGCGGCCGCGCGGCGGGGGGCGGCGGGGGACGGAAGGAGCGGGGCCCGCGCCGAGGGCTCGTCGGCCCCGTCCAGGGGAGGCATGGGGCCGCCTCTCAGGGAAGCGGGCTAGGCGGGGTGGCGGCGTGAGATCAGCAGCCGGGGAGCGGGCGGTGGTGTGCGGCGGACACTGCAGTTACGAGTGAAGCGGAGGAGACGCCGAGACGGGCAGGCCGGCCGGCATGGGGAGAAGAAGCCGGATGTGTCGCTGACAACGTGGGGGCGGGCGCGCGGGCGTTTTCGGGCTTGCGCTGTCGTTCGTGGTGGTGGGACCACCGCCGTTCGCCGTCTCGGGTGCTGTCGCGTTGTTTATGGTAGCGTGGGCCTAGTCGAGTGGATGAGGACGTGGAGATTCGGACTGGGCCTTTTTTTATTTCTTTTTTTTCGAGGTGCGTGGTGGTCACTGATGTCACCCATGGAAACGGACCAGGTCCGTGCAAAACAGCGAGGGGTCTATCCGTGGGCCGACTGGTAGCCCAAGACTGAGCTCACGGGTGACGAGTGGCCCAGAAACCGGCCCAGCACGCCGCGGAGACGGCTCGACTAAACCGGATCGCCACACGGCCGGACCGCACAGGCGCGGCACTTCCCGAACTGCCCCCAAGAAATTGCGAGATCGGACGGCCAAGCGCAACGCACCGCCCGCGAATTCCCCGAAATTACCCTGCTTTTGAGCTTTTCCCTCTGCCAACCTCAACGCCGCCGGTCTGGGTCGACCGGGCGCAGAATATTGGCCTGCGGCGGCGGCGCCTCCACATCTCGTCTCTCGGATCGGGAGGTGAAACCAAGGTAGAGCTCAACCCCCTTTTCGGCTCCATCCCACTCTCGTTGCTAGAGCTAGTTCATCCACGCGCCGTGCTTCTACCTGATTAGTATTTCTAGTGGAGCGTTCGAGTCAGTTTGGGGTCTCATTTACTTGCGGGGTGTAAAGTTTTTGAAATTAAATGTGTTTCACATTTGAAGTATTAAATATAGACTAATTATAAAATTAATTACAGAACTCGTCTGTAAACTATGAGACGAATTTAATGAGCTTAATTAATTCGTCATTAATGTTTGGTACTGTAGCATGCACCCAGCATTCAGTTAAATATCAGTTTAATGAGGATGCACCCTGTGTGTTTAATTAAGATAATCTTCTGTTTATTTTTTTCATAACTGTTATGGGCATCTAATACCATTAGTTGTTGCAAATGTTAGAATAGTGCTTGGAGACTTGCAATCAATGTGTCTGAACCATAATCTTTGTTTCTTCTTTTCATGTACCCTTAACTCTACATGCTATCTTTTGCTTTTGTGTTTTTCCTACCCTTGTTTCTTGTGGGTTTCATCTCTAGCCTACCCCAACTTGCTTATGTTGTTGTTGTTGTTTCAGTATTAAAGTTGTTGCTTTTACAAGATATCCCACCATGGCCAACATCAGAGTAGTCTCCAGCCTTGGTGATGTTGCCACTGAGCTGCAAAATCTGCATATCACTGATATTGCTCAGGTTAATAATGGCCGATTTCAATTGGATGAGCAAGCACCCCTTCAAGATGCAGCAAATATGAAGGTGAAGACCAGACCAGGAAAGCATGGATTTGTATTAGTTAATCCAGAGCTGTTGGAGTGCAAGTATCATGCCAAGATGGCACTAGAGACGTCATTCAACCGCATGCTAAAAGCTTCCATGGAGTGAATTGATCAAGAGCTGCAGCCAATTGAAGCAGGCATCGCAGCACTGAGGGTCCTTGTGGGCTACAATGACCAGCAAATCCCACCAAATGGACCTCCACTTAACCACAGAAATCGTGGTGTGCAACATTGCATCTATCCGTGCCCTCCCGTACGTGTTTCTTGTTCTCTTCTCTTTTGGGATAAAGATCACTTTAAACCAGTTTTGAGTAGATCTTATGAAATTCGATTGCCCCTGTTGGAAATGTTTCTGTTACTATAAGATGTTTAGAAAGAATTATGCAAGTGTTGTGTAGCTTGGTACTTTCTTTAGATATTGTTTTGTCTCTGTTTTGCTCGTTTCCAAGTTATGAGCCATGAATTTCATGTCACATCGTCTGAATGAGTCTCCTGCGTCGGCTAGTACTTATATTGGGTGCATTTCATTGAGATAGACAACTTATAACCAGATGTCTGTATTAAGAGTAGCATTTATTTATTTGTCAACTCTTGAGCTGGCAGATTGGTGATGAAACACAAACCCCAAGCTTTTATTCCACTGATTCCAGTGATGGGAAGCTATGTTAGCATAGCTTTTGTGGTTTTCAATCCGAAACATCTGCAACTCAAGTAGCTTTTTTTTGTTTTTCTTTAATTATACTAGTATTTTTTTCTGCTTCTTCCAGTTATGTCAAAATTAAGTGAAGTTTAGTCTTCTTTTTTATTGTCTCGAAACATGGCAGAAAACAAAGGGGAACGGATCTTGCGACACTGGTTACTCATTTATCTAGAAACTGTTGTGATATGTTTGCTATTGTGTTAGTGTTTGTCTGGAAAACTGTTGTGGTATGTTTGCTTAGTATTGCGTTTTTCTCATTTTCAGTTCCCGGTTGAGCCTCGTTTTGAGCATGACACACACCACCGAAGAGTCCCGTATCTGTAACACCACAGGTGTTAATCACCTATAATTAAACTAATCATGGCCATTAGTTCCAGAAATCACGCAACAAATCATCAAACAAAAACTTTGCTTCTCAGCCTGGGCCAGACCGGTCTGACCGGTAGGGGCGACCGGTCTGACCGGTTGAACTAGGTTGAACTGTTTTGAGGGGCCCACAACATTTAAACCACACACTCTCTCTCTCTCCCCCCCCCTTACCAACTCACTCCTCCCCACCGTGCTCAGCCCGAGCTCGAGCTCTCTCCCTCTCATTTCCTCACTCAAACCCTAATCCCCAAATCCTTCCTCTCCATTGGATTCCAAGGCCGGGGAAGGATCAAATCAGCGTGGGGGATCATCTTCTCCTTGATTCCATCCTTGGGGAGCAGGAGATTCGAGTTCTTCGTGCAAGAAGGAGCTCACTCAAGGTATTAAGGCTTGTGTGGGTCGATCTCTCATTTTAGATGATTTTAGACGATTTCCTCTGGTCAAACACGTCCAAATGCAGCCCTGAACTAGTTCCTAGGAGAGTTTTGGTTTTGGTGGGCGATTTTAGCCGCGCCAAGAGTTCTAACTTTTGGTCTAGGTAGGACCGGTCTGACCGGTGTCGTGGTTAAGTTAACTGGGACCGGTCTGACCGGTATGGGGTACCGGTCTGACCGTTAGGGCAGTGGCTGAGAGGGTTAAATAGGTGGTTGTTGGTGCAATTAGTTAGAAATTAATTCAGATATAAGTTACTTGTAATTTTTATAAATCATACATGCATTCTCATGTCATATGCATATGCATATGCACACATGTAGCAGCCGCCGCGGGGAGGTGGTGTACGAGGTGGTGGCAGAGCCACAGGAGTCGCAGGGGCAAGCCCCGCAGCAGGAGGTTCGTGAGGAGGCGGCCCCAGGCCCAGCCGACCTTAGTGGCGAGCAGCAGACTCAAGGCAAGCCTCGGTGCATGTCCTATTATTTTAAATTATGACATCTATATACGTTTCTATTAATTGTGCATTACGTTTCAGGAATTGATTGGAACCCTAGTTGCATTATCCTTGGGTTCCTTGAGTTATACTAGCATGTATAGGACGATAGAAATGCTATGCTTAATAAGTTCTCGATAGAAGTCGAGTGACTTCTTGTCACTTGCGAGATATAGGATATTTAGAAGTCGGGTGATTTCCGGTTACTCGCGAGATATAAGTTATATGTGTTTATATTACAGTCCATGAGTTATTGAAAGTGATATGGGAATGTGAGACCGGACGGGGAGTGATGATGATGTATAGGTATGGCAGCAGGACAGGGTTCCTGGGTGCCTTAGCCCCGTCTGAGTCGGTTAAGGACCGGTCGTTGTCGGCAGTGCTGATCGGGGATTGAGTTGTACTAACCGCATGCCGGGAGTAGGAGGTAGTCGAAACCGGTAAGCCGAGTACTGTTTTGCTTCGAAAGTACAGGAACCCGCACCCAACTCCTGGGGTAGTCGAGTAGTCGCGGAGAAATGGGGATGCATATATTTACTTTTGGTGGTCTCATGTTGAGCTCGGCTGACCATATGTCGTTGGGCTGGTTCCTGTAGTTTGAGGCGGGGAGGGGAAAGGTCGGTGCGTGGGGTCCGACGGGGCTTTTGCGTGCCGTGTTGGTTAGGTCCACCTTGCAAGGTTAAATCGAATCGATTCGCCGTGTCTCGCGGTCATGAGGGCCTTGATCTCTTTGCTGCATCGTAGTCTCATGATAGAATGAGGAGGATATGTATAAATATGACAATGAACACATGGAATTATTATTTGATTGCACCAGCATGTTTGCTATAGTTGATTCATGCAAATATTAGATTAGAGGTAAATTGTATAGAATCTGGAGCTAAAATACTGAAAGTAAGGAATTACTTTAGTCGTTTTTCTGCAAAATAACCACCAGCCAAAAGCCATGCATGTCTAGGTATGTGGGCTAAGTTATACCCATTGGTCGGGTAAGTCTTGCTGAGTATTAGTTGCTCAGGGTTTGTTGCCACCATACTTTTATTTCAGGGCACACAGACGTGGATTTTTGCCCCTGCTGCGTCAAATTTATCCGCTGGGATGCAGAGGGGTGGGAAGTTGTGGATCGAGACCCCTAGGTTAGAGAGTTGTCGGGTTGCACACTTAAGGGCAGAGTTGCAGCCCCTCAGATTTTGTTGGACCGGTCTGACCGGTGTCTACGTGGGGAACCCATGCACACCGGTCTGACCGGTGGGATGCACCGGTCTGATCGGTGGTGTCAGGCTGAACCTCCAGGGGTAGTGTAGTATAGTCTTTTCCTCGGCATAAATTCTAGTTTTAATAGTTGGAAGACTTGTATATCAAGTATGTATTTAAACCCGGTTTGTAAAATTATTGTATTCGAAGTCGGTTTGTAAAAGTGTGTTTTATCCTATTATGTCACGTGTTGTATTTTCAAGTAATTGTTGTGCTTGTACCATATGCGTCCGCCTTCACGTGGGACTACCGGTGTTGTTTCGATCGGGCCGTGGGTTGAGAAAGGGTCGCCAAATTAAATCATTAAGCTAATGCGCCGATGTGTTCAAATGACTGCCATTATGCTTAGTTTGGAGTTTTAATTTGGCGGTTCCGTCACAGTATCAAAATGCCTATGCTACAGCAAGAGAGGGATGCAGCCGCTGCTCGTGATAGGCGTGCCCAAAGGGCCGTCTGGGAGGCCAAACTCCGCATTTTGGAGGCAAGGCAATCCATCTTGAAAGAATTAAAGGCTGAGATGTGGTCAAAGATGAGGTCAGAGTTCGATGAGATGATGGAGCAAAGATCTGACTTAGGGATTGGTTATGCTGAGTATGAGTTCCCTCCACTGGCATAGGTAAGTCACCCCTGGTGTAAACAAGGTAGCCACTTTGTTACTTCCTGTGAATTTAACAGAAGTGCAGCATGCCTAAGTAATGCCTAAGCATGTTAGCACACTGAAAACTAAAGCTAAACAATGGAAAAGGCCGTAAACTTGATCAATATAGGAATTAATGGTTCGCGCAGCAAGAACTACTGGGTCTAAGCCCAAACCACCTTTGTAAGAATTTTTTTTCATGCATGTTATGCTACCATAAATCTCTCAACATTTAATTTGTCCTGTTCATGATGCATCTCTAATGGTATAGATTGCATTTGTGCTTGTTCCAGAATATGATGTGGTTTTAGGGCCTTTCAGACTTTTTCCTTGTTTCTCTGTAGCTTTATTCTGTTTATGATGCATCTCTAATACATATTGATTGGACTTGTGCTTGTTTCTGACAATGATGTGCTTTGGTGCTAATCTCTTGCTGCTGTTGACACGCAGGTGTTCGGCAAGCAGAAGGTCAAGCATGTGGTCAAGAATAAGACTCCGGAGGTGGCGAAGCCGGCAACAGCTGAGACTCACTGAAGTGGTTCTTATCGTCTTTTGGGAAAACAAATGTAAATGATCTTTGGAGGTGTTCTACGGTGACGAAAACTTGAGACTTCGTTGGTCGCAGAAACTAGTATGTTAGTATGTCTTGCTAGCTGTTCGAAGTAGTGGTGTGGGCATCGTTGGTCCAGTAACTTGTCATGAGAATTATTTGTTTCTGGCTTTCTGCATCAAGTTACTGAGCCCATTTGCAATGATCTGGTATTGTTGCTTACTTTTCTGTTGATGCCTGCTTTGTCTTTGAATTTAGCTCTTACGTTCTTTAGTAGATTCCAGTGGCGAGTATGTCCAGTTATGCTTGTTGAATGATGGTCTGCTCTGTATTCTTGTTCTGGAAGTTCACTGCTAGTTTGTGGTATAATGCAGTTCTGATCCTCTGGACTGTAGGAGATGACGATGATTTTGTCCCCATGTTTACTGTGAAAGATAGAAGATTACACAGATAAACACTGATTGATTTGCAATATCGCATCATAACACAAACTTCTTTACAAAGATGTGCGGCTCTCCTTCGTGAGAAAAGAAAGTAACACAAACTTGGAGGGATAGGGGGAAATGAAACTTGGATTAATTAAAGGAATGGTTATGGCTTCATTCAGACACCCGCTTCCACTTCCCTGGTCACCGATGGCTTCATTCATGAGAAATCTGACTCTCATGCCAAAGACCAGCAATGCTCGACCTATCAATCGTTGTTGTCTTCAAGGCGGCCACCAACACCGAGCAATCTGACTCCAGGATGACATGTAGGTACTCCATCTCTTGAGCGAGCACTAACCCATCCCGAGTCGCAATAGCTTCCACCATCTCCCACCGTTCCTAGCCAGCGTGCTTGTGCTGCTCGTACAAACCCACGATGATCACGGATGACTGAAGCACCTGAGCCGTGCCTAGCTCCTTCAACAAAAGCTCCACCTGTGTTGACCTTCACCCGGCCATCGATAGGAGGGCGCCATTTCTCCTTCGGCCGAGCAAAACTCCGGTCACTCTTTGCACTCAAGCACACCAAGCTTTCCACCATATTGGCCACATGCCTAGCCGACGCCAAGGGATTCCAGAGACCTAATTAAACTTAAGAAGAAACAACTGCTCAAAAGAGCATGGTTTTTGTTCACCCATCAGTTCATTTCATGCGGCCTCTCTGTTTTTTTTTTCTTTTTTGAAGAATCATGCGGCCTCTCTGCCTGAGTGTCTGGCAAGGCAAACGCAAACTACTGGAAACGAAAGGGGACGAAAGATTATGAAACGCCGTTCATCATTCATTGATCGCCCATTTACGTTCGACTTCCTCCGCTGGAGCCTCCTGGGAGCCATCGGTTTCAGCACTTTCCCCTGACACGCAAACGCTAGCATTCAGAAAGGCAACCGGCCGACGTTACACTGAATTGCTTGCTTGCACCTCTCATCACCATGATGCTGCCGTGCACACCACCACCCAATGCATGTAACCGAGCGGCGGCGGCGCAAACTGACAAGAGGTTGGTAGGTGACGGAAGCCCGGGCGGCGGGTTTGATTACGCTAATGATCGTCTCGACCTGGCTGGTCGATGACGCGAGGAAGCACGCAACCGATCGGCAACGCACCCCCACCGAATCCACCACGGATCGGTCGCTTCTGGGAGTGATGGTGATTGCGTGCAAGCTGCCTAGCCGGCGATCTATCTAGCATCGCATTGCTCTGGTGGACCGCGCCGATCCTGCGGTCCTGATGCTGTACGAGCAGCCATCGCCATCACCACCACCACCACAAAACTGCGTCTGCGTCACGAGTGGACGGAGACTGTACTGGTCGTTTGCAAAGTAATGCAAGTACACACATAAGGCAAGAAGATGAGACAGATCAGTAGCAAGTGCGTAGTATGATTTTTCTTTTAAAAGTTCTCCATTCATATACCCAAATCACTGGCCAACTCAAAAGAAAATTTTAGTACGGAGCACGAAGAAATGTTGGTGGCGGCAAATGAAACGCCACATTAACCCCGCGTTTACTGAACAATCGGGTACGTTCGGTGGGTAAGAATCCAAGCAAGGGGGGAGCTCGAGTTCGAGCTGTAGCACACAGCCCGGACTGCCATGCCATCAATGTGCGCGAAGTTATCTTGATCGTGCATGCTTGCCACGACTGCAGTGTCGTCTGTCCACTGCAGGGAACTCGATCGCGGATGCATAACCGAGCACCGTGCGTCTGTGCCTAGCTTTTTTTTTTTTCGGCTAGAAAATAAAACACACGCGGCGTGTGGGCGTGGACGCGTCGCCGCTGTCCGTTGTCCCCCAGCCCCCCAGGCCTTCGGCTTCCGGCCACACAACCTGTAAAGGCAGGCGGCGCTTGGCCGATACCGCGGCCGCGATCGCAGAAGCAGCCGCCGCGGCATCGCTGCCAGCAGCGGGGCTGGCCGGCGGCGGCGCTTCCCCGGAGACCGCGACATTTCGGTGCTTAGCCCGGAGGACTCACGGAGTCGCGGTCACGGATCCTTTCGAAAGAAGAAAAGAGTCGCGGCCACGGGTGGCGGGTGGCGGCAGCAGAAGGAACACCCGAACAGGGCATCGGCGCGGTGGACGCGTTACAATTTTACAGGGGCCAGGGGGCGCTACAGGCCAGTGCAATTCTGCGTGTGTGTGTGTGTCCACCTAGGAATCTAGGATTTCATGAGGTGAGGTGCTACACACTGTAGGTATGGACGTATGTGCACCATGGGAAAGGTGGAAATGTTAACGGACGGCTTGGTAGAACTAGAACACGTAGAGTTCAGGAACGGTGCACGCTGGGGATGCTCCTAGCTTTTTAAGCCTGATAGGCTGGATGCTAATTTTTATCTAGATAAAATTAGAGTATGCTAATAAAATTTAGCTACCAATTGATTAATATGTAAAAATTGGCACTTTAATATTTGTGACCAAAACAATAGGGAGTTACTAGACACTTATTAAACCTTGAAAAGGGAAAAAATATTAGTTGCCTTGTTTTGACACCAACCAAATGAATATCTAATTTTCTTGCCAACACTTTGGCATGTCATGATTTTGGCTCAGCACAAATTGGCATCCAACCAATTAGCTATTTTTTTTTGAAAGGCTTAGCTTTAGATGTTGATAGTGCAAATAATATTTACCAAATTAAGTATCAAATTATCATGAGTGAATAGTACATGTGAACGTGAAATGTCTATTTTCGTATTTGATCGTCAATTTTGGTCACTTTGATAGTTTGATACTTTGTTAGAGTTTTTGTAGATGCAATGGACAAAAAAAATGGGGATAAGTCTATTTTACAACCTCAAACTAGTCAAGAAGTCTGTTTTTCAACCTCATACTACGAAACCGGGTAACATAGGCCCTCGAACTGATAAAACCGTCCGAATCACCCCCTCGAGTACTGTAGCAAGCTGTTTTGAGGGCGGTTTTGCTACAGTAACATTTTCGAATTTTTGGAATTTCACACCTCTCAATTAAATAAGAAATAAAGCATAGTTAATATTGTCTAAAAATCATGATATTTTTTTGGGAGGTAGATAAAAAGACAAGGAATTTATTTTGGCTAGATGTGATACATTAAACCTAATGAAATTTGAATTATAAAATTTTAAAAATGGGTAGAATTTAAAATTTCTTGAATTTTTGGGTTAGCTAAACCTTTGATAAAAATGAAATAAAAATATGATAATTCATAATTTTTTATTTAGTTTAATAAGGTATTTTTTATTGGCCCAAGTTTTTATGAAAAGTTTTTGAATTCCTTCGCAATGCTCAAATTTGAATCAAATTTGATTCCTCAAATTTTAATTTATGAATTTTCTATAGAACTTGGGCCAATAAAAAGTACCTAACTAAACTAAATAAAAAATTATGAATTATCATATTTTTAATGCATTTTTATCATAGGTTTAGCTAACCTAAAAATTCAAGGAATTTTGAATTCTACCTATATTTAAAATTTTATAATTCAAATTCCTTTATGTCTATTGTAGCACATCTAGCCAAAATAGATTCCTTGTCTTTTGATCTACCTCCCAAAAAAATATCATGATTTTTAGACAATATTAACTATGCTTTCTTTATTATTTAATTGAGAGAGGTGTGAAATTTCAGAAATTCGAAAATTTACTGTAGCAAAACCGCCTTTGGCTGAGTCAGGGTTGCTTTTCAAACGGTTTCGTTAGTTGGAGGTGTAGGATGTCCGGTTTCGTAGTTCAAGGGCCAAAATCGGACTATCGTGATAGTTAGGGTTGAAAAACAGACTTTTCCCAAAAAAATGTGACTAATGTTTATTGAGGAGGAAACGTAAGACCCATTTCAGAAGGAATATGACCCAGCAAATACTTTGATAGGCCGACATATAAACTTCTCGTAGCTTCGCGACAAATAATAGTAGTGAATCATGGAATAACTTGCTCAGAGACACAATTAAGTTATACTAGTGAAATGGTTTACATCACAGTTCACAGAATATTCTGCCTATAAATGTTTCATGGCAAACTGAATTGTCTCCTGTGACAAGCAAGATTTCTGGGGACAAACTGCATCCGTTTCATGCTGATTTGTTCAGTTTTTTTTCCTATACTATCCTTGAAAACATTTCACTGGTTATAATTTTAGGGGTATAATTGACCTCTGGATGAGATTCAAGTTACATTTTTTGGTGCTTCTTGATATTTCTTTAAGTATGACAAATGACCTTGCATTTGTCTGTAGCAAACCAAATGTGGAGCTGATGCAAGAAAAAAAAAATGTGGAGCTGATGCAATTTGCCTTCTGCATATCTCACGCATGCAGTACTAAAAACGTCATAATAAAACAAGAAAATTTAGAAGTGTGCCGTTCCAACCAAAACACAAACACACAGATGCCCCCGATAATGACAAACAAATCAGACCGAAACGAACATGCACCAAATCCAAAGAGGATCTTATCTGCTCTGCTCTCTCCAAGAAAATTCCAGTCAGAGGGGCTAGCTAAGGCTCTGTTATCGGATCCCGTAAACCCCGTAAACGAAAAAAAACATCACATCGAATGTTTCGACACATGTATGGAGTACTAAATGAAGTCTATTTACAAAATTTTTTGTATGGATGGGCTGTAAATCGCGAGACGAATCTAATGAGTCTACTTAAGCCATGATTTGCAACAGTGATGCTACAGTAACCATCCATTAATTATTAATTAATCATGGATTAATTAGCATCATTAGATTCGTCTCACGATTTACAATTTATCTGTGTAAAAAAATTTATAAATAGACTTCATTTAGTACTTCAAATTAGTAAAATTTCTTTACAAAAATTTTTGCAACGAAACTAAACACGGCCTAACATTTCTCGTGCCCTCGCTCTGCCCAGAAGTCGCCATCACCCTGGAAGGCCGGGCTCGGCTCTGGACGCCAACGCCACGAGGAACTGCACCGAACACATGCATGGCGCCTACCGCCCTGCGCTTGGGCGGTGCGCGGCGCCACGCGCCACAGGGCACACCAGCTTACCAACCGCACTTCGCAGCTCCGAGCTCGTGAACCCCCGTGGTGACTTTGCTCGACTTGCGCCACTCCTCCATTCCCTTTTCTGTTCTCTTCCTGCCCGTGATCGATCGTATCTCCTCCCTCCCTTAAATTCTCCCCCCAAGGCTTTCGGCCTCCCCACCTCAGACCTCACACCGAACCTGTCACGCCGCCCCTCCAGCTTCCCCCGCTCGCCGCGAAGCCCGGGGCCGGCCGTGGCAACGGCGGCGGCACCGCAATGGCCACGCCGCGCGCACGATTCTTGGCCTGCATTGCCGTGGCGCTCCTCGCGCCGCCGTGCGGGGTGGCGGGGCACTCGCGCGGGCTGCGGCCGGGGCGCGGCGGCGCGGCGGCGCCGTTCCCGGTGAACGCGACGCGGGCGGAGATGATCGAGCGGCAGTTCGTGGAGTGGGTGCGGTACATGGGCGGCCTCCGGCACAGCACGTTCCAGCACGCGCTCGCCCGCGCCTTCCCGTCCTACTCGCTCGTCGTCGACAAGAACCCGGCGTTCGGCGACTTCACGACCATCCAGGCCGCCATCGACTCGCTCCCGGCCATCAACCTCGTCCGCGTCGTCATCAGGGTCAACCCCGGCACCTACACGTACGTGCGCCCCACCCACCGGTTCCGCCGCATTGCGCTGATGACCCCCGTAAGCTTACGCTGATCGCAGGGAGAAGGTGACCGTCTCGCCGATGCGCGCGTTCATCACCCTGGAGGGCGCCGGCGCGGACAGCACGATCGTGCAGTGGGGCGACACCGCGGACTCGCCGACAGGGCCCAAGGGGCGGCCCCTCGGCACGTTCAACTCGGCGACGTTCGCCGTGAACGCGCAGTACTTCCTCGCCAGGAACATCACTTTCAAGGTAACCGCTACCGTTCGTTGCTGCGCCTGCTCTGTCCTATGCAATCTGCGCGCTTGTTCCTGCTGTGTTTTTTCTGCCCCTGCCGCAACTTGGCATTGCCGTGACACCGAACGGCGCGCAGAACACGGCGCCGGTGCCCCAACCTGGCGCGACGGGGAAGCAGGCGGTGGCGCTGCGGGTGTCGGCGGACAACGCGGCGTTCGTGGGGTGCAAGTTCCTGGGCGCGCAGGACACGCTCTACGACCACTCGGGCCGGCACTACTACAAGGAGTGCTACATCGAAGGCTCCGTCGACTTCATCTTCGGCAACGCACTCTCGCTGTACGAGGTACGCCGCCGTTCCTCCTCCATATCCACAACAACGATCTCTCTGCAGAACATGCTACCACCCTACGCGGTCCAGTCCTTTTCTCTGCTGCTACCGGGGTGCAGGTCAGGATTCCAGATGCTACTAGACCCACGGCCTATCTCGCCAGCCAGAAAGGTTTGTAGGATCGCGCCAGCTCAGGACAGAACAGAGGCTCCAAAACAGAGCATGCAAATTGCTAGTCTGTATTTTTTTAGAGTTGTATTGCTAGTACGGGCACTCAAGGCTGGAAAGCAAGTACTAGTACGGGCCAGGTTAATTAGAGTCTTTTCGTGCGCCTTGACACTCGGGGGTTATGGTACGTTGACGCAATCATTCGCACGGGACGAGAAAGAATACCCAGAGTTCGGTGTGCGCTGACCAGATAAGAGCGTACTAGTTCTGGGCTCACACACACTCGTAGTCTCGTTCGCGCAGCGGTCAATGCACCACGTTCCCCACCGAGACGGTCATTGTTCGGGGTCCAAACCGTGCACGAGTATAATCTTTTGTCCCCTGGCGGCAGATGACGGTCGCCGTCGTCAGTCTGTCCCGCGACGGCCTCTTGCTGGTGTCCGCTTGCGCCCCCGACCTGGCGACCGGCCGGCGTCCCCACACCCACGGGCGGGCCGGCGGGCGCGCGGCGTGCCGCGACGGCGACGTGCTACGGGCTCTGGGGCCTGCATCGCGGCGCGGAGAAACCCACGAGCCCTGCTGCTGAACCTGCCAGCGGCGAACTGCAAGTCTGTTCAACGAGAGAATAACGGGTGCTGTTTGGTTGCAGGACTGCCACGTGCACGCGATCGCGCGGGACTACGGGGCGCTGACGGCGCAGAACCGGCAGAGCACGCTGGAGGACACGGGGTTCTCGTTCGTCAACTGCCGGGTGACGGGCTCCGGCGCGCTCTACCTCGGCCGCGCCTGGGGCAGCTTCTCCCGCGTCGTCTTCGCCTACACCTACATGGACAACATCATCATCCCGCGCGGCTGGTACAACTGGGGCGACCCCAACCGCGAGATGTGCGTACGCCCTCCTCCTCCGATCCGTCCTCCTCCTCCTCCCACCGATTGCTATTGCCATCTGGGGCTACCGGACGCCGGGCGTGCTCGCCGCTCGCCCTCGCCGGGTACTAGTAGTGCTCGACGGCCACGCCGCCATGTCTCGAAGCCTTTTTGCCACTCTCATCTCGCGGGGGCTATGGCTTTTACTGCTTTGCGGCATGGAAAGCGAGCTAAGAGCTCAGCTATTTTGCACGTATGTAGTAGACTGACCCGTGCTGTAGCCTGTAGGATCGTGATCGATAAAGCTGTGCGCAGACAAAGGGAGCACTCACCTGCTCCCATTCTGGGCGAATCATCCGATCGCACGGGTGGCTCCCGATCTCGCCGCGATCGTAGCGGCTTTCTAGATTCGATTCCCACGGCCCCGCCGGAGCCACAGCCACACGGGCAAAAGCAGAGTCGTGTCGCCTATCAGGATCGCGAGAGCCAAACGGCAATGGCGTTCTCGGATCAAAAATTTTCTTGGCCGATCTGTGAAAAGCTCGGCTCGGGCGTAGAAGTTTGGAACTAACGTCTCCGTGCTCGGTGTTGTTGCTGTTGGTGCAGGACGGTGTTCTACGGGCAGTACAAGTGCACGGGCCCGGGCGCGAGCTACGCCGGCCGGGTGGCGTGGTCGCACGAGCTCACTGACGACGAGGCCAAGCCGTTCATCTCGCTCAGCTTCATCGACGGCACCGAGTGGGTCAGGCTGTAATCCTAGCTTCGCTGTAGCTCACGGCACGCGACACCCATGTAAAAAAAACAGAGGGAGGAAGTATACAAATTTAGTTGCCATTCGTCAACTCTATATCTTGATGCCAATCTAGTCAACTCAATACGTAAAAAAAATTAATTGTTCGGGGTCAAATTTACAATTTGGTCAGCTAGACTCAAATAAGAGGGCCGCGGCCGAATACTCGTTGACCAACAAAAATAAGGCCCAGCTCATACAAACATCATGATCACGACTGGATCACGAGCACATAACCTGGGCCACTTATGATGGCCTCGGGACGACAGCCCAGTGTTATCCCATGGTATTGTTCGTGCTTTCGTCCCATCCTGGCAAGTAACAAAAAAGGGGGGCCATTTCTCTAGTGATAAACACCAAAGCTGATCCCTTTTCTCCAAGACTCCAAGATCTGGCGAAACATTTTTACAGCGACAGAGAACGAAGGGGGAGGGGCAGTGAAGGATAGAGCAGCTGGGTGGACACGGTTTTCTTCCACGTTTCTTGTGCGCTAATGGACCCGTGACCACTCATCCCGTGAATGCAATTTAGGCATTTAGCTGTTCCTACTTAAAATGTTAGATCTCGATTGGATCCCTGGCCGAACACAAACAAAAACTTAAAAGCTAGCTCATTTGAAGGACCCAATCGTCCGGAGCTGTCAGAATTCACGGGCGTCGGATGCAACTAATTCTTAGCACCAGAAGCTCAAGTAGAGTGTATCGCATTCAGAGAACTATTCGAAGCTCCACAGTTGGGGAAACGCATACACTCTGGTTCAAGCTTTGGGCAATTGGGCCCTTGCCGTACGCTGTTCGAACTGGAACAAAGCCTTGCTCCTACTTCCACAGTTCCACCGCATTGAACACCGGCTTCAAGCTTCGGAAATCGGAGCATGCTGCATAGTTGCACTGACTTCATCGCTCTTATAGTAGGTATCTGATCTCTGCTCCCGATTCCAGTGAAGTTACTGAGAATGTGGGAATGACCAATGGTAGATGACTAGATTATACAAGCATCCATCCAGGTTTAATACTCGAATGCTACTGCAATTTTACAAAACAAAACCAGGCAAATGCAGAGCAGAGTAATTAGTGGAACTATGTACATACGAAATACGAAAATTTCCACCTTGTTGAAGATGTGGTGATGCTACCCGAAGACTTGGCAGTGAGTTCTGGAGACAATACAGGCATAGCCTCACACCAGTGAAAGTGAACTAGTCTCAGCTTGGATGACCTACTGAGCTTTAACTTTCAGCCTTTCAGGCTTACAGTATGATATGTTTCAGTTTCAGTCTTCCAACTTCGAAGTACTGCTCCACACCTCCACACTCAAGTACTAGCACAGGGCTACGTCCATATTTCAAGTGTCCAAGCATTTGAAACCGAAGCACGGGCACCCCTGTCACGGCCCCCCTACCCAATACTAATTTTACAATCGCCCGTGCGGAAGCCAACTCACGGGCGACGACAGCTCACGCCCACCCCTCCACGCTGGCCTCCTTCCTCCTGTCTCTTTCCCTTTTCTTCCCCTTCTTCGTCCTCCACCCCCAACGCCCCCATACCCCGCTGCTCCATGGGAGGCCCCCCCACCCGCACCCCCACCCCATCCGCTTCATTGGAGGCGCAGCGCGGCATAGTTTGGCGGCGGGGAGGCCGCGGGCTGGTGGCGGCGGCGGCAGCGTGGAGCGGCGGCGATGCGAGCAGCGCTGCAGGGCCGGCGGCGGGGAGGAGTTGCGCGCCGCGGCGAGCCGATGGAGGGGAGGGGCTGCACAACGTAGTTGGCGGCAGCGGCGGTGTGGAGCGCCGGCGAGGCGGGCGGCGCTGCGGGGCCGGCGGCGGGACGGAGCTGCGCGGCGCTGCGAGGCCGACGCAGGGAGGGGCGGCGCGAGCGCGCGGCGAGCCGGTGGGGGAGGCGGCGAGCAGGTAAACTTTTTTTTCTTTTTTTGTGCTTTTTTTTTACAAAAAGTTTTTACCCGAGTTTTTTTGGTTATTGGATGCAATTTTTTTTCACTTGAGTTTTTTGTTTTGGATGAAAAAAGATTGTTCAAAACTTTTTTCTCAAAACTTCTCTTTCAAATTTTTTCTCATCAAAATTTTTTTTCCTCTCTGAAATTTTTTTCTAAAAAATATCAGAAAATGATAAAAAAAATTACCAAAAAAGAAAATCAACCGTACGGACGCTAACTTCCGGGCGCCCGTAGACTAGCCTCTCCCGCCTCCGTACGGCCAGGTCAATGTAAGCAGATGCACTGCACCGCTAATAACTAGATTGCCCGTACCGCTGTCTGACAATGACCGTTATCTTCGGCCTTCACATGGGAACACTTCAACACCCAAAAGCAAATAGTAAACATAACTAAAAGGACGCGTAATTAGTCACGGTGACTTTCCTTTTAAAAAACTCAGAGCGCTGGTGTTATCGCCATAAATTAACAGGGTTAATTAATGAGCCGTAAGCGAGTTGGGTTTAAAGCAAAGGTTTAAGAAGGCTTGTAAATCGGCTCCTGCGTGAGCATTTGGGTCCTATGGGCCATGTATCATTAGATTTAATTCAGATTGAGTTAGAGATAGAGTCCGATATGGACACATTAGCTTATATTATTTCCCAAGTCTCCGGACTATAAATATGTACCATATGATATTTATAAAGGAGGACGTCATCACGTTTGCAATCAACAACTCTCGGCGCATCGCCACCCCTAATCTTAGGGTTTCATCCAAGTAAGCGGCATGCTGCCCTGATCGCTTCTTGCGATCAGGGCAGCGTTGTTCTTGCTTTTACCTTGGTATTACTCGTACTGAAGTGTTTTTTATGGCGAGTAGTGCTAGTTATCCTGATGTTCGTAGCATGGTTTTTAGTAGATTCATCGTGCTTTTATTGCCTATCATCTACGAATATCATGTTGTTTCTGTGCAGTCACGTTTCAATCTTATACTAATTCTTGTTGCATAGAATTAGTTGCACGGAGACAACACCCTGCTTCTTTTATATTTAGTAGATCTAGTCCGTTATGGTTTGCTCTTATACATAAGAGTTGGCGTAATATCTGCTAGGTTAGGCCTTACAAACGGATTGGATGATCGGGTGGTGTATTAGATGCTTTGCCTTAGTCTTAACAGGTAATTGATCCGGAAATCGGCTTTAGCTTGTTCTTAGGCCTCTATTCTGGTTAAGGTTTAGTTATTTATTACGTTCATTAGGCCCAATCACGTGTAGGATGTTCCGATGTAGCAGTGAAGCTTTTACCGTCATGGATTAGATTAGCTAGATTTAATTGAAGCAGCTTTATAGTTATTTGCTTATTTATCAATATCCGGATACATGCAGATCCAATCTGACACCGGGACTCGATCGGCTCTTTAAAGCCGATGCAAGAGTCGTCCCGGGGAGCCGACCACGGCTCGGACTTACGTTTCCACGTGTTTGTGTATGCAGGCAAATCGTTGCAAGCACGTTCGCACCTTCCTGATCGGGTATAGGTCAGGTGGCACGCCCTGCGTCTTCATAAGCCGCGGCGTGTGCTAGAATTGCGGGCCGTTGACGAGGGAGCAGTGCCTGCCAGCGCCCCGGCGACCTCTCGGCTCTTCGTGTTGCCTGTCGCTACTCGCCGGTGGGTTTTAACCGACAACACATTCTGGCACGCCTGGTGGGACCTTCATCAACAACAACGCCCGCCGCAGAGATGACAGGAGCTCAGGACCAAGCACCGGTTCCGCCGGTCACCAAGCCTGTCACGTATGAAGAGCTGACCCCAGAACACAAGCAAAAGTACGATGAGGTCAAAGCTTAGTTCGAAGCCGATCTCATCGTCTCTTTCGAGAGGACCCGCAACCATGGCATCAGGTGGAAGGGGTTCTCACCAGAGGGCGCTCTTGACAACGTTGATCTGTCCGTGCCATCAGAGGAGCGCACCAGAGCCCTGCGTCAGGAGATGAACTATATGGTGGATCACGCGCTTCATCGGCACTCAGAGAGCCTGGTGAACGAGCTCGAGCGTATGGCACATCGCGTTGTCCAGGAGGTGATCAAGAACCAGTACTCCCCGTTAGGACCAATCTTGGGGAGTCACAGGGGAGAGGCCTCGCTCCAGTCTAGGCCGCCATTGCCATATTCACTCGCAGCAGCAGGACAGCAAAGCTCGCCGATCTATGTCGTCTACAAGATCGGCGGTGACCCTGGAGAAGGACAGTTCCTGAGCGAGCCGCCCAAAGAAATCCCGCACGGCTACACGTGCGTGTACATACCTGACAATATCAACCCAACACGCACGGGGCAGCTGGTGGGTACAGGAGCCTCAGGAGCAGACGCAGAGAAACAGGCATGGCTGGCAAAGTACGCTACCGGGCCGAGTGCTGAGCCCTCGGCCCCAGGAGTTCTTAGTGTGGAGCAGGTCAGCGCAATACTAAGGGACCAGTTTGGCATCCTGCCCAAGAGAAAGGCGATCGGCTATTCCAAACCGTATCCAAGTGACTACGATTTGATCTCATTGCCACCCAAGTATCGACTCTCGGAGTTCACCAAATTCAGCGGATCAGAAGGAGCCAGCTCCATTGAACATGTGAGCCGATACCTGACGCAGCTTGGGATGATCTCAGTATCGGATCATCTGAGGGTTCGTTTCTTCTCCCAGTCTCTTACAAGTTCAGCTTTTGGATGGTATACATCACTGCCCCCAGATTCGATCCGGACTTGGAGGCAGTTGGAGGATCAGTTTCACACTCAGTATCATTCAGAGGCTGCTGAAGCCGGGATTGCTGACCTCGCCCAAGTCAAGCAGAAGCGAGGGGAGACTATCTCAGAGTATGTACAGCGCTTCAGAGAAGTCAAGAACCGATGCTACTCATCACGCATCACAGAGAAGGAGGCAGTTGATTTGGCTGTTCTGGGACTCGCTAAGCCGATCAAGGATCTGGCTTTTCAGCTGGAATTTTTCTCGCTGGCACACATGGTGCAGAAGCTCACGGCGTATGAACACTATCATCCGGATCTGTACCAGGAAAGATTCAAGCGCCATGTAAACATGGCCCAAGCAGATGATTCCGATGATTCTGGCGGGGAACGAGAAGTGGCTGTGGCAGAGTGGACCCGGGGGGCAAACCCCGTCCCGTGCAAGTGGGTCAAGCAGAAGGGCTTTGACTTTGACGTGGCCAAGGCAGAGCCGATATTCGACCTACTGCTCAAGGAGAAACAGTTGAAGCTCCCAGAGAGTCACAAGCTGCCGACGGCACAAGAGCTGCAGGGGAGGCTGTACTGCAAGTGGCACCACTCGTTCACCCATGCCACGAATGACTGCAAGGAGCTACGTCGGCAGATCCAATCGGCTATCGATCAAGGCCGATTAATTCTGGCCCAACACACGATGAAGGTGGACAGTCAACCGTTCCCACAAGCTAATGTGGTGGAACTGTCAGATTCCGGACCCAAGGGCCAGAACTTAGCATTCCAGATCAACATGGCGGGACCCGTGCGCCGCTGTGACGAGCAGAAGAAAGAGGCCGCTTCTGGCAAACGGCCCCAGGATGAAGATGAGCCGGAGCAACAACATGTTACTGAAGAACAAGTGCGTCACATCCGCAACCAACTCCCAGCTTCCAGTCGGCTTCTGGAAAAATACCAGTATTAGTACAAGTTATGCCGCCGATACGAATCGGAAGAGGATGAGTACGAGCACCGCACAGGGAGGACACTGGGGAGACGCCAGGCTATACGAGACAACTGGCATTGCCCATTCTTCAGGTATTGTTGGAATTCCGGCATGAGCCGATTACCTACTATAGATGATTGCTTGGAGTGCAGGCCTCGGGGACGCCAGCAAGGCGAGACATCGGTGTTCCAGAGCTTGGGGCCCAGAACACATCATGATGACCACGCGAGGCGGCCGCCCAGGGATGATCTTGAGCCCGAAGAAGAAGACAAGTATCATCGTCCAAGGTGGTGTCCTGACGGGCTCAGCTAATCACAGAAGCGCAGAGTACAGTGCCTACGCAATCTCGAAGAGTCGGAAGCAAAATACCTTGACATGCTGAGGAAAGCACGTCCGGATCTCGCAGATCAGGTCAGGCGCCCGCAAAGGGTGGGAAGGCGCCCTCCACGGAGGGAGTGGCGCCCCAAGAAACCAAGAGCCGATGAGAAGCCATCGGCTGATGTGAACATGGTGTTCGTACTCCCATCGGAGTTTCGGGCACCTCAATCGGAGGAATTGGCCATTGCGTAGCTGGATCTCGGCCCACAGCCGATCATCTTCGAGAAGCCCAAGGAGAAAAGCTACAAGCACCTGAAGGGATTGTATCTAAAGGGCCTCATCGATGGCAAACCTGTGAACAGGATGTTGGTCGACACTGGCGCCGCAGTCAACCTGATGTCGTACTCGGTGTTGCGCTGGTTAGGTCGTTCCACTGCTGATCTTATCAAGACCAATGTGATGCTCAATGATTTCAACGGTCAGCCGTCAGAGGCACAAGGTGTCCTCAATGTGGAGTTGACAGTTGGCCGCAAGACCGTTCCAACATCATTCTTCATCGTCAACAGTAAGAGTACATACACAGTGCTGCTTTGGAGGGATTGGATTCACGCAAATTGTTGTGTTCCTTCCACGATGCACCAGTGTTTGGTCCAGTGGGATGGCGATGAAGTGGAGGTGGTCCGTGCAGATGATTCCAGCGAGGTTTCGCTTGCAGACATGAATGCCTGGGATGCGGAAGGGCAAGAGCCGATCTCAGGGATCGCGCTGGAAGACTGTGATCAGATCGAAGCGACAAAAAATAGGCTGAGGCTAGTCTTATCCACTGGCCTCACAGAGTAGACACATTCTGGCAAGCTACGGAATCCAGCAAGGTTAGAGAGGCCGGTCCCAGCGACCGGCCCCAAAAAATGAGTAATATATGTTTGGAGTTAAAGTTGTTACATTATGTACAAACAGTGGCCTGCTCCGTTAGCTGGCCAGTTAATGTGCATTCAGTATCAAGGAGTAATATAGAAACAGCTGATCTGTGCGGTCGGCCGAAAATTTTCTTTTGTCATCTCCCCGTGTTTGCCGTCGACATGGCAGATGATGACGAGTCGCCTACGGCCACAGTCGATTTAACAGGCGACGGCAAGTTGGGGTACGGGTTTACATCAGCTGACGATTTGGAGGAAATCGATATTGGTCCCGGGGATAAGCCGCGACCAACATTTATCAGCAAGAAGTTAGACCCAAGCCTGCGAGAGCCGATGATTGCACTCTTGAGGGAATACCGGGATTGTTTCGCCTGGGATTATACTGAAATGCCTGGTCTGGATAGAAGCATCGTTGAACATCGGCTCCCACTTAAGAAAGGATTTCGGCCGTTTCAACAACGAGCAAGGCAGATGAAGGCTGAAGTCCTGGAGGAGGTCAAGAAAGAAGTGCAAAAGATGTTGGACGCAGGGTTCATCAGGCCATGCAGGTAAGCAGAATGGATCTCTAGTGTGGTCCCTGTACAGAAGAAGGATGGCCGATGGAGAGTTTGCGTTGACTTTAGAGACCTTAACAGAGCGACGCCAAAGGACGAATACCCGATGCCCGTGGCAGAAACATTGATCAACGCCGCTGCCGGTCACAAAATGCTGAGCTTTATGGATGGTAATGCTTGCTATAACCAAATCTTCATGGCCCTAGAAGACATAAGCAAGACTGCGTTCAGAGTACCAGGTGCCGTCGGCTTGTTCGAGTACTTGGTTATGACCTTTGGATTGAAAAATACTGGTGCAACGTATCAACGCGCCATGAATTACATCTTTCATGATCTCATCGGCAAGCTGGTAGAAATCTACATTGATGATGTCGTGGTCAAGTCCATGTCAGCTGGGGGGCATCTGGAAGATCTGCGTAAGGTTTTGGAGCGAACTCGGAAGTTTGGGCTCAAAATGAACCCAAAGAAATGTGCCTTTGGCGTGTCAGCCGGTCAGTTCTTAGGATTCCTGGTGCATGAGCGGGGAATCGAGGTCGGCTTGAAGAGTCAGGAAGCGGTAAAAACAATGATACCGCCTACTACGAAGAAGGAACTACAGAAACTCATCGGCAAAATCAACTTTGTCAGACGATTCATATCCAATCTGTCTGGGCGTATCGAGCCATTCATGGGTCTGGTGAAGATCAAGACCGATGATGAATTTCACTGGGGGGTAGAGCAGCAGCAAGCTTTCGACGAAATCAAGGAATATTTGTTGAAGCCTCCAGTTTTGGTTCCTCCACGGCAAGACAGGCCTTTCTACGTGTACTTGTCCGTGGGTGACACTTCCATCGCCTCGGTTCTGATACAGAAGCATGACGACCAGGAGAGGGTTGTCTTCTACCTCAGCAGGCGCATGTTGGACGCCGAGACCAGGTATCCCGAGATCGAAAAGCTTTGTCTTTGTTTATTCTTTACATGCACAAAGCTTCGACATATTTTGCTCTCGGCGGAAATAATCGTCATATGTAAATCGGATGTCATCAAGCATATGTTGTCGGCTCCTATTCTGAAAGGCCGACTGGGAAAGTGGATGTTTGCATTGTCAGAATTTGATATCCGATATCAAACTGCAAAGGCAGTCAAGGGGCAGGCACTGGCGGATCTCATTGCAGACAGGGTCAACACTGACGTGTCCGCACTTTTTGTACGTGTCTGGGCCATGTTCTTTGACGGATCGGCTTGTGATGATGGGTGCGGCGTGGGAATTCTGTTGGTATCGCGTCGTGGGGCGACATATTCTTTTTCCATCAGAATGGCTACTCCATGCACCAATAATTTAGTAGAGTATGAGGCCGTTCGCAAGGGAATGGAATTACTCTTGGAAGTTGGTGCAGAAGCAGTGGAAATATTTGGGGATTCGAAGCTTGTGATTTCTCAGCTCACGGAAGAATATAAATGTGAGAGCGAGGCTCTTTTCCCGGTATGGATGCAATGTCGTGAGTTGATGTCACAATTTAGGTACATTAATTTCCACTGGATACGGAGAACTTTGAACGGTGAAGCTAATGATTTGGCACAGATGGCTTCTGGATACAAGGAAACAGCCGCTGGAGTCGATGTTGAGGTTCAGTTTCTAGAACCTGGAGATTGGAGAGCCGATATCTTCAATTATTTGAAGGATTCGGCTCGGGGGGCACCCAGAAGGATAAGACTCAAAGCTATGAAGCATGTTCTGATAGGGGACGACATGTTCTACAGGACTTTGGAAGGACTGCTGCTTAAATGTTTGGGGCCTTCGGAGTCGAATCGGCTCTTGCATGAGGTTCATGAAGGAGCCTGCGGTACTCATCAATCGGCTCATAAGATGAAATGGCTGATTAGGTAATCGGGATATTACTGGCCTACCATGCTTGATGATTGTTTTAAATATTACAAGGGATGTCAGGCATGTCAGAGATTCGGCAAAATTCAGATGGTACCGGCATCAGTAATGAATCCTATCATTAAGCCATGGCCGTTCAGGGGTTGGGCCATGGATATGATTGGCCAGATTAACCCACCATCTAGCAAAGGTCACCAATGGGTGCTAGCTGTCACGGATTATTTCACAAAATGGGTGGAGGCAGTACCCATGAGGTCAGTGGCATCAAAAGATGTGATCAATTTCGTTACAGAGCACGTCATTCATAGGTTTGGGATCCCTCAGACCATCACGACCGATGGAGGATCGGTCTTTATATCGGAGGAATTCAGAAAGTTTGCCGATGACACGGGGTTCAAGCTGATTAGATCATCTCCATATTATGCCCAGGCTAATGGACAAGCTGAAGCATCCAACCAGAGCCTGATCAAGCTGATCAAAAGAAAGATCGATGAATATCCTAGGCGCTGGCATGAGGTGTTGTCAGAGGCTTTGTGGGCATATCGTATTTCGTGTCACGGATCCATCAAGACGTCACCATACCATTTGGTCTACGGCCAAGATGCTGTGTTAACATGGGAGATTACGGCCGGATCGAGATGCGTTGAGTTTCAGAATGATTTATCGGCTGAACAGTATGCAGCCTTGATGAGCGATAATGTGGAGGATCTTACAGAGCTATGACTTTGGTCGCTGGAGAAGATTAAGGAAAATAAGGCTAAAGTTGCTCGTGCATATAACAAAAAGGTCAGGCCGAAAGAATTCCAGGTTGGAGATTTAGTTTGGGAGGCAGTGTTACCATTGGGAACCAAAGATAGAAAATATGGCAAGTGGTCTCCAACTTGGCACGGGCCGTACAAGATTGATCAGGTTTTGCCTGGAAATGCTTACATGCTTGAGGAGTTGGATGGTGTCAAGTTTCTTGTGGCGATTAATGGCCAACACCTCAAGAAATATTTTCCGAGCATGTGGGAAGGCGACTAAAAAGAGCTGATGAGATCCATCTGGCTGCATTGTAATAGGCCAACACGTTGAGTTGGCCAGCAAAAAAAAGTCATGAGAGGGCAACACGTTGAGTTGGCCAGTAAAAAAAAAGAAAAGAAAAAAATAAATCATGAGAGGCCAACACGTTGAGTTGGCCAGTAAAAAAAAGAAAGAGATAATATACGAGAAGCGAGACAGCCGATGTGTGACCATCGACTTAAGATGTTTTAAACTGTTACAAGTTTCTGGTTAACAGGCAATACTAAAAGTTTCTTGAGCCTATCTATTAGTTCAGGAATTCTTCTATGGCATGGATGGCTTCTGTGCGGACGGTGTCTGCTCGTGCTATGATTGCTTCGTCATCCTTGTCATCGCCTGTTACTATCTACCGACTCAAGATGCTTATCTCTGCAAACTCTGCTTGTATCTGCTCGGCTATTTCCTGGGTTTCTTGCTTGGAGTTTGCAATAGAAGCTTCCTCGGCCTGGATGAGTTTCTTGGTGGTGCGAACCTTTTCTTCGAGCTCTACCAATTCTTTCTTCAGGAGGTCGAGTCGGTTCATGTTGGCAGACACGTCAGATTTGATATCTAGAGTTGCCTTTTTCTGGTTGAGGGCCTTGCACTTTTGAGCAATGTCAGCTTTCAGAGAAACTTGAGAACGACGTGCTTCTATTCTTTGTCGTGCTCTATTCACTTCTACCCGGAAGAATGGAAGATTGCTGGCTGGCCAAAGCTTGATTTGCAGTGACTCCGGGAGTTGGGATTCTATTTGCTCGAAGATGTTCTTTATTTCGCTGGAATCACTAACTAGAGCAGTAATTGGAGCAGAGAGCAGACGTTTGATATTCTGAAGCTGATTTGTAATTGTAATCGACTGCTGTGGTGATTGCATTTCTGCGTTTGGTGCATTCAGACCCATTGATGCTGGGTCAAAGGAGAGCAAGTCTGAAATATCGAAGCCCTGCCAATATGATAAAGATTAGTTGGGAGCGAAGTGCATTAATGGAGTAGTCAGCTGATTTAAATCGGCTCATAAAAGTTACCTGTTTCTGAATAAGAAGTGATGATCGGTTCGAGTGCGGCCGATCCAGTTGGATTGGAGGTGACAACAGGGGCTTCGACTATATCATCCTGTTCATCATGCATGTCTGTCAGAGCATTGGAAGTTTCAGTTGTTCCAGTGTCAGCTTCATGAATGATGACTTCGTGTTATACTGAGCTACTAGTATTAAGGTTGTCTTCAGCTGCGTCCTGGAAATAGAATTACAGTCAACCAGAATACATATGTATGCCATAAGAAAGAGGTTTTGGGAAAATAAATTACCTGGTTGGTGTTGGAATCTGATGGACTCAAGGAAGCTTGTGCTGATTTCTTGATGACTCGTCTTGTGATCATCTTCCTTTTCTTAGTTGGGACTCGGGGGGCAGCACTTGCAGAGGTTTGTCTTCGTTTAGAAGCCGACTGGAGTAAGTCTGGCTGAGCAGCCATTATTATTTTCTTCATTGATGGAGATCCCTTGCAAAAAAGGACATCAGGAGCAGTTGGAAGAAAGTGGGATGGTTCCCCGTTATTGGCTACAGGTTCTGGACTATCTTGTTGCTGTAAGCAAAGTGAGTAAGGATTAGCCAAGAGAAAGGGATAGATGATTTAGAAAGAGTAAGTGCACAGATTCAGTACCTCTTCTTCGGGGATTATGTATTCAAGATCAATTTGCTGCAGTAGAGGGTCTAAAGCTCTTCTGAAAACGTGAGTTTTCCACATTTCCCACCAAGTGTTAAAGCCGATTGATGAGGAAGTGAAGGACAGATCGGCTGGTATTGGAATGTGGAGATTGTCAAACATGCTATCGCATCTTGAGCTGGTGAGGCCATCAGGCAGATCGGCTCTACTCTCCACCAAGTGGTGAATATGGAAGTGGGGAGGGACTTGTCCTAAGCCAAATTGCCGAGCTGATATGACTGGTTGATAGGTTTCGTAGCCTGGTTTGATAATTCTATTGGAAGTACTCATGCCAACAGGGAGGAAACCAGGTCGAATCATTAGAGAATATAGATGCCGAGTGCTGTCGTCATCGGCAAAACTATCCAGTCTAAAGGTAGTTGGGTTCTCAAAGGATTCAGATTCAGTGAATGGAAAATAGAGTGGATTGTCTAGTCCTTTGTACAAAACTCTGAACCAATTTGCTGCATCTGTTGGATTCAGTTTGCTGTCAGGGAGGCTGAATAAGGCTTGGCCATAGCTAGTGCATCTGATTAGCTTGCCGTTTTCGTTGGGAAATGAGTTCTTGGTTAGGCTTTGAAAGTTTGAGATCTGATGCTGAAAGTAAAGTTGTGCCCATAACTGAATAAACCACCAAGGGCCTCCAGTTTTGAGTTTCTTTTGATTAAGCAAGTTGATCGTCATCAGGTGGAGACATCTGTATGTTTCTCCAAGGAAAAGTTTGCCTAGGCCAGTGCGGTTGCCATGGGCCAGGTGGTAGGCCAAATGAAGGTAATTCTTAGTTGGAGCTAAAGAAGGACCACAGAAGATGAAATGTTCTAACCAAAGATTTAAAAAGGTTGTGTGTTCCTTTTCAGTCACTGGACCTTTTGTTTTCATGTGCTGGTTCATGTAAGTGCCCCAGTTTGTGCAGTTTGCCTTGGATGAAAGTTTAAAGGGAACTTCTGCCATTTTGTGGGCAGCAGGATTAGGGGATCCAATGTTTAGGCCAGTGATCATGGTGACATCTAGTAGAGTAGGGGTCATGGGACTGTGGCCAAAGAGGAAACAGGTCAGGGCATCAGACCAAAAATAGCCGATGGTTTTCAGAAGATTCTCATCTTTGTCAAGGGGTGATAATGATAAGCTAAGTGCATCGGCTATGTTCAATTCTTGCCACAAGGACATATAAGTTTTTGCTACTCTGCTATACCATATAGTCCAGCTCTCAGGAGGGTTAGGTCAGGCTCTTAAGCAGTCGGCCCAAAGGTTTAAATCAATGTTTTGACTCACGAAAGGGATCCTATTTGCTTCACAAGGGATTACATCTATGGGATTTTCATAAGCTCGTGTGCCAAGACAAAATGATTTGGGGTTGGAAGGATGCGGCAGAAGAATGTCGGACACCTGAAGTTCAGAGATTCAGAAATTTACATGTGGTGTTATATTTCAGAGTTTAATTTGTTGGAGGCTCAACAAGCTAAAAAAAGGGTCAAAAGGGTAGGCTCAATATTACCTTCAGGCCGCAGATTGCCGCATCATTGGTTGCAGAATTTGTTGTCTGAGCTGCAGAGTCTGCCATGGTTCAGATCTGCTGACTTAGGGTTTGGTTAATTCTGCGGGTTCTGGTTCGAATTCTGGATGCTTGCAAGTCTTTGCTCGAATTTATGGAGCGGGGTTCTCGAATTACGCTCGGACTTGAAGTGTCTATTACGAGTCGGATTCAGAGTGGAGGTGGTGTTCTGTTCTTATGCGGATTGCTTCCAATTTTGAATTCCGTCAGCTCTTGGGCATTAGTAAAGCCTGATGCGATGCCATCGGCTTTTTGGGTGAGATCCGAACAAACGAGATGAAGAAAAGGACTTCATTAAAGATTGGATTTTTACAAGCGAGAAGCCGATTTGACAAAGGATAATTCCTTCGGCTTTATAACCCTACTTCTACTCTACCACCTACACCTACTGCTCGTAGGTACATAGTACCTACGGCGCTTGGGGCTTCGGGCCGGCGCTGTCGTCGCCGTCGTCGTCATCGCTGGCGCTGTCGAAGGCGCTGCTGCCACCGTCCGTCTCGACGTTGTCGCTCCAGCCGCCGTCGTCGCCGCTCTCTTCCTCGCTGTCCTCCTCGAAAGACCCGAGGAACCGGAAGGACTTTCCGCCCATCGGCTCGTCGTCGCTGGAGGGGGAGCCGATCTCCTCTTCTGGGGAGGAATCGGCTCCATCCGAAGTGGAGTCTTCTTCGCTGCTGCTCTCCAACTCCTCCTGGAACAGGAGTTGGAGGTCTTCGCCTTCGGTCTGGGGCTCGTCGTCTTCGGAGGCGATCCCGAAGTCGAACTCCTCTGCATCCTAATGCAGAGGAGCGAGCGCCTCATATGCCGCCGCTGGGTTGTACTCCGGCGTCGGCTCCCGACTCTCTGGAATGGAGTCGAGGGAGGAGGCAGAAAGGTCTGAAGAAGAAGGGGAAGAAGGAGGGGGAGAAGAAGAGTGGCCGATGGAGTTGGAGCCAGAGGATGAGGAGATCGCCATGGCTACTGGCTGATGAAGGTTGGGGTTTTTTCTGTGCTACTTGGCTTTGGGAGGAAGATGAGTTTGTCGTGAAGAGAGCCGATTCGGGGTGAGATTAAATAGTAAAAGATGGAAGACGGATCGGCATTTTCACATTCTACGAGGAGCCAGTTGCAGAGACGTTGCGTCTTCCTTGGTGGTTGTAGCGGTTTTTAATGAGCATTAACGGGAAGATGAAGCGACGGAGTGGTTTTGGAATTATCATTGCCAAAACCAGGGGGCATGTGTTATCGCCATAAATTAACAGGGTTTTAATGGGCCGTAAGCGAGTTGGGCTTAAAGCAAAGGTTTAAGAAGGCTTGTAAATCGGCTCCTGTGTGAGCATTTGGGTCCTATGGGCCGTGTATCATTAGATTTAGTTCAGATTGAGTTAGAGATAGAGTCCGATATGGACACATTAGCTTAGATTGTTTCCCAAGTCTCCGGACTATAAATATGTACCCTATGGTATTTGTAAAGGAGGACGTCATCACGTTTGCAATCAACAACTCTCGCCGCATCGCCACCCCTAATCTTAGGGTTTCATCCAAGTAAGCGCCATGCTGCCCTGATCGCTTTTTGCGATCAGGGCAGCGTTGTTCTTGCTTTTACCTTGGTATTACTCGTACTGAAGTGTTTTTGATGGCGAGTAGTGCTAGTTATCCTGATGTTCGTAGCATGGTTTTTAGTAGATTCATCGTGCTTTTATTGCCTATCATCTACGAATATCATGTTGTTTCTGTGCAGTCACGTTTCAATCCTATACTAATTCTTGTTGCATAGAATTAGTTGTACGGAGACAACACTCTGCTTCTTTTATATTTAGTAGATCTAGTCTGTTATGGTTTGCTCTTATACATAAGAGTTGGCGTAATATCTGCTAGGTTAGGCCTTGCAAACGGATTGGATGATCCGGTGGCGTATTAGATGCTTTGTCTTAGTCTTAACAGGGAATTGATCCGGGAATCGGCTTTAGCTTGTTCTTAGGCCTCTATTCTGGTTAAGGTTTAGTTATTTATTACGTTCATTAGGCCCAATCACGTGTAGGATGTTCCGATCTAACAGTGAAGCTTTTACCGTCATGGATTAGATTAGCTAGATTTAATTGAAGCAGCTTTACAGTTATTTGTTTATTTATCAATATCCGGATACATGCAGATCCAATCTGACACCGGGACTCGATCGACTCTTTAAAGCCGATGCAAGAGTTGTCCCGGGGATCCGACCACGGCTCGGACTTACGTTTCCACGTGTTTGTGTATGCATGCAAATCGTTGCAAGCACGTTCGCACCTTCCTGATCGGGTATTGGTCAGGTGGCACGCCCTGCGTCTTCATAAGCCGCGGCGTGTGCTGGAATTGCGGGCCGTTGACGAGGGAGCAGTGCCTGCCAGCGCCCCGGCGACCTCCCGGCTCTTCGTGTTACTTGTCGCTACTCGCCGGTGGGTTTTGACCGACAACAGCTGGCAACTAGTATTAGCCACTAGCCCACTATACAGTTCATGTCTCGCGTTCTAATCTGCTTCAGGAGACTCGAAAAAAAAATTGCGCAAGTAGAATTTGCATACCTGTTTACTGCTCCGTTTTACCTTTCACCCATGCCGTGACCTGATGTTACTATGTTTTAGCATCTACAACTATGGACAAATCTAGTCTACAATCTGAGCACAAACAGCAGCTTTTGCATCACTTCGCGCGTGTGGTCACCAGAAGCTGTTCAGGTAGTAGTCTCTGGCCACCTCGTCGCTGGCGCCGATCCCGGAGCAGCCGGCCGTCCGGGCCGTGTCCGAGCACTGGACGCAGAACCCGCCGCCGCGCGCGTGCGAGCACGACCGCCTCGACGCCCCCGCCCGCGACGTGACGCTCGACCGCGGCGCCGCCTCGGCCGGCGGCGCCGTCAGCCGCTGCCTCGGCGCGCTGTGGCACCGCGTCCTGGCGGCGGAGGACGCGGTGCCGGCCATGTACCGCGGGCTGACGAGCGCGTCCCGGTCCCGCGGCGCGGCGCGCCGCGGCGTGCTGCTTGCCAGGCTGTGCTCGACGCTCTTGGCAGGCGAGGAGTCGTGGGACGGCGCGAACCGGGTCGTGGTGTGCGCGGTCTTGGAGCCCCGGGGGTCGCGCTCGGGGGTGCTCCGCCGGAACGAGAGCCGCGGGGGCTGATGCTGCTTGCCGCCGGGCAGCGGCGAGCACGACGGCGTCGGCGCCGCGACGCGGTGGTACTCCGACGAGTGGTCCGGGTTGTAGCGGCTGCTCATACGGGACGACCGGGAGCGGAGGTGGCACGTGTCCATCTCCACGATCCGCGGGCTGCGCTCGTAGTTGGAGTCCGTGCTGTCGGACAGCCTCCGCCGGTGCGCCGGCGTCGCCGGCGTCTTCATCCGGACTTCCTGACCGTAGATCCTCTCCTGCATGCGGAAACGGACCACATAAAGTCATTAAAAAAATCCAGGTTCCAAGCCATGCAATGCAACTTCATCGACACGAACATCGTTAATTATATGAGATTTGCGCAAAAACAAAGCAAAACGTCTGGATTACTTCTTGTTCCATGGATTTCCGGTGCGAAGCATTCTTGACGGCGATGGAGTCGGACTGCAGCCGCATGAGCGTCTGCAGTCGGTGCAGCGTCATGGCCGCCTGCCTCCTCACCAGGTAGCCCCGCACCAGGGCCTGGATCTTGACGAGCGACCTGAGAGCTCGAAGCGCTCTCCTAGCCTGACACGATGGATTCAGAAACCCAATGTCAGACTTCCCTCCAGGAAAAAAAAATGTTATGGTTGAACAACTCCGGATTAGGTAGCGGGGCTTATGTCAGGCTACGTAATAATCAACTACTCTGCCGTCAAACAGAAACTTGATAGGACGCAGAAGTCATCGCCGGCGCAGAGCAACAGGGCAAAGAATTGCACGACTGAACAACATGCAGATTTTGTATAGTACCAACAGTACAAGTGCTAACAAACGACTGTGCATCGTCGAAAAGAAAAAGGATGCATGAGCAGAAGTGACATCAGATGCAACAACAATCTAGTCCACCTAGCCAAGCAGTAACAAACAAAGAGGCTGAAGAATATAGCAAAAATACTCTACACTGCGAGAAGATTCTGCATCGTTGCAAAGAAAGAAACTTCCATACTGCATGTTTTTAATTATATTCTTTAAAAAATATAAAAGCTCTACTACTCTACTGGGATTACTGCGTGAGTGAACAAAAAAAATGGGAAGAGATCAGAATGGGAAGAACAAATGGATACTGAGAACGATCATACCAGGTAGCCTCTGAAGGTTTTCTGGATCACGACGGCGGCCTTCTCCTCTCGAGCCCTCGCATCCTCCTTTGGCCTCGCCTGCGGCGACTCTGCCGCGGCAGTGGCGGCGGCGGGCTGACCCCACGACCGCGCGCCGCCGTCAGCTCCGCTCCTCCTCTGCTTCGCGAAGCTCCACCTCTTCTTCTCCCTCCCCGACCCGCCGCTCCAATCGGTAGCAGCATGGTTCACCTGGAGTCCTACGTGGTCCTCCTTCCTGCCCGCCAGTAGATGCTTGAGCCATCTCACGACGCGCTTCATGCTGCTGCAATTCTCTGCGCGCAAGAATGCGAGGAACAGAATAACTCGGTAAATGAAAGGAATGGGGGCAAGTGTTACAGCAAAGGGAGGCAAACAGGCGACGAGCTCCTCAGTCTGAGGAGCCCAATCAGAGAAGAAACCAACCGTTGCAAATGCACTTTTTTTTGGGGGGAAAGATAAAATACACTCAGATGAGAAATCTCAGAAGGCGAAGGAAGCGGCAAACGATCTGTGCCTCCAGCTTGAGAGAAAAGGAGCCTTTGGAACAGCCAAAGGAGAGGCCTGGAGCAAGAAACACCTCACAACCTTTTCGTTCCGTAGGCGAAAGCCGCAAGGCCAGAACAAGGCGAATTGTACGGTGGGATAGCAAAAACCAAGCACAACTGGTAGAGATGCTCGCGAGATGAAAGGAAGAAGCTTCGAAGTTGCAGGGCAAGCAGCGGCAAAAGAGGCAGCCGGGGAATCAAGCAGGGAATTACCGGGCCCCGTAGAGAGAAAGCCGGCGAGGTTTACGCGCAGGCGTCGTGCAGCCCCCGAAGAGGAAAGCGGCTGAGCTTTCGCTGAAAACCACGCGCGCGGATCAGCCTGGAACCGTAAAAAAACAGCAGGGATCCCAGCGGGCAGCGGCAGCGGGCGAGCGGATTAGTAGCAGGGGACGGGGCGCCGGAACTGACGCGTGGGCCTCCACGACTCGGCACCGCACGGTCAGCAGCCGCGGCCGGACAGGCACAAGGTTTTAAATCGCCGGCTAAGATGTTTAGCAGCAGAGCTGCCGCTACGGCGTTTAGCGGGCTATAGCCGGTATTTAGCGAGCTATAGCCGGCTTTAGCGGACTAAATGTCATAGCGTTTGGCCTTCTTAGAAACTATAGCCGTTTATAGCGGAAGCTATAACCGGCTATTTAAAATCTTGGGCAGGCACTCCAAGCTCACGAGAGCTTCCCCGCCGCCTCGCTTGCTCCCGGCCCAAGGCTCCGAGCGCAAGCCAACAACGGTGCAAGCCAAGCTCCAGACGACCAGCTCAGGCGGCGCGCGCCGTCGCGTTGCAAGTCCTCGCCCGTGCTGCCAAGGCACACGTGCCCGCGACCCGTCCGTCCCCCCGGCTCTGCGTGCACGAGTAAAAACGGCGCCGGGGAACGAGGGGGCCGAGCAGCCCGGTAACAGAGCGAAGCGAAGGCGCCATGGGTATGGGTAACAGTGACACGCACCTAGAACGGCCAGGCGGGCGGGCCGGGACCGGGAGATCAGATCGGCTGGGCGGTTCGATGGCGCCAAGATCCGCCGGTCCTGGCTTCGCGGGCGCCAGCCGCGCCCCACCACTGGGAACGTGTCGTCCCTTGGAAGTACACGCGCAACGGCGAGCGGATCCGCTCTCCTGGGCCTGGCACGCCGCCCACTTGTTCCGGGCTCCGGACGCGCTCGCCGCCTGCCCGTGGTCGTGGACGTGGCTGCTGGCCGCGCCGGCCAGGGGCCAGAGCCCCCCTTCTATCTATACCGTGCGCGGTGGCCGGCGCGTCCCCTGCATCTCTGCCCGCCTGAACAAGTAAAAAAGGAAAAAGTTTGCAGGTTCGGTCATGCTGCTGCGAGGCAGTACGTCTGGTCCGGTCCGATCCGGCCGGCCCAATAAATTTGGCTTCCTTCGCGCGGTTGCGCCACGAGGCGGGCAGCTGCTCACGGGCTAGTCAGCCGTCCCGGCCGGCTAGCTCATCCGCTCCGAGCCTGAATGGTCAACCCTCGAAAGGTACTGCTGGCTTACTGGCATGTAGACAGGTAGGGGCGCTGCCAGGTGCCATGCGGCATGCGCGCTGGAAGAGGATCGCTTGCACTAGGGCACAGTAATCCGTTGACCGTTGGTCCTCCGTGCGCCGGTGTTCATGATGGGGGTGTACCTCTCGTGCGGCTGCTCTGTTTCGCTGCGCGCGGCAGGTCCATATGCATATGCACGCATGGGCATGGGCACCTACTAGAGGCGACGGAACTACAGTTCGTGTCAGCGCCGTCAGTGCACGAGCACGACGCCAGTCCACAGAACCGTTTCTTGGATCGGTGGACGCTCCCCAGTTCCGCGACCGCCGAAGGAGCCTTTTGCCCTGCACCGCGCGCTGCTGTGCATGGTCAAATCAAATGTGGCTCCGTTTTCTACGCCACCACAACACGACCGCACCATGTGGATGGATGGATTTTCATGGCTCCATGTGTAGTACTCCACGGACTCGTGTGGCCAGGATAAGATAACGACCTGGTATCAGTTTCCCCTGCCTGGTTTTGGCTTTAGGTGCAACAGCGCATGTGCCAACGCAACATGCACGCATTTCGCCTGTTGTCCGCCCGGAAAACGACGGCGAGCTGCCGCGACACAGCCACTCCGTCGGGCGTCGGCTCATCGGCTGTGCGTGGATTCCTTGGTCCTTGCTAGCAGGCGTAGGCCGGCCGTTGATCGGACAAAGGCTCGTGACTCCATCAGCCCGCTACCTAAAACCGCATGCGTCTTTTATGTGTGGTCTCCAGCAGGAATTTTCGCCCGGGTCGGCCCCCCGGCCGCCTGCCTGCTGGTGAGAGACGTTACCAGCAACCACCAAGAGCACGGACCCGCCGCGGTGGTCCGTGTTGACTTGCTGTCACCCCTCGTTTTCGGTTCTCTCTCCCTTTCGCTAACTAGGAAAAACGGGCTAGGAGAAAGTGAGAAACGGGCGCGCTGTCACGTTGAGCTTCTTGTCGCTGCTCTCTGGATTAAGAAAATCATCAGCTGCCGGCCCGTCGTCGCTCGTGCCGTATGGGCTTCGGATAAGCACCCCCACCACCAGCCACGACGACGTATACAGCTGGTCCACAAGAGTGTATCCATACTAGAACTAGAACGGCGAAGGCTTGGAATCGGCACGGTCCGAGCATGGCGGGAACCTTGCGGGCGACGTTTTCGTGGATGCCAGCGCCCGCCGGTCCACCGCCGACCGCTCTTCGTTCCAATTTCTGTGGCCGCTGCAGGGCTGGAACTCCAGTACAAATAATCCGCGGTGTTGGAGATTCTGTACGTGTTTCCTGTGGCCGAGACCCGAGGGAAATCCAGCCAGCCGGGAGGGGAGCCGGAAGTAGGCGGCAACCGTGCGAGTCCGGCTCCGACGGAGCAGGAATTGACCCGTCCCAGGTCCAGTCCACACTCCACACCACACGGGAACAGGAACCGTGCATGGTGCATCTACTGTCATCGCGAACAGGAACTGCTAATGATACTGCCTGCTGGCCCCGCGCCATGGGCCTGTCAAGGAGGAGAAAAAGGTAGATGGACAGACGCTGAAGCCAATCAGTCGCATCGTACCGTTGCGGCTAGAGGCAGCTCCAGCCGATTCCGCAAGCGGAGATGTGACCTCGACATGCCGTGCAGCGCCGGCAAAAGTCCCCGTGCCTGACCGGGCACGCATCGCCAGTAGCTAGCTGGGCGACGCGACCGTGTTCAGTGCAATAGTATGGTATAGTACGTGCTCCACGGTGAGCTGCACCATGGTCGCACGACGCTGGACGCCTGGACGGAGCTGCTTGCGCCTGCCACGATCAGCGCCGTTGAAATTCATGGATCGCCGTGGCGCGCCCTGTTGAGCTCGGCAGAAGATTCCTCGTCCCCCACACTGTTGGCGTGGGCCCTCTCGGCCGGCATTGAACACGCCCGCTGGCCGCTTCAGGCTGTCCGCAGCGGCCCTGTAAAAGAAACGCAACGGAGCTTACAGAGCCGCTTATAGGAAACAAAAACCCGCAGCGCGGCTATGTAAGCGTTGCACTATTGTACCGTAGCGCCTTTCGTCCGCAATTCCCAGAGAAGCTTGTGGACGTGCGCTATGCTCCACGTCGGCCGCAGCCAACCACCCCGCGCGCATCCCACCGTAGCTCCCTGCAGCGCCGCGTCCGCCCGCGCTGCCGAGGGAGGGAGGACGGCTTGCCGAACACTGCCGCCGCGCGCCACCGAGGGAGGAGGACGGCTCGCCGGCCACGCGGCCCGCCTCGCCGCGCGTCGCGAGCTCCATGGGCGCCGGCCACGCGCTGCCTCCCCACCCTCCACGCCGGCAGAGAGAGACCCCGGGGGGCGGCGCCATGGACTCACGCTGTCGCGGCCTCCGCCCCACCCAGATCCACTCCTTGGCCCGCCATGGATCCCCGGGAGGTGGTGCCGCGCGGCGAGCTCCAGGTGCCTGGCCTCCGCGCGCTCAGAGGAGGAGGGGAGGAGGACAGGGGAGGGGCGGCGCCTAGCAGGAAAGGAGGCCGGGGAGGACGGCCGCGGCCAGCGAGGGAGGCGAGGCCGCCGCTCGCGCGCCTCGCCGTCACTGAGTCCGCGCCGACGCCGCGACGAGCTGCGTGGAGGGGAGCAGAGGAAGAGCCCCACCGCGCATGCTCCCCCACTGCGGGGGCGCGGAGCTCGAGCAGGGGCCCAACCGCGGCCGCCCCGCCGCGGAGCCGGGGCCGCGCGCCGCGGAGCCGTGGCATGCACCGGCCACCCGTCGTGGCGTGTGCCTGCCCCCCGCGCTCGGTCCGTGTCGCCGGGGGTGGGGCCACGCCGGGCCGCGCGTAGGCCGCCCCGCCGCCGCCCCTGCTCGAGCTCACCATGGACACCGTGGCGCGCGGGGACGCCGCAGCACGTGGGACGCCGCCGCGCAGGGGAGGCCGGAGGCCTTCACCCCGCCCCGCCGTGGGATCTGGCCGGCACAGGCTCTTGCCGCGCGGAGAGGGGCGCGGAGTCGAGTGGGAGGGAGGGAGGGAAGAGAAGGGAGCAGGAGGGGGCTGCGCGCCGGCGGGAGGGCGCAAGAGAGGGCGCGGCGTGCCAGCGGGAGGAGCAGGGGAGGAGAACGAGAGAGAGAGAGCGGGGAGAGAGAGAGAGTGGACGCCGACGGGGTAAAAAAATATCTGACCTGTGGGCCCGTCTGCTGGTAGTTGGTATAGAGTGGAGATATAGAGAGTGAACGGATGCAGTAAAACTGAATATAGAGAGGAGAATTTCGATGACCAAACAGAAATATTCTTTTTAAAAAATGAATTTAGAGAGTGACGAGTGCGGAGAACCCTTACCAGTACGATGCGCGCCACGGCGGAGATATCTGAACTCTGATCCAGTCCAGAGTCCACCGGGCGCCACTCCCTCCACGCTGCTCATCCTGGCGAGGCTGCACGCAGCACGCCTGCACGAGCAGAGGAAGGACAGGAGGAGACAGGAACGGAAGCGGCCACAGTACCTTGACTGGAAAGCCGCAATCAATCGGGGCCGGGCCGCCCCGGACCGGAGCTAGGCTGCTCGCTAGCTGCCTGCTGCACTGCATGCGAGCAGGAGAGGCAGCGGGTAGTCGTCCAGCAGGCGACGTGCTCGCGGCGGCCACGCCCTGCCCGGCGCCGCTTGGCGCCGCCGCGGCCGCGCGCGCAGGCCGGTAGCCATGGCAGCTGGAGTGGCGCTTCTTTCTGAAATCTGAAACGACGGGCGGGCTTGCGGTCAAAAAAGGGTTGCATTGGGTATGCGCAGGACGCGTCGTCGTCAGAATTCAGAAAGCACGCGATCAGGCGGACATCGAATCGGAGGCTGGAAGCGGACGAGACGTTGCATTACGCGGCCGCTGGCGCGACGTCGCTAGTTCTTAGTAATGGCATCCGGCGCTCTTCTGATTGGAGCATCGACCGAGGCTGGTTGAAGCGAACCCATCAGCGGCGGCTTAAGTGCGAACCATTACTATGACAAGTCGAGGGGGGGGGGGGGGGGGGCAGTTATCAGTGTCCTGAAAGGCGACGGGTCATCTGATTTCGAAACGACGAGGTGTAACGCGGACACCTGACGGCAAAGGCATGGACGTCGTCGAGAGCAGCTGCGCACGATGCGTAGAGAACGACCGCCCCTAAAACTAGAGATGCTGATTGTCGTGGTGTGGCAAACCACAGTCGGGTAGCGGAATGCACCCGCCTAAGTCCAGAGGATGATTACTCGGGGGTTAGCTAGGACTAGTTCGATCTCCTGGAAGAACACGATGAACACAGTCAGTTTAGAGTGGTTCAGGCCGCCGGAGCGTAATACCCTACGTCCACTGTGTGGTGTATTGCTTGAGTCTGGGTGAGCTCGGAGAGAGCTTGGTCTGTGTGTGTGTGCTCGAGCCCAGCGTGAGTCTGAGAATCTGTGTTCTCGCGGGCGTGCTCTCCCTTTTATATATCCAAGGGGAGCACATACACTGAGCGGGGCCCCAACATGTGGACCCGGCGATGTATTATAAACTACACTTTGGCCTTCAATGCCTCAGATCCGGAGATCTTGTCGTCGGCTTCCGTGCGTAGCTTCTGACCATGGATGGTTTTGAGCTGTCCTGTCAGAGTAGAGTCTAGCCTCTGCAGCCGCGCGTTTAGGTCATGATGAAGCGCCGAACTACTGGCTCAGTCACTGTAGCAGCGTGCACCGTTGATTCAGTCAGTAGCTGGTCATCATGACTCGTCGCCCATGCGCGCGGCGCTGAGTCTTTAATGCTTGTCTTGGTAACTGACGAGCCGCCTCGGTAACTGGCGATCCACAGTGTGGACTGACAAAAGCTGCCCCATGCCCAGAGGCAGTAGAGCCTGCCTCAACCACTCGCACTTAATGCGGGTGGGTGAGGGAGATTCCAGCGGAAGGCTTGCGCCTGCGCCCGCGTCTGCGTGACACGTGGCGGCTCCGGACCCCTCCCGAGCAGCTAGCTGAGCCGAGAGCTCACGGGGGTCCGGATAGGCATGTGGAGGGCCCAGACCCATCTGCGGGAGTCCGGACGGCACGTGGGGGTCCCGGTCCGCGGTCACAGGTACTGAGCATTTCCACCTCTAGGGCACGTGGTGACACCGGACCCGTCTCCGAGCGGGAAGCGGGTCCGGGACTGTTAGTCCGGTGAGATGGAGTCGGACCCCAGGGGTCCGGCTGCTCAGCTCCTTAAGACGTAGTTACGGATAACTACGCGAGTCTTGGCACAGTAAAAATGCGTACCCAGCTGCAGGGCACCGACACTGATGAAACGTCGTCCACACGGGACGCTCGTAATTCCTTGCTTCGGGCGTAATGGCACGATGAGTACATGATTTTGGAAAATAAAATAAAATTTCCGACGCATTCCCTGATCAAGATTATCTCTGAAGTTGGAAATGCCCCACGAGCATTCACTTGAATTTGTTGGGCCAAAATGGCAAGTCCACTCAAATGCCCCATGTAAGTTCAAAAAAACAAAAAAAAATGTCCCACGGGCCGTTACGGTTCATGACATTAGCAACTCGAGTGGGCTGGAAGGGCACAGCATCCCAACTTGCCTGAATTGTGAAAGGCACCAATCATTTAGTTGATAATTGCATCCTGTGATAAACGCAGCAAAATCTAGTAAAACCTCGGATTTTGAGTTTTGCCTGCTGTTCCATTTTGTGACCTAACATTTAACAGCAACAAACTTGCGAGTTGCAATTTTACTGTCGAACTATTTTAACTTGCGATGTCTACTGCATAATTTATCTTGTTCTCTGAAACACAGGACCAAGACTTCTCAGGTTACCCTAGATAAGGACAAGTCGGCGTCATCTTCCAACTCATCTGTATGCCCTGAGATGTGAAGTGGCTTTGGATGCCTCATTTCCTGTTTGGCTGTTTCTTGATATTCGCTAACATCCTTTCTTGATGTGAACTCCATTTTTGCAGGTTTCGGGTGTGCTGCCAGTGAGAGTTGATCTCAACAAAGTTAGAGAGGCAAAGAGACGTGCTATCCTTCAAGCACAACATGAGGGATGCCTTGGAAGCTATAGAAGTTTTGATTCCATCTTTGGGAATTACCTTGTTCCTGTTATCCGAAGCAACGACACATTTGATCAGATTGGGACGAAATGAACAAGAATGGCAATTCGTGAGGTTGTGAATACTGAATGGGGCGGTACTGCTAATTTTTGCAACTTCCTTTCAGAGTGTGACCAGATACCGCATACTTAGGTGCTGACAGTTCATCTAAAGATAACAAGTTATTGTCAGCCCATACTTCAGTAATACCCAGGCACCCAGCTGGAGGTGCTGTTTGTCCATATTCCCAACTTGTAAGATCTCGACAGCGGCAAAAAGGAAACCATTTGCCTGCAGCATGCAATACAGGTCTAGTGGTGAAAAAGCTCCGCGTCGTGGCAAGCATCTGTTAGTGTGTTACTTTTCCTTTTTTCTAGTGGGAATTTTTTCGGTCCCTGGTATCACTCCACACGCCCCCCCTTAAGGAATGCACATATGGATCTTAATCATTTTATTCTCATACCCTTTCATGTTTATTCTAGTATTGCATCTTGTACCCTCTGATCACCGGTACCTCTTTTTCCAAAGCTTCTGCAACGCAACAGATTGTCTGGAACTCAAATCTCGTCCGGTGCGGTTTGCTCGCTGGTTCGGCTGGGGCTGGTGAACGTTATGACACATAAGTACTGTAGCTACATAACAGTTCCTCAAGCCAGCGCTGGCTGCCCCGGCTGGTGTAACTCTTGCAACGCGCCTAGTCTATGCTCCATGATCTGCCAGTCAGCTACCAATTGCCGTTACATTTTTCCTGTCTCGACTTTTAAGCCACTCGCTCTGCAAGTACAGTCTCTGTATTGTTTTTTTTTTGCGAAAGGGAAACTGTATTAAACAAGCATACAATACATCCCTGCTTTTTTGTAGGAAACACCCCGGTACAAAGAGTATTGACGCACACACCCGGTAATGTCTCCATCGTCATCTTCGGCAACTCCCTCAGACGGAAGTCCGGCAAGGTCCTCCTTCCGCCATGCTGCAGGACCCCAAGAGCTTGGTAATAGCTGCAGGAGCCAACACCTAGGACCATCCCCGGCGCCTTGAATCCGGTGAACGCATATAGCCATCCTCGCAGCACGGACGGAAGAGGAAAGGAATCCGCCCCGGCGACCATCAGACCACCGGTCGGAAAAGGAGCCCGCTGTCGCTAGCCGCACCAGCAACCCGGGAGAAGAAAGCATCGCAGGGAAAAGAAATATTCGATTCCCTTTCGCAGCAAAAGAGAGGCGCACATACCTCATGGCGACGCTGCCGGAAAAGATCCAGCAGCCATCGGTGCCTCCAGAGAGGACCCTTTTTCGCCGACGAATGGCTCCGCCACTCCCGGCCAACCTGGCTCCGCCGTCGATAGCCGGCGAGCAAACTCTATCTCCGCCGCCAACTACCGGCGACGAGCAAAACCTAGCCCTAGGAGAAGAACAACCTAAGCTATATACATCCGCACGGCGATTCCGTGGCCCATCCCCCTCTCCGACGCCGAAGCGGCCATCGGAGAGGAAGAAGGCTGCCGGAATCGCCGCCGGAATCGGCAGGCTCCTCGAAGTCGCCCGTTCCGCCCTCTTCACTGTAGATGGGGGAAAACGGTATTGTTTATATCACTCAAATCGCTTGCTTTTACACAAGTGCAATGTCCATTGTTTGTAGGAACAGGAGCTTCGTCCTTCAGAGGAGTAAAGGGCACAGTTGGTTAGAGCATCTTCCTCACGTCTCTGACTGTGGGCCTGTTTGGCTCCAGTACTTTTTCCAAAAGTCCCTATCACATTAAAAGGAATCTTACTATTTTATATTATTAAATAAAATTTGTTTATAAATGTTTTTTGACAGCTGAGTGCTTTTTCGCGAGACGAATCTAATGAGCCTAATTAATCGATGATTGGCTACAGTGATGCTACAGTAACCATTCGCTAATCATAGATTAAGATATATCATTAGATTCGTCTCGCAGTTTAGCCCCAGGGTTCTGCAGTTAGTTTTATAATTAATATTTATTTAATACTTCTAAATACTAAAAAGTCCCTGGGACTTTTTTGAAGTCCCTGTTTCTAAACACCCCTGTATCACGCTGCACGCTGCACGCTGCGTCCAAAAGCTGCTTGACATGGCGCCAAACTGCCAATCATGGAAGCACGGAGCCATACCCAACCAACCCTCGTCCCCAGAGCTTTGAGGATGCCGTCAACATTTCTCAGCTCTTGGCTTACGGGCGGGGGCGCGTCACGCATCCGTCCATGCCGCAGCGCCCACCCACCCGGCGGGGAAGAAGCGCCTTGTTCGGCTGGCGGATTCAGCCGGATTCAGCCAGCCACAACAATATTTTTCTCTCACACAAAATCAGCCCAGCCACCAGCTAACCAGCCAGCCAACAGTATTTTCCTCTCACACGAAATCAGCCAGCCAGCCAGCCGAACAAGACAAAGGACTTAGGAGGGGACCCACCTGTCGAAAGCAACTCCTCTGTAATACTACTGCTCCCTCACTGATATGTGAGGCTGGACCCACGTGTTAGGAACTCAACTGCAGAGGGCTACTGCACAGAATCCTCCCAGCACCTGTCGGCGGCGTCGGGAGCGACTGCCGAGGCGCTGCTCTGTCCTCAGTCCTGTGGCGGTTGGTGGCGCCGTTCCCGGCCGCCGTCGACCCCACGCCACGCGAGATGGGCTCCTCCTCCTGGCCCAGCACGCATCTCCGGGCGGGGGCCATTGCCACCGGCACGGCCGCGGGCAAAGCTAGTTAGCGCGTGCTATGCTCGATCTCGGACAGCGTGTGTTTTTTCTTTTTAAGGAAAATTTATCTCTCCAAAATTTTCTACTTTTAGAAAGTTTCTTACAACATATGTATGGATACCTTTTTTTCATCGGGTACTATTTTTCAAAATAACCATAGGTTTTACGGTAATTTTTACGCATAAACTTTTCCAACCAATTATAGATAATTTTTTAATACGTACAAATTTTATGCATAACTTTTTTCCAATCTGCTTACTAAATCAGAATTTGAATATAAATTTCACAAAATTTTCGCACACAACTTTGATGCATAAGTTTGTCAACAGCTAGTAAAAATACAAATTGTAAAAATACAACTTGTCGAGATAAATTTTCAACACAAATCCTATGAATATGTAACCAGAAAGACTTCTCGGACAAACTTTTACGTATAAGTTCATCATACAACTTCTAAGCACAATACTTGATACAATATTTTAGTACAATATTTTTAAAATTTTTATCAACAGAATTTCTCTAGAGAAACACACACTGTAGAAAGGAAAATTCAAACTAAAAAGAAAGAATGATAAATGCTAGCTGCTGCCCAAGCGAAATCAGATTAATACCTGAGCAGTCACGTCAAGGCACGGCCAGCCGGTCAGCCGCGTCGCCAGCTATAGCATCGCGCGCCACGAAGCGATACGACACGCGATTGTTGTTTTGGATTTGCGCCGCAGGTGCCCCCGTTCTTCCGCGGAGGCTATTCCTCGCGCGCGCGAGTGCAGTCCGACCTATCGTAGAAGGGGTTCCGTCGCGCGCGCACGTTCCGTTGACCGCCCTCGTTTCTTCTTTCTGCGTTTCACCAGGCCCATTAAGTTATTTCGGCCCATATAAACCAGCGTCTTTTCTTCTGCTTCATTTCCCGATCAGCTGCTTAGGGTTTCGATTCGCTTCGGCGGCGGCTGCGCTTTCGATTCGCTGGCGTACTTGATGCTGTTAGGCGATTCCATTTCTGCGCAGTCCAAGGTGCATTTCCTTTCTGATCTCTCTTTTATGCTCCTCTGTTTTCTTCTAATCTGTGAACTAATTTTGCACATTCGTAACCTAGAGAGCTCATGAGTAGGTTCTGTTCTTCTCATCAATCTCTCGCTATAATTTGGTAACACAATTTAGTTCATGATCATATTCATCTGGATCACGTTGTCGATATTATCATTCCCTCCATGTCTTCTTTTTGTTTGTTCGTCTGGAACAGTCAACTTTCTCCTAGGCTTCCCATCTTTTTGATTATTCATACTAATCTTGTTTACTACTATTAGATGGTTTTGTTTGTTAACACATATTTACTAATATGCTCCGGAGTGTGATTTCTGCTACAATCTTGTATCTTGTGTTGTAGTTTAGTTCTCAGATTCATTTTGTACTGAATGATTAGGCAGTTTTTTTTGCTCATCAAATTTGTTGATGGATCTAGTCTGTTACCAAACTTTTGTATTACATAAAGACCTATTTTACTTAAAGTGTTTTGTACTGAATTAATTAGGTACTATTTTTTTAACAAGTTTTATGTATCCTTTTTCTGATTTTGTTTTTTACTTTTGTTAGCTATGGTTACGAACATGGATCGTTTGAAGGTTCGCTTTTCCAGCAAGTGTTTTAAAAAAGTAGCTGATTCTCTCTCTGAAGATCAAAAAGGCTTTGTTGTTAAGCATGGCTTTCAGAATCTTTTGGGTGTTCAGAAGTTCAGTGTACCTATCCCTTTACTGGAATGGGTGATGGGTCAGGTTGTTGTAGATCTTTGTGAGTTTAAGCATAGAACCAAGTCTTTCAAGCTCTCCAGATACATGGTTCAGCAAATTCTTGGAATTCCATCCGGAGATATTCCAATTGATCTTCATAATCCAGTCCCCAAGATCTGTGACCAAGCTACTCAGCATAATTCTCTCTTTATGCATGGTTCTAAACTTCCAATTCCTGAAGCTATTGATAGACTTCTTGCTGACCATGATGAGGAATCTTTTATGAGGATGTTCATGTTTGTTGCTCTTTCTACTGTTATTTGCCCTTCCACTTAGAATTTTATTAACCTCAATTATTGGCGTGCAACCTGAAAAAGATTGTCTGGTAAGTTTTAAAATGCTTCAAGTTCAAATACAACCTGGAAATATTTCCTAAATGGACTGAATTATCTTTTTCAACAAAATAGATTGTTTCTAAAACTTTTTAAAGTAACTGTTTGAACAAATCATATTAGTTCAGAAATACTTTTTCACTAATGGTTTGTTCTATATTTTATTTCCAGGTTCATATTCCTTGTTTTATTGACAAACAATGGGTCATAATTGTTGTCAACTTTAACAAAAGAAGGTTTGATATATTATCTCCAGAATATGGTGCAGATAAAACAATGAAAGTGATTAATTCTGTGGTATACAACTTTAGACTTTTCTTTATATTGGGCTTTCCATCTTTCCAAATTTTCAACATCCGTGACTTCACTGTATGCTATATTTACGTTCCAAAACAACAATCCATGTAAGTTATTCAATTTCATTCTCTACATCTTCCTTTTTCCTAAGGAGCATAAAAACTTCAGTAATAATTTTCTTCAGCTCTAATATAGATCGGACTCTGGCATATTTGTTACTTGTTTCATGGAATCTTTTGATGGAACGAACATCACCTGGTTCACAAAGGTAAATAGAATTCTTTTTCAAACAGACATTTCTTCTTACTCTTTATTCAAGGCACCCTCATTTTTTTTTGTTGACAATGTACCAGTCTGACATCCAAGCCATACGAGAGAAGAAACTATTTCAGTTAATATTCAGTAAGGAAAACAAAGCAAGGGCTCAAGTAGTTTCAAACTTCAAGAAACAATATGTAAGTTAATTCTTTCTTCAATTCAAAGTTATCTTTTTTTGTGGATTTTTCTTATTCATTAACCAATTGTGAAATTTGTTTCTGCAGAATGTAGGAGAGTATTAGTAAGAGGCCATTTTGTGGAAGACTGAACAACTGTTCCATCAATGCAGCTGTTATGTTTCAAACTTTCTAGCCAGTACAAATATAGTGTAGCTTATTATCAACATGGAATCTATCTTTTTAGATTTTCAGACATTTTTTATTTGTAAATTTTTCTACCTTTAGTTTGTACAAGTTGAATTTACTTGTTTCATTCTACAGTTGGTTGAGAACACTCTGAATTGTATGGCGTTTTGAAATGCTTTTTGATAGAACAAAATGTTCCAACACTTTTCGGAACATTCTGAAATGTTCCAACATTCTGAAACATTCTGAAATGTTCTGAAATGTCCTTGATGAACATTCCGGAACTAAAAGTTCTACAACACTTTTATGACAACATCTTAATGTTCCGGAACACTTTTTGAAATATTCTAGAACACTTTTCAAAAACATTCCAAAATATTTATAAAATGTTCTGGAAACTTTTGAGAACCGTCTTAACAATGTTCTAGAACACTATATAAATGTTCCATAACACTTGAAAATATACCAAAACACTTTTCAAATTCTCGAGAACACTTTTTTAAATTGTTCGTGGACACTTTTTTGAACTGTTCCAAAACACTTTTTAAAATGTTCCGGAACAATTTTGAAAAATGTCCCCGAACACTTATGAGATGTTCCCGGAAAACTTTTTGAAATGTTCCGTAACACTTTTGAAAATATTCCGAAACACTTCTGAAATGTTAGGGAACACTTTTTTAAGTTGTTCCTGAACACTTTTTTAAGTTGTTCCAGTACATTTTTGAAATGTTCCGGAACACTTTTTTGAATTGAAATGTTCCGGAACACTTTTTTGAATTGTTCTAGAACACTTTTGAAAATGTTCTGTAACACTTTTGAAAAATGTTCCATAACACTTTTGAGATGTTCCCGGAAAACTTTTGAAATGTTTCGGAACACTTTTGAAAATATTCTGAAACACTTTTGAAATGTTAGGGAACACTTTTTAAAATTGTTAATGAACACTTTTTGATTATTCCAGTACATTTTTGAAATGTTCCGGAACACTTTTTTGAATTGTTCCATAACACTTTTGAAAATGTTCCTGAACACTTTTAAAATGCTTCGGAATACTTTTTGGAAATGTTTCGGAATACTTTTGACATGTTCCAGAACACTTTTTGAATTTTCCAAAGCACTTTTGAAATGTTTCGAAACACTTTTTCGAATTGTTCCAGAACACTTTTGAAAATGTTTCGGACACTTTTGAAAAACGTTCCAGAACACTTTTGAGATGTTCCCGGAAAATTTTTGAAATGTTCCGAAACACTTTTGAAATGTTAGAGAACACTTTTTTAAATTGTTCCTGAACACTTTTTTTATTATTACAAAACACTTTTGAAATGTTCCGGAATACTATTTTGAATTGTTCTAGAACACTTTTGAAATGTTCGAGAACAATTTTTTTGAAATTGTCTCTGAACAAATGTTCCGGAACGAATTAACGTTTAGAAAATTAAATCCCATGAAACGAAAGTCTGGGAGAGAAGCGCATGAACGAAATGGAAAAAATGTTCCACAACAATTTTGAACAAGAATAAGTCAAAAGAAAAAAAATGAAACGTTCCAGCCCGTCGTTCCCTGAAATGTTTGCGCATAAGCTTAATGGGCCGGCCTCCGGTTCATTCGCTGAGCCGGCGCGCGCGCGTCGCGCCTGCGCCCGCCAGCCTGGCGCGCGGCAGGCTGCTTCTGCGATGGCTCATTTTCAAATTGCAGAACGCGACGCATAGACGCCCCCCCCGTTCTTCTGTCGCTTTCGGGAACCAATCGCTACGTTACGCTGACCTGTGGGCCTCGGTCCTGACAGGGTAATCAGTTGCAGCTGATTATTTTTAGCGCGTACTAGCTGGTAACTTTTACGGACACACCCCTGGCTGGAATCTCTCACTCGCCTCTCGTGCGCTCGACCGTTAACCTCTTCCGACTTTTGACACATAGAACCTCGGCAACAACTGTTTTCACGACCCGCACCATCCCTTAACCCGGGAAGGGGACCGCGACCGTCCGTTCGGGGACAACCGGATCGCGGCCGTTCACACACGAGGGTACGTCCGTAAATAACCCCGAGGGCGAGGGAGATTTATTCGCGGGGAAAACGCCCCACTCGTGGCTCTCGTCCCACTCCCTCGCTTCCGCAAGCGGAGAAAGAGAGAGAGAGAGAGCTGGAGGCAGACAAGTGAGGGAGGGAGGGGGCGAGAGAGGAGAGAGAAGCGGTGGGCTCTGCAGCGGCCTAGCTCGCGATCCGGACGCCGAGCTGTTCCGGCCTTGGGATCGGTCGCGCGGCTCTATCGGGGAGGCTTAGGGTTCGCCCGGCGCGCGGGGCGCGATGGCGAAGGGCGCGGTCGTCGGGACGGCGGTGGTGGTGTGCGCCGCGGCCGCCACCGCGGTTGGGGTGGCGGTGGTCGTGTCGCGGAGGCGGCGGCGCCGGCGGGAGGCGGAGGACGAGAGGAAGAGGAAGGCGGCGGCGGTGATCGAGGAGGTGGAGCAGGCGTTCTCCACGCCCACCGCGCTGCTGCGCGGCATCGCGGACGCCATGGTGGTGGAGATGGAGCGCTGCCTGCGAGCCGACCCGCACGCCCCGCTCAAGATGCTCATCAGCTACGTCGACAACCTCCCCACCGGGTAAGGGCTCCCCCCCCCCCCCCCCCGCATGGATGTGGCCAGAGAATTGCCTGTTCTCGATTCGTGTGCGCGTCTTGGGCGAATGAATTGGCTGGCAATTCGGGGGTCTTCCGTTGGGTTAGCCAGGTTTTGATTCGGTGGAAATGTGGGGTTGTTCCAGATTGGATACCGTGTTCTGACGTGGTTCCCAGGGGAATCAGGTAGGACGCTAGAGTGCGTTTGATCCTGTTACGGATTTTGTTGATTCCGGTAGGAGGACGAGACATTGTTTCTCATCTGTGGAGTTCTGTTCATGGGTACCTTGGCAGTTCTTGTTGTCTTGAACATCACACATCGTTGTTGGGATGATGGTGTGTGATTTTTATTTTCTTTCTGGTTTACTCCACTTTGCGTTTGTTCGGTCTTCAATTTTCGGTTGAATGTAAATTCCTTTTACATGTTGGGTTGACGAGGTAAACCGAGTCGGACAGAACATAGGCAATGAACGGTTCAGTTGTGATGTTTGTCGCAGCTTCACAGATCATTCCAAATTACAGTGTCTGCTTTTAATAAATGAAACTTTAGTGTACCTGGGATACCTACATGCTTGTATCGTCCTTTCTACGTCGTCATGGCTAATGTCCAAAGAAACATTTAATATTACCACACCTTTTCGGTACAGCCTCTCTCATCCAATGTTCGGCACTATTGAAAGATGTACATATAGTCCACCTTTGTAACCGTGGATCCATTGTATTTTTCTACATGGTATTTTTCTATTTAGTTCTTAAATCTTTTTTAAAAAAAACTGTAGTGTTGGATCTTTTGAAAAATATAATTAGTGATGATGATACATTTCTTTTAAGGGATATATATGTTGCTATAAACAATTGCAGTCAGTTAAATTTATAATTCGGTGTAAATCGTGTGTGTCGTCAAGTCTTCTTCACTGCCTTTATTATCTTGTTTAATGATGTATGTCATCCTTCAGGGATGAGCATGGACTGTTTTATGCACTGGATCTTGGCGGGACCAACTTTCGGGTCATTCGGGTTCAACTTGGAGGAAGGGAGAAGCGTGTCGTGAAGCAACAATACGAGGAGGTCTCCATTCCGCCTCATCTCATGGTTGGGACTTCCACGGTGAGTGCTTCCAGTGACTCTTTTCAAGTTTCCCGCATCAACACAAATTTGTTGCATGCTTTACTGATATTTCTCAAAATACGAGTACAGGAGCTGTTTGATTTCATTGCTGCTGAGTTGGAAAAATTTGTGGGGATTGAAGGAGAGGATTTCCACCTACCAGATGGAAGGCAGAGAGACCTCGGTTTCACCTTTTCTTTCCCAGTGCACCAAACATCAATATCATCCGGTACTCTAATTAAGTGGACCAAGGGCTTTTCCATCAATGGCACGGTAAAAGCAAGACCTTTGTTCATAGTTTGTTGACTATTTATTTATTCAACCAGTGCCTTGAGCCCTTGACCAGAATCTGAGTAGGATACCAAGATATAGATTTATCTCTAATTGCTGTGCGTTTTTTCTGACCATCAAATGTGGCAGTGTAGCTTGTCTATTTCATTTTCACAGAAAACAACTTATTAAATGGACAATGGAATCGCTTTCAGTTATTCAAGCTATTTTTTCTTTCACTTGTGGAAATTCCTGTCCAAATAACTGGCCACCTGCTGTTTTGCCCTGTTCTGAGCATGCTTAGAAACCCTATTCCTTAATTGATAAAAATGATCTGCATTTTCTCAAGATTCATGATGTTCAGGTCAACTGTGATGTATCCTACATTAAACACAGTATTGATTTTATTGATTCTGAGAAGGTTGGAGAAGATGTTGTGGGTGAATTGACTAGGGCCATGGAGAGGCAGGGTCTTGATATGAAAGTTACAGCCCTGGTAAGTAAATTAATTTGTAGATTATTTATCATCTCAAGTATCCACATGCCCTTTGTTTTATGCGTATACAATAGAATTTGCCATTTCTGTACACATTCTCTAATGCTGGGTTGGCTTTCTTGAGATGCTTTATATTTATGTCTAGCAAAGGTCACTTGGACACTTACAGGTAAATACAACGTCATGTAAAGTGATTGCTAACATTTTTGTACAGGTTAATGATACTGTAGGCACATTGGCTGGCGGGAGATATGTGGATAATGATGTTGTTGCTGCTGTAATATTGGGCACCGGCACAAATGCAGCTTATGTGGAACATGCAAATGTGATTCCTAAATGGAACGGGCGACTGCCTAGATCAGGGAATATGGTTAGTGTCCAACGCCCTCCTTGCAATTTTAATGGTAGTTAATGGAACTGAGCCCAGCTCAGTTGGTCAGAGGTGTGGTTGTACACACTCACCAGTCAGTTTCAATTCCTCTTGGACTTGAATTTGGGTCATTGGGTGCCTATTTCTTCTTCTTCTTTTAAAATGCCACCTAGTTCCTCCTATGCTGGTTGAGTTTTTATTTTAAATGGTCTTCTGGCGTTCTGTGTTTTATGATATTCAAACCAGTTAATGGCATAACATTTTTAAAAAAAATTAAAAACAAATAAACAATTAGCATAACATTTGGTTCTATTGGAATGCTACAGGTGATCAACATGGAATGGGGAAACTTCAGGTCAGATAAGCTTCCAAGATCGGAGTATGATAAAGCCTTGGACTTTGAAAGTTTGAACCCTGGCGAGCAGGTATGTGGACTTAATCTATGCGGCTGTTTATTAATACGTCAGATTTTTTCCTAACCATAAGTCACATGTTTTAAAACACTGGATCAACTCCAGTCAGATCCAATTGCCACAAAAGGTTAACTCATATTCAAGGGGGGAAAGGCGACTCATGAATGTGAGACCATTAATCTACTGTTCTGACTATTTGGGTGTTGAACTTGAACATAACTTTTGTACTCTTTTTCTCAGATATATGAAAAGATGATTTCTGGAATGTATCTTGGAGAAATTGTTCGGAGGATCCTGTTGAAACTGGCACATGACGCCTCTTTGTTTGGGGATGTTGTTCCACCAAAATTGGAACAATTATTTATACTGAGGTGCACTTTCTTGTTCCATGCACAACAGAGACACAAAAAAGATCCAAATCAACTTAGATAATGTTGCACACATATTTGCACAGTGTAAAGTCCAAATATTTTGATAGATTCTGGATATCCTTCGTCAGTTTTTACTATAAATTCTACTGTACATTTCATGCTCAAAATTAAAAACTGCACCCCCCAAAAGAGTTCTAGATCAGAAACTGAAGTGAAGTGGTAAGACTTTGGGCTTTGATATTGTTTGAACTTCTGATGAAAATCATAAATCTTTTCTCACTTTGTTTGAAACAATTATTTACAAGTGATATAATGAAGGCACCCATGTAAGGACATAGGTCTCCAACCTAGAATCTTATCAACAACTTTGCAAATCCACCTATTTGGGATGATGTTAGGATGATTAAACTGATTTGGTATTACTGAGCCTTGTAGCCCCAACCTGTAAAATTCTACACTGACCACTACCAGAGTAATGAAAAAATGAATCCGAATTCTCCTTCCAATGCCCATCTCCACCACTAAAATCGTACCCATAGGCTAATCTTTAGAAGAAACTGAAGAAGGGAAAATTTTGATTGTGTTTTTGTTTGTAATATCTAATTGTAGATAAGCTTATAGAAGATAGGGGAACCATGATTGCTAATCGTGTTGTAGGAGCACATTTTCCACGTTTTGGACTCTTAACCATATGTAGTAGGGTACTGCAAAGTTTATCCAAGAAACTTGTGAAGCAGAACTGTAATTCTTGTGTAGCAAATATAAGCTTTTCCCATTGAAAATTGTAATTGTGATATTGCAGAACACCGGATATGTCAGCCATGCATCATGACACCTCACATGATCTCAAACACCTGGGAGCTAAGCTGAAGGATATTCTGGGGGTATGATGGTGCACATGTTCAAAAAGTATATTGTTAGATATAGTCTTCAAGAACAATTGAGTCCTTATGTGTTATGCTTCTACTTATTTCAGGTTCCAGATACTTCCCTCGAAGCAAGATACATTACTCTTCATGTATGTGACCTTGTCGCGGAGAGGGGTGCACGCTTGGCTGCTGCTAAATGACTGGGCAAGATACATATGGCATTCTGAAGAAGCTGGGCAAGGACAAATTGCTAAATGACTTCAGCCAACAAAGGACTGTGGTTGCTATGGATGGTGGGTTATATGAGCATTACAAGAAGTTCAGTTCCTGCCTAGAAGCAACACTTTCAGATCTTCTCGGTGAGGAGGCTGCCTCATCGGTTGTTGTCAAGTTGGCCAACGACGGCTCAGGAATTGGCGCTGCGCTTCTTGCAGCCTCACACTCCCAGTATGCTGCATAGTCCTAGGAGCTCGGCTCCTAGTGTAACATTTTTGTTTTCCGCATTTTGCCCCTTCTGTCAAAGCTCCCCTCTGCGATTCGCATCTCTTTTTGCCTCTGCAGCGGGATATAGCTAGTATGTCGCCAATGAGTTTGCAGTATATCACTTCGAACAAGCATTAGCAACTGCAGGGAAGTGGAAGCGGACGTCTGAGTGAAGCGGTTCCTTTCCTGCAATTCTTTTTTCCCTACACCTTTAACTTTGTATTATGATGCGAGATATCGCAAACTGACTAGTGCTTATCTGTGTAATCTTGTATTTCAAAATAAAGAGGGGTATAAAATTATTCAATCGTACTCATTTTTGAATGAATGCGCAGAGGTCCTGCCTTTATTTCAGAAAGCTACAACAGTTTGTGCTTGTTCTTCTGTTTTATTTCTATACAACATGTGTGTGGTTTGTTAAGAATTTACAGTGTGAGACCCTAAAATGGTACCTGGTACTAGTAGAGTCATGGCGACAAGTTGTGAATTTTGGCATACTGTGCTAAAATGTACCCACGGAGCTCCTACTAATTTAGGCATCTTCAGACAACGCTGCCGAAATCACTCCTCTCTTCGATACCAATTCTTGTGCCGTTCGAGAGCTGTTTCCGGCGGCTGCCTCGCTGCGGCAGCAGCAGTGGAGCCTCTTCGTACTCCAGTCCACGCCCCGTTTTGCTCTTCTGGTGCGTCTGCTCGCTGCAGTTGAGCAAGATCTTCAGCACGTCCTTCATGGCTGGCCGCGACGACGGCAAGTCTCCGGTGCACAGCACGCCTAGCCTGAAGACCTCCTCGACCTCGTCAGAGTACCCTGAGTGCCTGATGCTCCTGTCCGTGGCATCGGGGATGCTCCCTCCCGATCGGTAGTGGTGCCGCGCCCACTCCGCCAGGCTGCCGTGCTCGCCGCCGTCGCCGGCCTCCTTGCCGGTGGTGAGCTCCAGGAGCACCACGCCGAAGCTGTAGACGTCTACCTTCTCGCTCACTTTCTTGGTGTAGGCACACTCTGCGAAGAAGCACGAATCCAGGAACACGGGAACATGAGACACTGCAGCGGCGACGACGGCTACTGTACAGAATCCGGCAACATGAACTCCCTCCATCCAAATAAAAAAATATATACTACCCTCGCTTCCCAAGAAGTCAAACAAATTCAAGTTTAACCAAATTTATAGAAAATAGTATTAATATTTAAAATAAAAAATAAGTATCATTAAATTAATCATATAATATATTTCCATGCTAAATGTATTTGAAGATATATATGTTAATAATAAATTTGATTAATTTTGAAATTATTTGACTTTTCGAGAGTTGCATTTTCTTTTTGGACCGAGGGAGTACGTGATCAACACCCACTGGAAACAGCAAGCAGAGATCCTTACCGGGAGCCATGCAGCCGAACGACCCGGCCACGGCGGACATCGTCTCGGGCGCCCCTGTCCGCGCCAGCATCCTGGCCAGGCCGAAGTCGGCGACCTTGGCCCGGAACTCCGAGTCCAGCAGGATGTTGCTCGACTTGACGTCGCGGTGGACGATGGGCGGCGAGCACTCGTGGTGCATGTAGCACAGCCCCTGCGCGGCGCCGACGGCCACCCTGAGCCTCGTCGCCCAGTCCAGCGCCGGGCGCCGGACCCTCGCCGTGAGGCGCCCGCCGAGGCCGTCGCCGCCGTGGAGCCACTCATCCAGGCTGCCGTTGTCCATGTAGTCGTAGACGAGGAGCCTCGCCTCGGCGCCGGAGAAGCAGCACAGCAGCCTGACGATGTTGTTGTGCCGGAGGCTGCCGAGGATGCTCGCCTCCGACTCGAACTCGCGTTCCAGCTCCTCGTCCAGCTCTCCGGAGACCCCTACGCGCTTCACGGCCACCGCACCCGCGCTGCCGTCGAGCCGGTTGGTGTAGGCGACGCGGTACACGAGGCCCGACCCGCCGCGGCCGATGAGGTTCTCATCCACCAGGCCCCGGAGTATGGACGCCGCACCGAAGCCGAGATCTTTGACGAAAGGCGTCATCTTCCCTTCGTCTTGCTCCGCGACGCGGCGCCGTTTCCTCAGCTCGCGGACGGCGAAGACGGAGGCGGCCGCGGCGAGGAGGAGGAAAGCGGATCCGGCAACGAGGAGGCCGGTTCGGAGATCATGCGAGACGCCTCCGGAGGCGCCGCCGTCTTGTGCCTCCCCGGCGCAGGAGCGCACGCCGGCGAGTCCCAGAGAGGCGGTGCAGAGGCCGGGGTTGTCGAGGAAGCTGCTGTCGTAGGCCGCGGTGGCGAGCCCGGCCGGGACCTGGCCGCCGAGCTGGTTGGACGACAGGTTGAGTGAGTTGAGCTTCAGCTTCACGAGCGCCGGCGGGATGGAACCGGAGAGCTTGTTCGACGAGAGGTCGAGGGCGTTGAGCACCGGCATGGCGCCCATTTCCGCCGGTATCGCCCCCGCGAGCTGGTTCCTGCTCATGTCCATCTGGGTGAGCTGCGTTAGCTTAGCAACGCTCGCTGGGATTCCGCCGGAGAGCTGGTTGCCGGACAGGTTCAGCCTCTGCAGCAGCGGCATGCCGTCGCCGAGACCCGCCGGTATCTCGCCGGAGAAACGGTTGTTCCCGGCGGTGAACACCTGGAGCGCGGCAGCCGTCGCCGGGATGCTGCCGAAGAACTGGTTGCTCTCAATGTTTAGTGTCGTAAGGTTGCTGTACATCGTGGCGGGGAGTCTTCCGGAGAGCCTGTTGTTCCGTAGCAGCACGATGCTGATCTGAGTCGCCGTCCACAGAGCCTGGGGCACCTCGCCGGAGAGCTGGTTGCTTTCCAGGTGCAGGCTGCGCAGGGTGGCGCAGTTGGCCAGGCCTTCCGGGATGGACCCGCTGAGACGGTTGCCCGTAGCAGTGAGCGTCCAGAACTGGCCTCCGGCGCATAGCCCTTCCGGGATCGTGCCGGTGAGCTCGTTGTCGTCAGCCTCGACGTAAACCAAGGCCGAGTGCTTCCCGAGTTCCGGCGGCAGCGCACCGGTGAACCTGTTGCCGTAGAGCCTCAATATTGACAGCGACGGCAACCGGCCGATGCTCGCCGGTATCTCGCCGGAGAAGTTGTTGCCGAAGAGGTACAAATACGTGAGGTTCTCCAGGTGCCCGAAGACTTCCGGGATGACTCCGGTAAGGTTGTTCTCCGACAAGTCGATCACTGTCAAGCCCATCGCGGCGAAGTCATCATCAACCACCAAGTCGCCGGTGAGGTTGTTCCTGAATGCTGTCAGTGCTTGCAATTTCTTCAGGTTCCAAACCCCCGGAGGTATGCTTCCGGTCAGCTTGTTGATGGACAGGTCCAGCATCTCCAACTCCGGCATGTCCACCACATACCTTGGAAAGTCGCCGACGAGGTTACACTTCGTTGCCCAGAGGCTGGTCAGGTTGGTCAGGTTCTTAAACGAGGCCGGCAGCTCGCCCGCGTCGAACCGGTTGTACGCCAACCACAGCGTCTGCAGCCTCGTCATCCTGCCGATCTCCGTTGGGATGACGCCGGCGAGTCTGTTGTTATTCAGCTTGAGATGCTGGAGATTCCCGAGGCCGGAGAGCGACGCCGGGATGGTGCCGTTGAATTCATTGCCGCTGAGGACCAGCGCCGTCAGGTTCGCCCCCAGCCGGAAGCCGATGTCCGCGGGGAGCTCGCCGCCGAGGTAGTTCTGGGACAGGTCGAGGTGCTGAAGGGCGGAGCAGCGGTAGAGCGCGGCCGGGAACGCGCCGGTGAGGCTGTTGTTGGAGACGTCGAGGTGCGTGAGCCCGGCGAGGCCGCCGACGGCGTCCGGGAAGGGCCCCGCGACGTTGGCGCTCGCGAGGGTGAGGCTCGCGACGCGCCCGGCCGCGTCGCACCCCACGTGCGGCCACGCGCAGTGGTGCGCGCCCGAGGACGAGGCGTCCCACTCCCACCCCGCGAGCACGGGCGGGTCGCCCCACGCGCGCTTGATCCGGAGCAGCAGCCGCGCCTCGTCCGCCGCAGGCTGGGCCTGCGCGGCCGCGCGGGGCGGGAGGCGGCGGCAGGGGAGCAGCGCGAGCAGGAGGAGGCCGAGGAGCGCGCGGCGGCGCGGCGCCTCCATGCCTCGCCCGGTTGGTCTTCGTGGCGAGGTGTTGGTTCTGAAGCAGGGGGTGCGATCTGCTCGGGTGATCAAATGAAATGGTCACGGAACGGGACTAGGCGACTAGCATGTTTATTTTTCTTTGTACGCTACACGACCGTGATTAGCACGAGCAGGCTTTCCATTTGCTGCGTGAGTTTGGGGTGGCCGGTTTGCATGCTGCGAAGCTTCCGAAGGCCAGGATTAGGGCGGGTTTTTTCGTTGGATTAGGCGGGATTCGGACGGGAGAGACCGACCTCAGGGTCTTGGCTTTACAGGTCTTGATGGTTGATGTTCAAACTGCGAGCAGCATTTACAGAGAGGTTATTTTCAACTGCAGGTTCTGTTCTTGACTGCACGAGCCTAACAACGAAATTCGGGGTCGGGTCTCACCGTCACTTTCCAAATCTCCCTTCTGAACGGTCACCGCCGGAGACTGAACGCATTGGAGAACAGTGATCCCGTCAAACACGGAGGCGACAAGCCGTGGTCAAATTGCAAGGTCTCCAGCATTAACGTTTGGACTCTATGTACCTTCCATATCATAATGTTTGTATCAACGAAGCTATAGTCATGTAAAGTACTTTTAAACACAACTCCAGTGATATTATTTTTATAAGATCAAGGTTTCATCGCATAAGATTAATTGTAGGTAAAAAAGATTTGAATGTTTGAATCTTGAAACACGTGCACATCTTATATTTCGGGATGGAGGAAAATAGTAGACATGCTAAACAAGATTAAAGTTAACTTGGATTACGTTACTTGCATAGTTGAACGCTCAAGCAAAAGTTTGGACTATGGATTCAACTATATATTTGAAGTTCCGAATTAGAATGGCATCACAACGAAATTTTGAGATTGGATATAGAAGTGTTTCGACTTTAGGTTTTGGAAATGTTGATGTTTCTTCAAACAATATGAGTTTTTTGAGAGAGAAACAAATTACAAAAATAGATGGCTATATGGAATTATGGATCAAGTGCATAAATGGACCCCGTCGGCCAGGTCGTGGCACCACTCCAACGTGGGCTGCGGGATTTAGCTAGTGTGGCGCCAATGACTTTAATATAGCACTTGGAACAAGCGTTAGGGACGGCGGGGAGATGGAAGCGGATGTCTGAATGAAGCCACACCTTTTACTTCCAGTTTCTTGTGTGGCCTAGCCAAGTTCGATTCAGCAGGTTTCAATCTCGACAAAGGGTGAAGTGCTCCCGTGCAAATACAGAGCTACTTCGTTGCTACACCAGTAGAAAATTATAGAGTTGTAGGTCTACAACAAATGAATTCACTCATACAGGATTTCCTTGCATTGTTAGCTCGGCTACATGCACACGGATAGTCATGCTGCAACGGTATGAACAATGATAAGAGTAAACTTCGACCAATCTGGGGCGGAAGCCAACTAGACCTCAAACAGATGGCATGCAGACAAACACAGTGAAATTCTACCTGATTGCAAGGAAAGCATTCACAGGACAGTAGAAATAAGCGTCGTACCGCAAATATCACCACTTAAAACACAGATACCAACTGTTTCATCTGTTCCATCAAGACGGATACCAAAATAGTCTTTGGCACGACACTACCATTTGACTAATCATGTTTGGAAACAGAAGCATATGACCACTAAACAAAATGAAATTCGAAAGTAGTTCCCATTACAGTAGACAGATGGACCATTAAACCAGCAGGGGGTATCAGTACCACAGAAGGCCAAAAAATTTAGAGCTTGTCCTCGAACTCAGAAAGCGGGGTCATCTGTTCCTTGAGACCCTTCCTCTTGCGGATGTCCAACACCAGCTGAGCAGCCTGGGAGCCAGCCTCCAAAGGATCAGAGCCCATCATGTCCCAGTGGTCAAACACACACTGAGGGAACGCCTGACCAGAGGTTGCGGCCCTCAGTTGGCTGGAGAACCCAAAGGACTCGATGACAGGGAGGTAAGCCTTGATGTTGTAGAGCGGGGTACCCGGCCTCTGCATCTCCTCAAACACGTGCCCTCTCTTCTGGTTCAGAACACCGTAGATACCACCAAGAGCATTCTCAGGAGCCTGGATCTCCACAAGGTACACTGGCTCCAGCAGCCTTGGCTTGGCAGTGAGCTGAGAAGCATAGATGACCCTCCTGGCAGTTGGAATGACCTGGCCACCACCCCTGTGAATGGCATCAGCATGAAGAACAACATCACAGACCTCAAAGCAAATGCCACGCATGTTCTCCTCAGCAAGTGCTCCCTCCTTTGAGGCCCACTGGAAACCAGCCACAACCGAATCCTTGATTTCATTGAGATACTGTACTCCCTTACACATATCGACGACCATGTTTGGGCCTGTGGTCTCAGGTCCAAAGCACCAAATCTTCTTGGCCAGATCCTTGTCCCACCCAAACTCCTCCGAGAGGATCTTGGAGCGCACCTTGGGATCATCACGTGGGCCAATGCGTCCCTCATCAATAGCCTCAGGAAGACCCTCTTCCAACGGCCGGGCTTCCATGTAAAGACGGTTGTGCTTGTTGGGAGACTTGCTCATGACTGTTCTGCAGGACTTCTCAAGAACAGTTTCACGGAAAGAGACAACAGGAGGGGAAACAATAATTTCAGCACCACCCATGAAGTCTTCCTGCAGATCCTTCAGGCAGATCTCAAGGTGAAGCTCACCAGCTCCAGCAATAATATGCTCACCAGATTCTTCCATGGTACAGAGGACCATAGGATCAGACTTGGCCAGACGTTTCAAACCTTCAACTAGCTTCGGTAGGTCAGAGGCAACCTTGCACTGAACAGCAACACGCACAACAGGAGACACTGAGAACTTCATTGCTCTGATTGGGCATGCATCGACTTCCTTCTCATTGGTGAGTGTGGCATTCTTCGTGATGAACTGATCCAGACCCACCATAGCAACGGTGTTACCACAGGGAACATCCTCAACAGACTCTTGTTTCTTTCCCATCCAGATAACAGTACGCTGGACACTCTTCACGTACAGATCCTTCTTCTGTCCAGGCACATAGTTGGGGCCCATGATCCGAACCTTCATACCGGTAGCAACCTTCCCGGAGAAGACACGACCGAAGGCAAAGAACCGCCCTTTGTCAGAAGCTGGAATCATCTTTGAAACATACAGCATGAGAGGACCCTCCGGATCACAGTTCCTGATGGCAGTAGCATAGATATCATCAAGGGGTCCCTCGTACAGGTTCTCCACACGATACTTCTGTGCCTTTGCTGGGGAAGGAAGGTGGAATATCATCATCTCAAGCAGTGCAGTACTAGCTGGCAGCCAGGTTTGCATAACACGCTTCATCAAAGCCTTGCCAACCAATTCCTTCTCATCAGCCTTCATGGTAACATTGAGCTTTTGAAGCATTGGCCACAACTTATCCTTCTGGTCGTTCATGCAGGTGTTGATGATCTGCTTGATGGGCTCATAGCAGAACTGAACAAATCCTCTCTTGCAGGTAGCTGAGCCTGTGTTCTTGGTGGTCCACTTCTTCGTGGCTGGGTCAAAGAAGTTCTCACCCCAGAGCCTCTCCATCATCTTAGTTTCATCAACTCCAAACTTAGATGCATACATCTTGGCAAAGTTGGTGAGGGTGAAGGCCCAGCCGTGCAGACCAGCAGAGAAAGCAACAGTTCCCTTCTCCGGGTAGACTTGGACATCACCAAGGAGCTTATCTTCATATGTTGCCATAATGACGTTGGCATTCTCAATCACACGGGAGAAAGTCTGGTAGGCTTCCTCACCCTCAACCTGAAGCTCAAGGAAGCACCTGTCCATCTTGTTCACAGTAAGGACTGGCCTAATCCTCTCACCAAGAGCCTGACGGAGCACAGTCTCAGTTTGCACGCAGACACCTTCAATACAGTCAACCACCACCAGAGCACCATCGGTGATACGAAGGGCAGCTGTCACTTCCGAAGAAAAATCGACGTGCCCAGGTGAGTCGATAAGGTTGATCAAATACTGGTTGCCATCTCTCTCACCCTTGTAATTCTTCAGTGACTCAGGAGTCATCTCATAGTAGAGAGAGATACCAGTGGATTTGATTGTAATACCACGCTCTGCTTCATCAGCGCGAGTATCAGTCATGCGGACATCACCAGCAACTTCCTGGGCAATAATCCCAGCAGCTGCCACAAGGGAGTCTGTAAGGGTAGACTTGCCTGCATCGAATTAATGACATGTAAGAACACTGTGGAACTTAACATCAAACTCGGCAGGCATCATAGAATAGTACAGCGTTAGGGACAGATTAACCTATCACAAGATAACAAACACAACAATACAATAACATAGAAAACACATCACTAACAGATATTGTATCGACCAAAATAATTACAAGAATCAGTATGCCTATCTCCTACATGGGATGACTATCTTAACACATAATATAACAAAGATGGTACAGTATAATATAAAACACATAGTTAACAGACATAGACCGCAACAATTAAAATAATCAATAAGCCTATTTCATACGTGGATGACTATCTTAACACATAAGGCCTGAAATAGATAATACAGCAGGAATAAAATAAACTGCAAATCCCGAAGCACAATACAGAGCATAAATATCGAAAACAAAACAAGTGCTAAAATCAAAAGGCCTGAAAATGCTAAACAACTCATAGGTACGGCATCTAATAAAACACAATTCTTAACATACCGTGGTCCACATGAGCAATAACAGACATATTACGGATGTTGTTCTTTTTGTCCATGATGGCACGGAGCTCTTCCGCTGTGAACTTCACCATCTTGACTTCTTTTGAAGATCACACTACTAATATATATGTTACTGCTGTTCAAAGGTGTAAGAAAATAGTAAGAATCTAACCAAATCATGAGCAAATAACTAAACCAGAATCTTTGAGAATAAAAGAATGACTAAAGTAATACGCACTGTAATTGTCAGGATAATAGGAGACGCAAAAAAAATCTGATATGTGATATGTGAAAAATAATTGAGATCCGATACAGAAAGTTATTAAAAATGGATAAACTATTCTAACATTTGCAACAACTAATGGTATTGGATGCACATAACAGTTATGAAAAAATAAACAGAAGATTATCTTAATTAAACACATAGGGTGCATCCTCATTAAACTAATATTTAATTGAGCACTGGGTGCATGCAGACAATGATCACATAGTAGGATTTTTTTTTGCATTGCCTCTGGCTCAACGAGATTACAAAGCATACTACACGTAATGGAAACTGCAGTGAGCAAACCTAATCCAACTTAATACAGAAGCACAACAAACAAGTAGATACAATATTAGACATGCACATCTCCAGGGTTGCCACCTCAAACAAAAAACTCTTATACAGAAAGATTATCAGGAGTGGATTACATGGAAGCGCCAGAAGATTAATTTACACAAACATTTAAAGTAGCTGAAGATTCTAACCTTCAGAAATCTAACAGGCCAAAAGGAATGCATAGCTTACAAAACAATTCAAGCACTGAAGTATGGAGAAGCACATCAATAGTGTTCGAATGTACGGAACATCACAAAAATGGACTAGAAATCAGCAATCGCACAGACAAAACGAAATCATATACATAACTACGCTGAACCTAAGAACTACCAGCAGACCACAAATCGTTGAATAAGATCATAGTGTGGCGGCCACAATTATTCATGTCGAAACAGCATATCTGAGTCAACAAATCAGTTCCACCAAAGGATCCCACCATATCCACTTCATAGACACTAACGTGAAAAAACTAACTAATCGACAGGATTGAAAGAAGAACCGAATAATTTAAAACGTTTTTAGTGAACCAGGATGGCACCGCATTTCTACAGATCGTAGAGATGAGTCACAGAGAGAACCTACAGGTAACCTCAACGAATTAACATAAAATACATCGAGATTACCCCGACAAAACATCAGATTCGATCAGAACACACCACTTCGAGGCCTACGATTCAATCCAATCAACACACGACACTGCTTAATGGAACCAAAACGACTCGAACTCTCCACTAGAAATACTAATCAGGTAGAAGCACGGCGCATGGATGAACTAGCTCGAGCAACCAGAGTGGGATGGAGCCGAAAAGGGGGTTGAGGTACCTTGGTTTCGCCTCCCGATCCGAGAGACGAGATGTGGAGGCGCCGCCGGGAGAGATGACTAAAAACCCTAGCCGCCGCCCAGTGAGGATATTTATAGCGGCGGAGTTGGCGCACTGGGCAAGAAATATCCCGCAGGCCAATACTCTGCGCCAAACCGGCGGCGCTGAGGTTGGCAGAGGGAAAAGCGGGGCCATTTCGGGGAATTCACGGCCGGTCCGTTGCGCTTGGCCGTCCGATCTCGCAGTTTCTTGGGGCAGTTCGGGCAGTGCCGCGCTTGTGCGGTCCGGCTTTGTGGCGATCCGGTTTAGTCGAGCCGTCTCCGCGGCGTGCTCGGCCGGTTTCCGGGCCGCTCGTCATCCGTGAGTTCAGGCGACTTTTTCTTTTTTATATTTAAAATAAAAATAAAAATATATGTCTGTTTTGAAAAATTTCGAAACTGACCCCCGGTCGCCCGGCCCAGGGGCGACAGGACCTCAATGTAATTTTTTTAAATTTGCAAAGAGGTCCCTGGCCGGGTGGGGCGCTGTCGCCCCCCACCCCGCGCACGGGCGACAGCCCCTCCCACTTCTTGTAGTTGTGACCAAATGCTCCACATTGGCTGCAATGCTTTTGTGCCTTTCTTACTTCGGACTCGTCCATACCATTCCGAATACGACGTGTCTGACGACGGCCTTTGCCTTTCTTAGTGGCTGGATCAGGAATAAACATCTTATCCTGAATGAAAGGTCTCACTATTCCAATCATATATACCTCATGTCCCCAGGTGGATACAGCTGCTTCCTTCCTGAAGTAAGGTGAAACAAATACTCTTAGCTGCAACCCAGACTCTGCACATGCCGCAATGAGATACGAGCATGGCAAATGCAATAACGTAGGCTTCATGCAGGAGCAGAAGGCTTTGCCATCTACTGTAATCAAACTCTCATGTACCACCCTATTTCTACGGATATCACGACCAGTTCTATCCTTGCATAGAACCTCAAATCTATGCTCCATTGTACCTGTCGATATGACGCGGTGCAGTTTGACCTTTTCAATCTTCTGTTGCATATATTGTGTCACTTTTGTGCAAAACTAAATTTGGGGGTTGCTGATGTTTATGCTTGCAGCCATGTAACGCTCTCTGAAATACTTCATGCACTCATACATGACGAACTCAACAATTCCCACAAGAGGAAAGGCACGACAAGAGCGCATAACCATATTGAAATACTATGCATGGTTCGTTGTCTGAATATCATACCGTTTTCCGTTGGTATCATAAAGGAATGACCATTTCTCCTTATGTGCACCTCGAATCCAGTGTGAAAATGGCTTCTCAATTGAATCCCTAGCCTCTGCAGCCTGACTCGTGCTAGTTCCTGATGCCCTTACCTTCAATAGCTCTGCAGTCAACTGATCAAGCATCTGTCATAATGCATTGAATTTTCTCTGTTGATTTTGGGTGCACAACCTTTTAAACATGTTCTTAAGATCCTTGTTCTTGAAGTGGTCATAGAAGTTTGCACCCATATGCCTAATGCACCACCTGTTTTGGTATTGATTGTAGCAGACCTGCATGCCTATCACTTATAAGTCACACATCTGGACGTGCAGCAACAACATGAACTTTCACTCGTTCAAGGAACCAATACCAACTGTCTAAGTTCTCATTCTCAACAAATGCAAATGCGAGCGGAACTATTTGGTTGTTGCAATCTACCCCTGTCGTGGTGCTGCAAACCACGGCCGGGTGGCGGAAGGCACCCGCCCTAGCCCAGAGGGTGTGTACTCAGGGGGTAGCTAGTCTTAGATCGATCTCACTCAAGAACACGAGGAACACAACAGGATTTAGAGTGGTTCGGGCCGCCGGAGTGTAATACCCTACGTCCACTGTGTGTTGTATTGCCTTCCCACGAGAGTGAGAAGGTGCGAGAGCTTGAGTCTGTCCGGATCTGTCTAGATCTGTGGGTGTGCTCTCCCTTTTATATGTTCAAGGGGAGCACGTACACTGAGCGGGGCCCCGACATGTGGACCCGGCGATGTATTATAAACTACACTTTGGCCTTCAATGCCTCAGATCCGGAGATCTTGTCGTCGGCTTCCGTGCGTAGCTTCTGACCAGGGATGGTCTTGAGCTGTCCTGTCAGAGTAGAGTCTAGCCTCTGCAGCCGCGCGTCGAGGTCATGATGAAGCGCCGAACTACTGACTCAGTCCACTGTAGCAGTGTGCACTATTGCTCCAGTCAGTAGCTGTTCATCATGACTCGCCGTGCGCATGCGCACGGCGCTGAGTCTTTAATGCTTGTCTTGGTAAATGACGAGCCGCGTCGGTAATTGGCGATCCATAGTGTGGACTGACAAAAGCTGCCCCGTGCCCAGAGGCAGCAGAGCCCACCTCAACCACTCGCACTTAATGCGGGTGGGTGAGGGAGCTTCCAGCGGAAGGCTTGCGGCCGCGCCCGCGTGACACGTGGTGGCTCCGGACCCCTCCCGAGCAGCTAGCTGAGCCGAGAGCTCACGGGGGTCCGGATAGGCACGTGAAGGTCCAGGACCCATCTACGGGAGTCCGGATGGCACGTGGAGGTCCCGGACCCACCTGCGGGGGTCCGGATGGCACGTGGAGGTCCCGGACCCACCTGCGGGGGTCCGGGTCCGCGGCCACAGGTACTGAGTATTTCCACCTCTAGGACACGTGGTGACACCGGACCCGTCCCCGAGCGGGAAGCGGGTCCGGGACCGTTGGTCCGGTGAGATGGAGTCGGACCCCAGGGGTCCGGCTGCTCAGCTCCTTAGGGCGTAGTTACGGATAACTACGCGAGTCTTGGCACAGTAGGAGTGGGTACCCCAGTTGCAGGGTACCGACAACCCCGATTGCGGTGAGTATCTGACATTTATACCTTACAGTCAGAAATGTGCCATCAATGCAAATCACCGGATGACAACACTGAAATGCCCTAACACAGGCACCTAGGCAAAAGAAGGCTCGTTGCAGAATGCTTTGCCCTTTAGTCACGGCTGGTACGAGGTATGTGTCATAAAAGCTTCCAGGATTTCTAGCAGCAACTTGGGATAACATACGAGGTAGGTTATCATATGATGCCTCGTATGTGCCGAACCGCATCTCGAACACCCTTTGTTTAGCCCGCCATGCATTCAAATAACTAATGGTGTACTGGTAAGTCTGTTCAATGTGTCGAACAATCATTTTTGGCTCATAATTTAGGTTGTCCATAATCAACCCATATATTTGCTTTGCAACAAAGTCGCATGATATATTGCGATGCGAGAGAAGAACTTCTGACAGCAAACAAGTGTGCTCTGTCATAATGGAACATTTCCAGTTCGACTCCCATTTTCCCTTGAATGCATGTACTCGCCATGGACATCCATCATTCACACACTTCACCTCATATTCTTTACTGCCAGACTTTACGACTCTAAATTCTCGTTTCAATGATATTGCCCATAGTCTCACAGCATCTTTTACGGCTTCAATGTTTGGATATGTTGCACCTTGCACTACCTCATTCCCTCTGTACTCTCACTCCTGATTTCGTACGTCTTCTGCGACATGATTGCGAAAACCATACTCCTTCCATTCTTTTGGCAATGAGTACTGCTCGTCGTCAGATGAGCCCTCATATTCTTCCATCTCCATTGCGGTTTGGTCTTCTGCCTCCATCTCGTCCACAATGCTATGTATCCTCTCTCTCCCTCATCAGCAAGGCCCTCTGGTCCGATGTTTTGGTTCTCTATCTCTTCTGACTCATCTTGCTCAATATAGTTGGTCTCTCTTCGAATACTCGGAGTTGCTTGATCTGCACCATGTTGGATTTCATTTTGTGTCTTCTCCCGGGTTTGAACAAGAATGGCCAGAGGCCACCCACGCTCTAGAGCTGGTTGCATGTACTTCTGTCAGTCATCAGTGCTGTGTATCATTATCAATTCTCATAAATCACTTTCTGCTTCCCAATTAACAAGAGACTGGACGGTCATCACATGTGTCTCCGGATCAACACGGAACCCACGCTGCAGCCACTTATATAGGGAACCAAAACTCCTCTCCAGAGGTTTATCTATGGCGCTAGATGTGCACTTAAAGACAGAAAGTTCTACTCCATTTGGCCCATACAAAACATTGTAGTCACAAAAAAAAATACTTGAAACTGCATCTTGCTCGACATATCTGTATATCACGGAATACTTATTGAGTTATACTCTTTACTTCACTACCTTATTGAATAATCCATAAAAACTAAGTATGGATTTCAACTACAACATATAAGTATTCATAACTACGTGATGACACTCAAATTCTATACTGCATATGCGAAATTCTATTCTAAATCGTAATTAATTTATAATGTCTCTAATAGTAGTGCAATTGTAATAATAAACGCGTAGTACTAATTTTCTAAACTAACTTACTATTACGTAACTAAAGTATCATTAAACTCCTACTTAAATGGTTCTACCATAGCACTAATTAAATTAAATTACTCTACAATATCAATGGAAAAATACATAAGTTAAATGTACTTACCTGCAGATCACAAGTGCGCAATCCGGCAGGGCTTCGCTGATTCCCTTCTCCTCACCCCTCTATTTTTTTCTAGATTTTTGGTGGAATTTTTGGGCTCAAATGAGGAGGGAATAAGATCAAGGGCTTATATAGAGGGGGGCACACCCGGTAGCCCGAGGGGGGGCGACAGGCCCCCCTGCGCGCCTGTGGGCGGGGCACCCCCAGCCGCCCGTGGGTGGGGCAACAGGCCCCCTGCACCCGCACGCCTCCGGCTAGGGACCTATTTGCAAATTGGAAGAAAAAAAATTACAAACAGGTCCGGTCGCCCCTTGGGTGGGCGACCGGGGTATATTTTCGAAATTTTTCGAAACGGACATATATTTTTGAAATTTTGATTTTTTTAAATATAAAAAAGAAAAAATCGCTGAGTTCAGTCTTGGGCTACCAGTCGGCCCACGGATAGAGCCCTCACTGTTTTGCCCGGACGGACCTGACCCGTTTCCAAGGGTGACGTCTTAAAACCGTCCTCAACCCATTCTCTGGCACCTCGTGACGCTACGTCCGTCAGAAAAATTTGGGAGGGAGGAAGCACGCAACAACGAGTTTACGCATTTTGCATTGACCTTAATCTGAGTGATGAGGGAGCTGGTCGCAAGGGGAGCGAGAGGAAGGGCGGGGGCGCCGGCCGTGATGCTGCGGGACGCGTTGCCATTTGCCCGAGACCCACACGCGGTGTGCTTGTGTAGGGAAGATCTCGCGCATGTACCGGCTCGCACAGGCCACATCGCGTCCATCACGGTACGGTGGTACCACCACTGGCGCGCCCGAGTAGTTTGTTGGGGGTGCGACAACATTACTTCGACCTCTCGCGAGTCGCGCACTCGTCAACAGCGCCCCCGGCAGCGCGTCCGGTACGGCGCCGCTCGGGAACACACGCGAGAGTAGAGACAGAGAGCCACAACATTTATCTCAAGCGGACACCGCCCCCGGCAGCGCGTCCGGTACGGCGGCGCTGTGAGCGAACACGCTGAAGCGTCTCCTCACAAGAGAGGAGACTTAAAATAATACAATATTAGTCCCAAGTGACTAATAATATTTTTATTATATCAGATGGTACATCACCGTACAACTCTACACAGAAGTGGGCAGTGAAGCGCTACTATCGCGAGGATAACAACTAACACCCACACAACGATATTAACTACAAAGAGGGGGTCATCAGAGTCTTGCGCCATACGGAACTTCCTGCGGGTGACCCTATCCAACAGGCAAGGTTGGGTGCAGGACGGAACCTCTACTCAACGTCTTCGGGAACGAAGTCTGGATCTTCCTCTGTAAAAATTAAGAATGTGGTGAGTACAAACGTACTCAGCAAATCCAACCACACCCACGGGAGGAGTATAAACAGAATATAATGCACAGGATAATTCAAGGATAAGGCTAGATTTAATTTGCGGAAAGCAAATTTTTATGCAGGGGTTCATTTGAAAGAAAAGATTTTCAAAGCAAGTTTTACTTGTACCGGGTAACACATAGTGTTGACCCACACAGGATCCAATTTTTAAGCTGCTACTGGACTCCTCATCCACCATAGCACACGGCACAACTGCCGAATATTTTTCCAAAACAACTCACGCCAACCCATCCAATCCCAGAAGAAACAATAGTTATGTGACCACACCGTAACTCGCCCAGTACCGTGGGCACGGCTATTCGAATAGACTATTAATTCTGCAGAGGTGTGCAACTTTACCCACAAGCGGGGTACCACAACTCGATCACCTTAGTGTCGGTGCAGATCCCAACAAAGCCATTACCCACCTTAGCTAGACCTGACTAGCCATCACGGGATCCACCAAGGGGTCATTGACCTATCACAGAGGTTTTAACCGGGGCATAAGTCACATAGAGCTAATCTCTTCTCCTTGATCACCCGTTGCTCTCAACTCTCCTGATGGTTATCAGACTACCTAGTGGGGTTTATGCTAAGCCGTTGCCCATTCAACGGTCGAGTGGTTTGCACGATAGTGGAGTTAGGTGAGATGACACACCAACTCGGTCCTTAATTGTGACAAGATGGATATCTCCATTCCTTGCTCAACCACACAGGCACGAGCACACCATTTGGCAAATCACACAAAAGTCCCATCCATCCTGTCTAAACTTATCTTTCGAAAATTTCCCATTTTTCCCTTCCCACACTGTCGGTACCCTGCAACAGGGATACCCACTCTTACTGCAGCAAAGCAGGACCCGCGTAGTTATCCGTAGCTGCGCGGGAGAGACGGAGTAGCCAGGCCCCACAGGCCAGGCTTTTCCCTCACCAGGCCAACGGCCCCGGACCGTTCCCCGCCTGAGGATGGGTCCGGTGGCGCCACGTGTCTCCATGGAAGGGAAGCTCCAAGCTGACCGCCGAAGCCTCGGACCCCCAGAGGGGTCCGGGACCTCCTACGCCCGTCCGGACTCCCCTCACCGTGTAGGGGTCCGAAGCCGCCACGTGTCCCGGAGGCGTGGGATCGTGCGCGAGCCTTCCGGAGGAAGACTCGCCCACCTACCGCATTTAATGCGATAGACAAGGCGTGCTCTGCCGCCGTGGTACACAAGACAGCCTTTTGTCAGGCCCCGCTGCGCGCCGCGTATTACCAAGGAGCACAGTGCAGCCGCCTGAGCCGCGCCCGCGCAGAGCCCGCCTGTAGCATTAAACGGATACGACAGCACGGCACTTTTTCATCATGCCGCCTACGCCGCAAGCTACACCGCCCGCTTAAGCAATGTGACGGGCGGTGTCACTAGCTGCGACCGGCCCGACCTGACAAGACGACGCTAGGACATGATGGACGAAGGGCTCCGGGAGCAGGCGAGGGAATCCAAGAGAAAGATCTCCTTTGCCTGCGACGCCATAATGCATGAACAGTGCGTTAGGTTATACTACATCGTTGGACCCACCTGTCGGGGATCCAACGACTGTGTACGCGCCCCCTTGAGATATAAAAGGGAGGCGCTCGCTGTGCACAGGACATCCATACAGACTCAAGCTCTCGCACCTCCTCACGCTTGTGGGAAGGCAATACAACACACAGTGGATGTAGGGTATTACGCTCCGGCGGCCCGAACCACTCTAAATCCTGCTGTGTTTCTTGTGTTCTGAAGGGAGATCGATCTAAGACTAGCTACCCCCTGAGTACACACCCTCTGGGCTAGGGCGGGTGCCTTCCGCCACCCGGCCGTGGTTTGCAGCACCACGACATTTGGCGCGCCAGGTAGGGGAGCTAGCTCGTCGCATTTTCATCATCCGCTTTGTCCCCATGGTTCGTGTGGACGACGTGGAGATGACGGAGGGGGTGGCGTCCTCCACGCCACACGCCCCTCGCGTTACTGCTCCAGGGGCAACCGTGCCTGTGGAGCAGCCACCGTTGACGGCGGCGCGAGCCGCCCGCCGGCAAGAGTCAGGGCGCCCATCAAGGGCCCCCTCACAGACTGCGAGCGGCGGAGCTCTAGCCGCGGCTAGGGAGTTGCTTCGCAACCCTCCGGCTGAGGCAGCCTCGCCAGACGCCCTGAGGCAGTGGCGAGACGACGTCGACCGTCTCCTCCACCTGGCTCAGGCCTCCCCCAGTTCTGCAAAGACTGGGCAACGACCTCCGCCTGGCAACGCGGTGGTACCTTACCACCAGCGTCAGGGCGGTGCGTCGGCATCTGTGCGCTCCCCCACCGTGAGGGGTGCACGAACAGAAGACTTGCGGGCGGAGCTCAACCGCCGGCGCGCGGGGGAGGATGCCCGCATCGCTGTCGAGAGGGCGCGAGAGCGCCGTCTCAACATTGAGGGACGCAACCTCAATGTCGATCTGGACGCGGCGGCACCCAGGCCTCCGGTGAACGCCCGGATTCAGCCAGGGGCACCGGTGGCCGGGGTGGGCTGTGCTGCGCTTGCGGAGCACCTCCGCGCCGTGGCGTGGCCACCCAAGTTCCGCCCCCACTTGCCGGAAAAGTACGACGGTACTACTAACCCGTCGGAATTCCTGCAGGTGTACGTTACTGCCATCACAGCAGCTGGTGGCAACGGCGCCGTCATGGCAAGCTACTTTCATGTAGCCTTGTCCGGGCCAGCCCGGACCTGGCTCATGAACCTCACACCTGGGACGATCCAGTCCTGGGAAGAGCTCTGTGCAAGGTTCACAGCGAACTTCGCCAGCGCCTACCAGCAGCATGGTGTGGAGGCACACCTTCACGCCGTGAGGCAAAAACCCGGGGAAACGCTTCGGGCTTTCATCTCGCGCTTCACTAAGGTACGGGGTACCATTCCTCGTATCTCAGATGCATCTATTATTACTGCTTTCCGTCAGGGGGTGCGTGATGAGAAGATGCTCGAGAAGCTGGCGACGCACGAGGTGGAAAGCGTCACTACGCTTTTCTCCCTGGCAGACAAGTGTGCCAGGGCCGCCGAGGGCCGTGCATGGCACTCAGCCCCCCAAGACGGAGACACCAAGGCTGGTGGCTCCAGCGCTACCGCTCAGGGCGGTGGCAAGAAGAAGAAGAAGAACCGGGGTCGTGGGGAGCCGCATTCTGGCGGACCAGTCGTTGCAGCAGCAGCGCCACCAGCGGCGCCGGCTGCGGCGGCAGCGGCAGGGGGCCAGAATACACACGGCAAACGCCCTCGCCCGCAAGGTGGGAGCGGAGGTTCATGCCCAGTGCATCCCACCGCTCGCCACAGCGCTGCTGACTGCCGCGAGATCCAAAAGCTCGCGAAACGGGTCAGTGGGCGGCGGGAGCAGTCCTCTAAGGATGACTCACCCCCTCCTCGCCAGCGGGCCGGCAAGGAGAAGGCCTCTGACAGCAGGGCCGCAGCCGGGGAGAAGGAGCTGGGGTACCAATCCCCCGCTCGAGAGCTGAAGGGCGTCTATCACAACGACGACTCCGATTCCGACAACGGCGACCGCCGCAAGAAGCTGTACGTGATGTATGGCGGGAGCTGGGAGCTTGTCTCCCGGCGGGACGTGAAGACCCTTCGCCGGGAGGTCCTTTCGGCGAAGCCGGGGGTCCCGAGGGCGGCGCCGCACCAGAGGTGGATGAACACCACCATCTCTTTCGGGCCATCCGACTGCCCGGAGAATATGGCTGGAGCTGGTGTGCTACCTTTAGTCACGGCTCCTGTCATATCCAACGTGAGGCTCTACCACGTGCTGATTGACGGTGGGGCTGGCCTCAACGTCATCAGTTATGCAGCATTTAAGCAGCTGCAGATCCCAGAGTCCAAGCTGACTCCCTCTCGCCCATTCTCCGGGGTGGGCCCACATCCGGTGTTCCCCCTGGGGAGCATCACATTGCCGGTCACGTTCGGGACCGAGGAGAACTTCCGCACAGAAAGCGTCATGTTCGATGTTGCGGAGGTGAACCTCCCGTTCAACGCTATCATTGGCCGACCGGCACTCTACCGCTTCATGGCCATTGCCCACTATGGGTATTTGGTCTTGAAGATGCCTTCCCCTGCCGGAGTCCTCACCGTGCAGGGCGACCGCACCGCTGCCGTTGCTGCAGTTGAGAGACTGCACACTCTGGCGGCAGAGGCTGCACGCTCCGAGGAGGATCCGTCCACCTCGCAACCCAGGGCGCCTGCAAAGGCTCCCAAGGTCCAACCATCTGATCCGGACCAAGTTCCCGTGAAGTCGGTACAGATTGGGGCAGACACCACCAGGACCACCCGCATCGCGGGGAACCTGGAGGAGAAATAGGAAGACGCGCTCATCGCTTTCCTCCGGGCAAATGTCGACGTGTTCGCCTGGGAACCGTCGCAGATGCCCGGGATCCCCAGGGAAGTGATCGAGCACAATCTGAGGATCTACCCCGACGCCACGCCGGTGCGCCAAAAACCTCGGAAGCAGTCTGTGGAGCGGCAGAACTTCATCCGCGAAGAAGTCCACAAGCTCCTACACGCTGGCTTCATCGAGGAGGTCCACCATCCCGAGTGGTTGGCCAATCCGGTCGTCGTCCCAAAAGCCAACGGGAAGCTCCGGATGTGCATCGACTACACCAGCCTCAACAAGGCATGTCCAAGAGACCCCTACCCTCTTCCGCGTATCGATCAGATCGTGGACTCCACCTCCGGGTGTGATCTTTTGTCTTTCCTAGATGCATACTCTGGTTTCCACCAGATTCAGATGTCTAGAGAGGATAGGAAGCATACTGCCTTTGTAACAGTAGATGGGCTTTATTGCTACATTGTCATGCCGTATGGTCTAAGGAATGCCTTACCCACGTTTGTGCGAGCTATGAACAAAACCTTCTGTAATCTAATTAGAGATATTGTTGAGGTTTATGTCGATGACGTTGTGGTCAAGACTAAGGTAGGATCAACACTAGTGGAGGACCTGTCCCTCGTCTTCGACCGTCTTCGCGCCACCCGCACGAAGCTGAACCCAGAGAAGTGCATCTTCGGCGTCTCAGCAGGGAAGCTGCTGGGTTTCCTGGTCTCGCATCGAGGCATCGAGGCAAACCCAGCCAAGATCAAGGCGATCGAAGCAATGAGGCCTCCTGGCCGCATCAAGGACGTCCAGAAGCTTACTGGGTCTCTCGCTGCTCTTAGCCGCTTCATATCGAGGCTGGCTGAGAGGGCCCTTCCCTTCTTCAAGCTGTTGAGGAGGTCCGGTCCATTTTCATTGACCGAAGAGGCTGAACAGGCCTTCCAGGAGCTGAAGCAGCACCTCACCTCGCTGCCAGTATTGGTGGCACCAGAACCCGGTGAGCCGTTGTTTCTGTATCTTGCTGCATCTGCGGAGGCGGTCAGCATGGTGCTGGTCGCCGAAAGGATGGAGCAAACCCGCCAGGGGAGCACCAAGGTCCTCTTGGCCGAGGATGGTGAGCCGGACCCCGGACACGGGGGCCCGTCAGCCTCACCCCAGCTTGAAGGTCCGGGCCCCGCACAGGCAGGTCCGGAGGAGCCTCATCCCATTGGGAGCCCAGAACCACTGGGGGCCCAAGGGACAGATGCGGTGGACAAGGACGAACTGGACCCAGGAACTAGGGTCCGGACCGTCCAAAAGCCAGTCTACTACGTCAGTGAAGTCCTCCACGAGGCAAAGGCCAGGTATCTTGAGACGCATAAGCTTATCTATGCAATACTTATTGCGTCCAGGAAACTGCGCCACTACTTTCAAGCACACCGAGTTGTTGTAGTGACCTCTTACCCATTAAGAGCGATTCTACACAATTCCAACGCCACAGGCAATATCGCCAAGTGGGCAGCAGAGCTGGCGGAGTTCCAACTGGAATTCCAGCCACGCCATGCGGTCAAAAGCCAGATCCTGGCTGATTTCATAGCGGAGTGGACTCCTTCCCCAAGCAACCCTGGAGGTCCGGCCATAAATGTTGGACCCCCGGAGCCGGAAATCAGGACACCAGTCTTCACCGAGCCTCACTGGACACTCTTCTTTGATGGGTCCGCCCGCGAGAAGTGGGCCGGAGCTGGTGTGGTCCTCATCGACCCAAACGAAGATCAGCTGAAGTACATGGTGCACCTTGAGTTCAAGGCCACCAACAACATGGCGGAATACGAGGCTCTGATCTTCGGCCTGACCCAAGCCCTCTCATTGGGGGTCCGGCAGCTTCTGGTGAAGGGGGACTCCCAGCTAATCATTAAGCAGGTCCGAGGGGATTGCAACTGCAATAATCCCCAGCTCGCGGCATACCTCATACACGTGAGGAAGCTCGAAAAGGACTTCGACGCTTTGGAACTACAACACGTTCCCCGCGAGCACAACTCAGCAGCAGATGATCTCTCTGCAAGAGCATCTACCTGGGCTTCTGTGCCTGAGGGTGTCTTTGAAAGACGGCTGCTGAAACCTACCGCCCAGCCTGCCGAGCCGGGTGACGGGGATCAAGCTGGCACCTCGAAGCTAGCGGTCCCGGCAGTATTCCACCTATGGTGCCCAACTAGGGCTGTGTGTTCTGTTGAGGAGCCTGTTGTCCTCACAGAACCACCCCTATCTGCTTTGGGAGCTCCCGATGCATGGATCTCCGAGATCCGGGACTACCTGAAGGATAACATCCTCCCTGATGACGATGTGTCCGCTGAGCGCATAGTCCGATTGGCTAAACGCTACGCGGTGGTAGAAGGGGATCTCTACCGCCGTGGCGCCAACGGAGTCCTCATGCGATGCATTTCCCAGGGAGAGGGCCGCGAACTGCTTGCGGAGATCCATGGAGGCGAGTGCGGAAGTCATTCCTCCTCTCGCACGCTTGTTGGCAAGGCCTTTCGGCACGGCTTCTACTGGCCAACAGCACTCCAGGATGCGGCTGAGCTGGTAAGGTCCTGCAAAGCATGCCAGTTCCATGCAAAACAAATACACACCCCAGCTCAAGCTCTACAGATGATCCCGCCCTCATGGCCATTTGCTGTGTGGGGTGTGGATATCCTGGGGCCTTTCCCCCGGGCTGTCGGCGGGTACCGGTTCCTCTATGTTGCCATCGACAAGTTCACTAAGTGGCCGGAGGTTACTCCTGTGGTGAACATTACTAAGAAATCAGCAGTCGCATTCCTCAGGTCCATTGTGTGCAGATTTGGCGTCCCAAACCGCATCATCGCGGACAACGGGACCCAATTCAAAAGCAGACTTTTCCAAGAGTACTGTGAGGACATTGGCATCCAGCTATGCTTTGCGTCCGTGGCACATCCCCGCAGCAATGGACAGGTTGAGAGAGCGAATGCAGAGATCCTCAGGGGACTCAAGACCCGCACCTACAACTGCTTGAAAAAGCATGGTGCCAAATGGGTTGACGAGCTTCCATGTGTACTATGGGGCAACCGGACCACACCCAGCCGAGCCACCGGGGAGACTCCGTTCTTCCTGGTCTACGGGGCTGAAGCATGCCTTCCCCCAGAAATTCTCCTGGGCTCACCACGGGTCCAGGCCTTTGACGAATCCATGCAGGAGCAGCTGCGGTGCGACGACGTGGACTTCGTTGACGAGCGAAGGTGGCGAGCAGCGATCCGAAATGCACGCTACAACCAGGCGCTCCGGCGCTACCGTCAACGGTTCGTGCACAGTAGGGAGCTCCGGGCTGGCGACCTCGTCCTCAGACGGATCCTGAACCGAGCGGGGCTCCACAAACTCTCCCCCAGCTGGGAGGGGCCTTTCAAGGTTACAGAGGTATGCCGGCCCGGATGTGTTCGCCTCGCCACAGAAGACGGAGTACCGCTGCCCAACCCGTGGAACATAGAGCATCTGCGTAAGTTTTACACCTAGGCAGAGCAGGGAAATAACCTTTCCTTTGTAATAAGATAGAGTTAGCGTGCGGCCCGGAGCGGTTGAGGGCTACCCTCGTAAACCCGACCTCTGGCATCCATCGCACTAGCGGCTAACGCGCGGCTCAGAGCGGTAGAGGTCCGACCTCATAAACCCGGCCTCTGACATCCATCGCGCAAGCCATGTACATCGAGATTGCAAAGGAAAGATTTTTTCCTAATTCTGTCTTTGTGTCAAAGTTAAATTACGCATTTCGATTCTCGTAATTTTCGCTTTTTTCTAACCCCCGCGGGACCTCTACTCTTGTTGCTGCAACTAAGATCTGCATTGAGCTGCTGGACTACCGTACAGGTCCGGACCCTCTTGCTGCAGGAGAGGGGTCCGGACCCCTAGGGACCTACTCTGGGGAGCGGGTACTTGTTTCCTGGGGTGGTTCGGAGTACAGTGTAGCCGCTTAGCTGGTTCCGTACCCAAAAGCCTGCACTCTCCACCACCCTGTAACGAGTACTCTAGTACCTGAAGCCAGGTAATTGGGGGCCCGGACCTCGACCCAGCTCAAGAGCTGGCTTCCTAAGTCCAACACGGCGTGTCCAGCACTATATCTCAAAGGATCGAGCACAGCAAAGTGGCCTCACCCACTGCTGCGAAGGGTCTAGGACGAAGAAGCCGGGTCCGGAAAGATCGTACTGTTTCCTGGAGTGGTCCGGAGCCCTGCGTAGCGCCTTAGCCTGGTTCCGACCCTAAGCCTACGCACTCCCCCACTCTGTAACAAGTACAGAGCTACCTGGACCTGCGCATCTAGAGTCCTAGACCTGGTACCAAGCCTGGGATTAGTCAGGAATGAGCCCGCGGGTCTGCTCTAAGCTATAACTTTGAGGTGGTACACAGGTTCAAACCTGGCCGGTGGTAGACAGTCTCAAACCATTGAGCCTATCTACCAGGGGGGCCGAGTATCTGCTTCAAAGCTTTCATGCAGGATAAGAGCCAATCTCGGTGGTAGACAGACTCACAGCAGCTGAGTCTCTCTCCCAGGGGGCCCAGGCATCCGCTTTGTCCCACACATCATGGATGGATTCTGCATGCGTCAAATAGCTAAGTTGCAGTATCATTGCTACCATATAAGCAAATTTGATTCTTCTCTCTGTACTCCTGTATACCACGCAGGGAACAAGGCGCTTGCTCGCCTTGCAGGCTATGTGACACCTATGCCCAAGGTGGCAGACAGGTCCAGACAACTGAACCTATCCGCCAGGGGGCCAGGGCGCCGGGGTGCCGCATACCGCAAATCAACAACCGCCAAACAGCTAAGTTGAAGTTTCTTCTATTTCAAAAACTTTCAACTAATACAATGTTTGTTACATAATGCAAAAGAAAAAAGATACAATCCCCAGCCTAAGGGTCCGCAGGCTCTCGCTTGAAGTAGGCGGCGACGAAGTCAACGACCTCCCGCACGCTGTCCCGAGCGGCGGCCTCCGTCTCTGCTACAGGGCCATCGACCACGGGCGCCAGCGAGATGGCCGGGTCGTGGCTCCGGAGGCAGGTCAGGATGTGCTCCGCCACCATCCGGATCAGCTCGCGGCCCTCGGTTTCAAGCTGTCCAGTAAGGACCGGCCCCAAGCGCTGGAGCCTATCCGAAGCGGAGCTCAACACTGGGAGGGCGTCAGCTATCGAAGCTGGCGGCTCCGCCACCTGGATCGGGCTCATTCCAAATGGCACCAGTGCGAGGCTCGCTTCGGCCGCCCAGTCAGCGATCCGCTGAGCTCCAGCGCGCTGGTCTTCCTGGTGCTTCTGGACCGCCTCCCGGACAGCCTCCTGCACCCGGGTGTCCAAGGCCGCCTTGGCCACCTCCACCTCGCGGGACCTCTCCTCCAGCTCGCGGGATCTCTCCTCGAGTTCGCGGGACCGCTCCTCCAGCTTGGTCTCCTTCTGCTCCGCGTATACCTTCCGCTTCTTGAGCGACTCTCGCTGGCGCCCAAGCTCCTTCTCTATGGCGGTGGCGTGAGTTTCCCGCTTGGCAAGAGACTTCCGGTCCTCTTCCAAGTCCGCCTCGTCGGCAGTCAGCTGGCGGGCCCTCTCCTGCAGTTGTTCATGCCATCCCTGCAGAGTCGCAGAGAAGACGTCGAGCTCCTGCCTCCGGACCTCGAGGTCCTCGCTGCGAGTCTCCAGTTCTGACTGCTGGGCTGCGAGGTGAGCCTCGAGGCCGGACCGCTGAGCAGCAAACCCAACAACCTCCAGGGTGAAGTCCTGCTCCCGCTGTGCCAAGGATTTCTCCCGATTCGACACTGCGAGCTCTCGGTCAAACACCTTCTTAAGGCTGGCTCGGTAGGCCTCTTGGTCCGACTTGAGCTTCGACCGAGCTTCCGCAGCGCGGGAGGCTTCCGCCTTCGTGTGCGCCTCCAGGCGGGTGTGCCAGTCGGAGAGGCGCTGACGCTCGCTCTCCAGCGCAGACCACTCCCGCCGGAAGGCCACCTCGGCGGAGGAGGTTGCCTCTTCAATTGAACGCCGAACTCGCAACAGCACCTGAGGAAGCGGAGTCGCATCCTCCTCCGGGGATTGGAGCTGCAGGAGCCGCCTGCCAAACACCACCTCCAACTCTTCCTCCGCAGCAGGACCGGAGCTGGAGGTAGGGGCTTCCGCTGCAGCACTTGTCTCCGGCGCCTCCGCTGCCGCCGAGTCGGGCGCGTCCGGGCCCAGCTCCGGCGCCTCCGCTGCCGCCGAGTCGGGCGCGTCCGGGCCCAGCTCCGGCGCCTCCGCTGCCGCCGAGTCGGGCGCGACCGGGCCCAGCTCCGGCGCCTCCGCTGCCGCCGAGTCGGGCGCGTCCGGGCCCAGCTCCGGCGCCTCCGCTGCCGCCGAGTCGGGCGCCATCGGACCCAGCTCCGGCGCCTCCGCTGCCGCCGAGTCGGGCGCCGTCGGGCCCAGCTCCGGCACCTCCGCTGCCGCCGAGTCGGGCGCGGCCGGACCCAGCTCTGGTGCCCCCGCTGCCGACAAGTCGGCCGCGGCCGGGCCTAACTTCGGTGCTCCCGCTGCTGCCGTGGCAGACGCGGCCGCATCGAGTGCCCCCGCCACCAATACGTCAGGAGCGGCTGCACCCAGCACCGGCGCCACCGCCGCTGCCGCTGCTGCACTGAGCCCTGCAGAGTCTGGAAATGGCATGACAGTCAGCATCGCATCATGTGTCACGGAGTTAGCAACAGGACGCCGTACCTGAGGGTCCCGCACCTACTGCCACCGTCGCTGTCGATGCCGAGGTCGCTGCCGCCCGGGCACCTGCTGATGTGCCAACGGTGGTAGAAGAACCGCTGGGGCGGGAAGCCCTGGTAGCAAAGCAGAAAAGCCGTCAACACAAAAAAAAAACAGAACACCGGCGCAAGGGAGGAGAGCAAGATGACACTAACCCAGCAGAACCGGGGACCCAGCGTCCCCGGAGCCCGGGCCTCTTCTCTTGCAGCTGCTGCTGTTGCTGTTGCTGTTGTTGCCCCTGCAGCTGCGATACAGGCGTAACCCGGGCCTGCGCCCGTTGCTGCTGTACCTGCGGCTGCGGCATGGGTGCAACCCGGGGTCGCTCCTGTTGCTGCTGCTGCCGTCCGCGTGCCTGCTGCCGCTGCTCCTGCGGCTGCTCCTGCTGCGGCCGCTCTTGCTGCCGGCGCGATGAATTCTTCGGCGGCGATGGTGGTGGTCCAGTTACGCCAGAGGACCCGTGGGGGCCAGCAGCCCGGGAGCTACCCTGGCCTGCGCCCTCGGAAGACCTCTGGCGCTTCGCGGCGGGCTCCGACACCAGGGTCCCGTCGCCCCGGAGTAGCCTCCGCCGGCCTACGTCCCCTGACGACGCACCGGAGCTGCTCTGGGCCCGGCTGGAGCCGGCCGCAGCCGCGGCCTGTTTCCCCTTCGTAGTGGCACCGGACCCCGCAGCGCTTAGCGTAGCCTGATCCCCGGACGAGCCAGGGATCCGGAGCCCACGGTTCGGGTCACCCCCGGTCTGCCGCGGGGCCAGTCCCCCGTCGTCCAGGGTTGGCAGGGTGGCCAGCACCGCCACCCTCGCTGGGTCCTCGCAGAGGGGGACTATGCTCTGCGGGAGGATCAGATTCTCTGCGATGAAGGTGTCTCCCGTCACGTTCCGCACCAGGACCTCCAAGGCCTCCTGGGTCAGGTCGCTTCCCTCCCCGCGGTGGGTCCTGCTGCAATCGTTGAGGCCGGTGAAGCTCCACGCCGGTCGCGGCCGCTGCTTCAGGGGGGCGATCCGGCGCTTCACGAAGTCGCCGAGCACGTGCCACGAGGTGAGGCCGCTCCCTGCCAGTGACCTGATCTTATCCAGCACGGAGTCGAACTCCGGCTGCAGCGATGGCTTGGCCCTCCAGGACGCTTTGTCGGAGGCGGGCCCCGCGGTCGGCAGGACAAGGCGCTCGTTGGCTTCGGTGGTGGCAACCACCCAATCCCTGCGCCACTCCTCCCACCTTCCGCCAGCAAGGCCCGGAATGTAAGGAGTCGGCAGGTCGCTCCTTATCTGGAAGTAGTACCCTCCCACTTCGTCCTTGCTCCTTCCGGACTTCACCAGGATGAAGAAGTAGCGGAAGAGGATGACGCAGGGACGCACTCCTACGAACATCTCGCATAAATGCACAAAGATGGACGCCAGGAGGAGGGAGTGGGGCGTCAGATGCTGAAGCTGGAGGCCGAAGTCTTCCAGCAGCAGCAGCAAGAATGAAGAAATCGGCAGCCCCACGCCGGCGGAGACGTGCGAGGTAAATAGCACGAACTCCCCGGCGCGGAGGTTGCCAAGGGGAACCGAGCCTGCTCGCACCCCCCAGCCGGTCTCCTGAGCGCTCCACCCGAGCAGGCGGCGCACTGTGTTCAGCTCTCCCTCGGTCTGGAAGCGACGGGGATGAACAAGGGATGCCATCTCCTGACGGGCGAGGAAGGAGCCTGTGTAGGGGGGAGAGAAGGTCAAGGAAGGCTCGGAGGCAAAGGGGCGCAAAGGCTGGAGGAAGAAGACGAATGCGGGAAAGCAACCATAGGATACGGTATGCCCCGTTATAAAGCCTGTCTCAACCAGCGCGCCCCGGAACCGTCGCCGGAACTCAAGCGACGCTCGCACCAGGAGTTAGCCGCCCAGTCCATGACGTGAGGGGCCCAGGCCCACCTGTCAGGGAGGGTGGGTAATCAACGGGGGTGCGAAAAGGCGGGATCCGAACCGTCGCCCGCGCGCGTGAAGCAAGGCGGAAGCCGAGCTGACGTGCGCGCATTAATCATAGGCGTGGCCGAGCTTTTCGGGAGCTGCGCCGGTGGTAAATGATCCGTTTACTCCGGCCGCAACAATGCCAAACGTCGCGCGTGTGACTAAGTGAACCGCTTATCGTGGGGCCCTTAGTCAGTAATCCGTTGCGACGTGATGAGGCAGCAACCAACCCAATGGGTAGTCAAAGCCGGTCAAGACCTGCAGAAAGGAGCTTCAAGCTATATAGTACCAAATCGCAGAAGTGGCCCCACCTGTGGGCTCGTACCTCCCCCAAGGTGGGCCCGGGGGCCACTGTCGGTACCCTGCAACAGGGATACCCACTCTTACTGCAGCAAAGCAGGACCCGCGTAGTTATCCGTAGCTGCGCGGGAGAGACGGAGTAGCCAGGCCCCACAGGCCAGGCTTTTCCCTCACCAGGCCAACGGCCCCGGACCGTTCCCCGCCTGAGGATGGGTCCGGTGGCGCCACGTGTCTCCATGGAAGGGAAGCTCCAAGCTGACCGCCGAAGCCTCGGACCCCCAGAGGGGTCCGGGACCTCCTACGCCCGTCCGGACTCCCCTCACCGTGTAGGGGTCCGAAGCCGCCACGTGTCCCGGAGGCGTGGGATCGTGCGCGAGCCTTCCGGAGGAAGACTCGCCCACCTACCGCATTTAATGCGATAGACAAGGCGTGCTCTGCCGCCGTGGTACACAAGACAGCCTTTTGTCAGGCCCCGCTGCGCGCCGCGTATTACCAAGGAGCACAGTGCAGCCGCCTGAGCCGCGCCCGCGCAGAGCCCGCCTGTAGCATTAAACGGATACGACAGCACGGCACTTTTTCATCATGCCGCCTACGCCGCAAGCTACACCGCCCGCTTAAGCAATGTGACGGGCGGTGTCACTAGCTGCGACCGGCCCGACCTGACAAGACGACGCTAGGACATGATGGACGAAGGGCTCCGGGAGCAGGCGAGGGAATCCAAGAGAAAGATCTCCTTTGCCTGCGACGCCATAATGCATGAACAGTGCGTTAGGTTATACTACATCGTTGGACCCACCTGTCGGGGATCCAACGACTGTGTACGCGCCCCCTTGAGATATAAAAGGGAGGCGCTCGCTGTGCACAGGACATCCATACAGACTCAAGCTCTCGCACCTCCTCACGCTTGTGGGAAGGCAATACAACACACAGTGGATGTAGGGTATTACGCTCCGGCGGCCCGAACCACTCTAAATCCTGCTGTGTTTCTTGTGTTCTGAAGGGAGATCGATCTAAGACTAGCTACCCCCTGAGTACACACCCTCTGGGCTAGGGCGGGTGCCTTCCGCCACCCGGCCGTGGTTTGCAGCACCACGACACACACACTCACGCATTTTCCTTTTATAAAACAAGTTGTATCGTGTTTAAGGTCCTAAGCGCTCTAGTGGGCCGGCCACGGGAAGCAGGCGCGGCGGCGGAGTAAGCTTGCGGCGGTAGCGCTGCTGCGCAGAGGAGGAGGGCGTGCGGCGGTGGAGGTGGTTGTGGAGCTGGGGAAGCGGCGCGGGGGCCTCTTTATAGGCCGAGTAAGGCGGTGGGGAGAGTCGTGGGGCGGTGGCCGCGGTGTGGTCGGCCAGCGTGCTTCGCGGGCGCCATTAATGGCGTTTGGCCGCTTGCGAGCGTCACGGAGCGGCACGCGGGCGGCGAGGCCGGCTCATGACGACAAGATGGCTCGGGCAGGCGCACATGGGGAAGGGCCGGCCGCTGTGCGCGAGCAGTGCGGCGGCGCGAGCGGCGAGGCGGCCACAGGGAGGCGGTGCTGAGCGACGGGCGGCGCGGCGAGGCTTGGGGGCGCGTGGAACGCGTGCTGCGCACGCGGCGCATGGGCAGGCGGGCAGGGCGAGCGGCGCGGGAGCGGCACGGCCACGCGGTGCGCGTGCGCACGCGCGGGCAAGGCTTGCGTCAAGGCGGCGAGGGGCTCGGCGTGGGCGCGCACACGCGCGCGTGGACGGGAGCGGGGGCGCGTGCGGCAGCGCGTGGGGCAGGGGCGGCGACGAGCGGAGCGGCGCTCGGGGCGCGCGGCAAAGGAGAGGGAGAAAGGAGAGAGGGAGAGGGAAAAAAGGAAAAGGAAAAAGGAAAAAGGAAATGGAAAAAGAGAAAGAGAGAGAGAAAAAAGAGAGAGAGATTCACGGCGAAGACCGCGGCCGGACGCGCACGTGCGCCGGTCGGGCGTGACGCGCGGGTCAAGGGCGAACAGGGAGACGGGACGGTAATGGATTCGGATGTCGGGTTCGGGTTTTTCGGAAAATCGCGAGATCAGGCGGGAAAAAAATGATTTGAGCTCAGTGACGAAAAACTTTTGAAAAACAAATTTAGTGCGTGATTCAATTTGGTGAATTTTTTGGGATGCTACACACGCACCCACCCGGCCGGCGCCGTGGCATGGCAACGCGCCGGGACTTGGCGCGGCCAGTGAGGCAGTGCCCGCGTCCCGCGGCCGTAGCTGATAGTATGTGAGATTAGCCTGTCGGGAGGGATAGTATGCCAATATCAGCGCACCCAACGAGCTCAGAAGAAATTTTGATTTACAAACAGGAGCCTGCTGCGCAATCAGCGCATGCAAGACACCTGCTCGTTCGATGTTGTCACACTGACAGTTTAGCTCAGTTCAAATTTCTCGATGGCTTGTAAACACTCAGTAAAATCAAATAGGGAGCACACCAATTCCACAGCCATATCATAGATAAACCACAACTGCTAACAAACTGTTGCAGCACAAGAAAACAGAACCTCACGAGAATGCAACCATGACAGGTGAAAATTCTTAATTCTTAGCTAGTTTAGTTGATTCAATTTAGAAAATATTGTGCTCGTTAAACACTGCGCTTGACAATACTAACAAAAAAGCCACCCTCAGTGTAGAACATCCATAAGAATGCCTCTAAGCTGCAGCACCCTTGCCCTTCTTCCTCTGGAGCTTCTTCATGTAGAACTCCAGCTCTTTACCCTCAAGGATGTACCTGTCATACAAAAGTAACGGCTACTGTAAGTAGCTGCCTGCAACAATATAGCTGGTAAAATCAGGTATTGCCACGCAAAGTGCAGCTGCTCAACATATCAGCATTGTCTAGATCCAATGCTACAAACAAACATTCCATTTTATGCTGCAATATTGATGATGATTATACAGGCAGCTAAAAGTTTTAAGAAAAACAGAATTCTGATATTCCATACCCGTCAGCTCTGCCACACTGCCCAGGGCGGGAAGAAATGCACGCCAACAGCCTTCCACTGCCAAATTGCTCTTCAATGTGGGGGTCAAGTGTGCGTCCTTGCTGACGCTTCTCAAGCTTCCTCTGGACGTGGTTGCTCTTGCTTGCTTCCTCAGCTGCAGCCTCACCCTCTTGTCCCTGCATTAATTCACCTCAAAAAATAAATGATCTGCTGACAGCGCTACATCCCGACAACCTCAAAAAATAAATGATCTGCTGAGGGAACCATCACAGCTCCTCGAGTAAAGGAAAAGGAATTTAACTAAAACTATCACTATTAGTTTTCTAACAAAGACTACCAAACTACATTACTTGAAATAATGAACTCTAATATCTTTCATATAGAATATAGAAACCTAAAAACATGCAAAGAAATGGAGAAACAAGCTATTCACATACAACAGGTGGATAGAGGAAGAGTTCTATAAAAAAATCTGTAAGACAGGTGAAGTGTCTGTTTAAGAATAAGCGGTATCTACATAACACGATGAGCTACTATTTGTAATCTACAAAGTATGTGAACAGTGAAGCCAATTCCTTACAGAAGACAAACAGAGTCAGTAATAAAACTTTCAGTTGCAAGAAAACATACCTCAGCAGCATCCTTCTTGGCAGCAGCTGCCTTCTTCTTCCTACCGATATCCACTCCATAGTGTGTTAGGTACCACTGCTTGAATGGGGCAACATCAACCTGCACAATGGCGCTCTTCACAAGGGTCTGAGTCCTCACGAGCTCATTGTTTGACGCGTTGTAGACCACATCAAGGATACGGGTCTTGCGGGTAACAGCCTCACTTCCCCAGGAGTAGTTACCAGTATCCAGGCGGAGAGCCCTCCACTTCACATTACCCCCTCTGACACGGACCCTCCTCACCGTCTTGTTGCTTGACAACTTGGTGTTGGCTGGCTGACGGCCAAGCTCGTACCTTCAAGACAAATGAGAAACTGAATAAGTCTCTGCCCAAAATATACAATTATTTTGATCTAACACTTCTAGAATGAGCTGCTGACATCAATTCCCATCATCAAAAACCCAGTATTACATCTGATTTACAAACATGATCCCGACAACTGACAAATTATATGAATTTAACTGCATAGATTACTTGTAACTAAATGCAAAAAAAAACTTTAGGATTCATTTAGTATCAATAAAAATAAAGCATACAAATCATATAACACAATTCTAAAGGTGAGCACTTCCATCACAGGTTCTCCAAACAATTCCCGGGAATTCTAAATTATTTTGCCTTCTGAAAATTAAAAACTAAACATTGAAGCGATATGATACAACAGCTTCATTTTCACAATGATATGAGTATCCAGTTTTATCAAAAGCATAATCTATTTAACACTGCCAGATAACTCATTACGCTGGAACTACCCCCCCCCCCCCCCCGGCGCGTGTATAATTAGGAGGTACCAATCTGTACAACTCAGATCAGCTCCTATAATCAAAAATACCTCAAGATCCACCGAGTAATCGAAATGCAAAGCTATCAAACGCTAGACAACTGATCTTATCAACCACTTGACTAAGCTACAAACCTGTGCATACCCACACAAATCCAAATGAAAGAACAAGAGAGAGAAATCGTTACTTTCGCTTCTTCCTCCAGGCCTTCTGCTTCCCACCGGTGGCCCGGCGCTTGTGCATCGAGTCACGCGAGATACCTGCACAGAGACATCCAAAGCAACCGCCGCAGCAGCCATTAGCATCGCTCAAACCGGACAACCTCCAGACACTACAGCAGCACAAGCAGAACGAGAAGGGAAGACGGGCGGGCGCTCACCCATGGTGGCGGCGGTGGGCTGGCCTGGCTGCTTCTGCTCCGCTTCCTCCTAGCAACCAGAGTGGGATGGAGCACAAAAAATGTTAAATGTGGTATGTCAAAAATAATTGAGATCCAACACAGAAAGTTATTAAAAATGGTCTAACTTACTTTTTCAGGATAAACTATTCTAACATTTGGTATTGGATGCCCATAACAGTTATAAAAAAATAAACAAAAGATAATCTTAATTGAACACGTAGGGTGCATCCTCATTAAACTGATATTTAACTGAACACTGGGTGCATGTAGTCAATGAACACACAATAGGATTTTTTTCGCATTGCCTCTGGCTCAACAGATTGCACAGTATACTTCACACAATGGAAACTGCAGTGAGCTACTATAAGCAAAACTATTCCAACTTAAATACAGAAGCACAACAAAAAAGTAGATACAATATTAGACATGCACATCTGCAGGGTTACGACCTCAAACAAAGGACTCTTATACAGACAGATTATCAGGAGCGGAAAACCAACTTACATGGAAGCACCAGAAGATTAATTTACACAAACATTTAAAGTAGCTGAAGATTCTAACCTTCAGAAATCTAAAAGGCCAAACGGAACGCATAGCTTACAAAACAAATTCAAGCACTGAAGTACGGAGAAGCACATCAATAGTGTTCCAATGTACGGAACATCACAAAAATGGACTAGAAATCAGCAATCGCACAATCATATACATAACTACGCCGAACCTAAGAACTACCTGCAGACCACAAATCGTTGAATAAGATCATAGTGTGGCGGCCACAATTATTGAAGTCGAAACAGCATATCTGAGTCAACAAATCAGTTCCACCAAAGGATCCCACCATATCCACTTCATAGACACTAACGTGTTTAACTAATCGACAGGATTAAAAGAAGAACCGAATAATTTAAAACGTTTTTAGTGAACCAGGATGGCACCACATTTCTACAGATCGTAGAGATGAGTCACAGAGAGAACCTACAGGTATCCACAAACCAACGAATTAACATAAATTACATCGAGATTACAGAACATCAGATTCGATCAGAACACACCACTTCGAGGCCTACGATTCAATCCAATCAACACACGACACTGCTTAATGGAACCAAAACGACTCGAACTCTCCACTAGAAATACTAATCAGGTAGTAGCACGGCGCATGGATGAATTAGCTCTAGCAACCAGAGTGGGATGGAGCCGGAAAGGGGGTTGAGCTACCTTGGTTTCGCCTCCCGATCCGAGAGACGAGATGTGGAGGCGCCGCCTGGAGAGAGGACTAAAAACCCTAGACTCCGCCCAGTGAGGATATTTATACCTGCGGAGTTGGCGCCGCACCCCCTGGAGAGAGGACTAAACCCTATCCGGTTTAGTTGAGCCGTCTCCGCGGCGTGCTGGGCCGGTTTCTGGGCCAACTCGTCACCCGTGAGCTCAGTCCTGGGCTACTAGTCGGCCCACGGATAGAGCCCTCGCTGTTTTGCACGGACCTGGCCCGTTTCCAAGGGAGACCAGAAGGTGTGCGTGCGGGGCGTGAATCCTATGCACCTTCCGGAAGATGGATATGCACCTTCCGGAAGATGGATATCATATGTAACTTCCGGTCTGAGATTCGTACACGTGTAAACAACAAGCAGACTGCCGAACGAGCGGGACAGCCCAGCATTGAAGCGCTTCATGGGCCAAAAGCAGCAGCTGAGGGAAGGACAACACGTGGCTGCACCAGACTTGCTAGCGGTTGATTTTGTATGACCGGACATTCAAATGCACTTTACTCTCAAACCATGTACACATTTCAAATTTCGTTTGGACCTAAATGTTGTTCATAATTAATTAAACAAAACAAGATCCATTTTATATATTTTTCGTTATTTATTTTTTTTAGAAAAAAGTCAACAAACTATATGTACCATTTCAACATTTTAAATATATTGTTTCAACATTTCTAACATGTTATTTAAATAATTCGCACATAATGTTGATCTTTCCTCCAAAATCGTTGAATTAGTTTTTTAATTTTTTTTATATCAACATTTTTATGGTATGAGTTCAACACTATAGATATACTAGCTCAACATTTTAGTTATATTATTTCGACATTGCCATGTAAAATGTTGAACTACCTTATCTACTATGATTAAACTAGAAATGAAGAAGTTTGAATCTATTATTTTAGAATGTTGAATATGCTAATCCAATATTTTCTCATATTCTTTTTATTGAAAAATGAAAAGTTTCCATGCCTCTTGGCTCTGTGCTGCTGTTGCGTGCTGCCTTTCAGTAAGCATGTTCAGTCGGCTTTGGGCTGCGGAACAGTGAGTGCGGGAGGATTCGCTTCGTTGTTGGGCTTCAGTAGCTGTTAATGGGCTTTATAGTTATAGATGTTAAACATCTTCCGGAAGGCATATAGGGACGCCCCGTGCGGGGTCGCAGTACGGGCCGTCATGATTCTCATGGGTGAAGCCATCAGTGACCAGTAAAGTGGAAGCGGGTGTCTGAATGAAGCCATAACCATTCCTTTAATTAATCCAAGATTCATTTCCCCCTATCCCTCCAAGTTTGTGTTACTTTCTTTTCTCACGAAGGAGAGCCGCACATCTTTGTAAAGAAGTTTGTGTTATGATGCGACATTGCAAATCAGTCAGTGTTTATCTGTGTAATCTTCTATCTTTCACAGTAAACATGGGGACAAAATCTTGAGCTCGTAGTTGTGATTTCTGAATGGATGTTCAGAGCTTCAGTTTGAACGGTGGTGTTTGCTAGTTCTTCTGTTTGATCGGTCTACTATATGTGTGATTTAATACAAGTTAATTTGCAGTGCGAAACACACCGAACGTTTTGGTCTGCCACAAGACCTGCTCTATACTATCCCTGTACCCAGTTGGGGATTGGGTGCATAATTCTCTGCTGTACAATGTGCTAACTCAAGTATATCACTACAACAGCCGTTCACTGAAACTAGCATAGTAGCATGTGCAGTGGTGGGTTCGTTTCTTCAGACAATGCTGTCGAAGTCGCTCTTCTCGTCCATGTCAATCCCCGAGCCGTTCGAGAGCTGTTTCCGGCGGCTTTCGTGCTTGGGCAGCAGTAGTGGAGCCTCCTCATACTCCGGGCCACGCTCCGTTTTGCTCTTGTGGTGCGTCTGCTCGCTGCACTTGACCAAGATCTGCAGCACGTCGTTCATGGTTGGCCGCGACGACGGCAAATCGGCGGTGCACAGCACGCCTAGCCTGAACACAACCTCGATCTCGTCAGAGTACCCGGCGTATCTGATGCTCTTGTCCATGGCATCGGGGATGCTCCCCCCTGACTGGTACTGGTGCCGTGCCCATTCCGCCAGGTTGCCGTGCTCGCCGCCGTCGTTGGCCTCTCTGCCGGTGGTGAGCTCCAGGAGAACGACGCCAAAGCTGTAGACGTCAACCTTCTCGTTTACCTTCTTGGTGAGAGCACACTCTGCAGACAAGCATCAAAGGCCCAATCTAAGGTCAGGCAATACGAGAACACGTGACATTTGCTACAGTGAGTGCTTCCCAGTTGCTGGCTGAATCTGAAGAAACGGGACAGATCGAAATCCACTGCAAGTAGCAAGTTGGAATCCTTACCTGGAGCCATGTAGCCGAACGAGCCCGCGACGCCGGACATGGTTTCCGGCGCCCCGGCCTGCGCCAGCATCCTGGCCAGCCCGAAGTCGGCGACCTTGGCCCGGAACTCCGAGTCCAGCAGGATGTTGCTCGACTTGACGTCGCGGTGCACAATGAGGGGCTCGCACTCGTGGTGCATGTAGCACAGCCCTTGCGCGGCGCCGACGGCCACCTTGAGCCTCGTCGCCCAGTCCAGCGGCTCGCGCCGCGCGGACCGCGCCCTCGCCACGGGGTGCCCGCCGGCGGCGGCGAGGGCGTCGCCGTGGAGCCACCTGTCCAGGCTGCCGTTCTCCATGTAGTCGTACACGAGGAGCTTGGAGTCGGCGCTGGACAGGAAGCAGAGCAGCCTGACGATGTTGTTGTGCCGGAGGTTGCCGAGGATGCCAGCCTCCGACTTGAACTCGCGCTCCAGCTTCTCCTCCAGCTGCGCGGCGGTGCGTATTTGCTTCACGGCCACCGCGCCGGCTCTGCCGTTGAGCCGGTTGGTGTAGGTGACGCGGTACACGCGCCCGGAGCCCCCGCGGCCGATGAGGTTCTCCTCCAACAGGCCCCGGAGTATGGACGCCTCCCCGAACCCCAGATCCTTAACGAAAGGCGTGATCTTCCAGTTGTCTTGCTGCGCGACGCGCCGCCGCTTCTTGATGTCGCGGACGACGAAGAAGGCGAAGGCCGCGGCGACGAGGAGGAGCGCCGTGCCGGCGACGAGGAGGCCCGTGCGGAGCCCATGCGAGACGCCTCCGCCGTCTTGCGATCCGCCGGCGCAGGAGCGAACGCCGGTGAGGTAGCCGGATCCCACAGCCGCCGTGCAGAGGCCGGGGTTGTCGAGGAAGCTGTTGTCGTAGACCGCGGTGGCGAACACGGCGGGGACCTGGCCGCTAAGCTGGTTCGAGGACAGGTTCAGGGAGCTGAGCTGCGGCTTCACGAGCGCCTGTGGTACGTTGCCGGAGAGCTTGTTCGACGACAGGTACAGGACACTGAGCACCGGAATGGCGCCCAGCTCTGCTGGTATCTCGCCGGTGAGCTGGTTCCTGCTCAGGTCCATTTGCGTCAGCTTGCTTAGCTTCGCAAGGCTCTTCGGGATCCCATCGGAGAGTTGGTTGCCGGACAGGTTCAGTGTCAGCAGCAGCGGCATGCCGTCGCCGAGACTCGCCGGTATCGCACCGGAAAACCGGTTGTTCTCGGCGGTGAACTCCTGGAGCTCAACTGCTGCAGCCGGAATGTTGCCGACGAACTGGTTGTTCCCAATGAGCAACCTCTTGAGGTTACCGTACATGGTGGCTGGAAGACTCCCAGTGAGCTGGTTGTTCGGTAGCTGCACGTACTGGAGCTGCGCCACCGTCCACAGAGCCTGGGGCACCTCACCGGACAGGTTGTTACTATCTAGCTGCAGGCTGTACAGAGTAGTGCAGTTGGCCAGGCCCGCGGGGATGGAGCCGTTCAAGTGGTTGCGCTTGGCGGTGAGCGACTGGAACTTGCCTCCGGCACACAGCCCCTCCGGGATGCCGCCGGTGAGCTCGTTGTCGTCAGCCTCAATACGAGACAGGCCTGGCGAGTGCTTCCCGAGCTCTGGTGGAAGCGTGCCGCTGAGCCTGTTAGAGTAGAGCCTCAGCTTTGTCAGTGACGGCAACAGGCCGATGCTTGCCGGTATCTCGCCGGAGAAGTTGTTCTGGAAGAGGCTCAAAACTGTGAGGTTCTCCAATCTCCCGAACACTTCCGGGATAAATCCAGCAATCTGGTTCATTGAGAGGTCGATTAGTGTCAAGCTCCAAGCAGCAAATCCATCAGTTACCAGGTCGCCGGTGAAGTTGTTGGTGTATAGAGACAATCCTTGCAGCTTCTTGAGGCTCCAAACAAAGTTCGGGAAGTCGCCGGTGAGGTTGCACTGCGTCGCCCAGAGGCTGACCAGGTTGTTCAGATTCTTGAACGACGCCGGCAGCTGGCCTGCATCGAACCGGTTGTTTGCCAGGTACAGATCCTGAAGGCTCGCCAGCTCGCCGAGCTCCGCCGGGATGGTACCGGCGAACCGGTTGCTGTTCAGCGCGAGAAACTGGAGGTTCCGGAGCCTGGATAGCGACGCCGGGATGGTGCCGTTGAACTCATTGCCGTTGAGGTCGAGCGTGGTCAGGTTCTGCACCAGGCCGCGGCCGATGTCCGCCGGGAGCACCCCGCCGAGGTAGTTCTGGGAAAGGTTGAGGTACCGCAGCGAGGCGCAGCGGTAGAGCGCGGCCGGGAACCCGCCGGAGATGGCGTTGTTGGAGGCGTCGAGGTGCTCGAGGGCGGAGAGGTTGCCGACGGCGTCCGAGAAGGGCCCCGCGACGTTGGTGTTGGCGAGGGTGAGGTTCGCGACCCGCCCGGCCGCGTCGCACCCGACGAACGGCCAGCTGCAGGGCGCGCCCGCGCCCGCGGCGTCCCACCCGGCGAGCACGGGCGGGTCGCCCCACGCGCGCTTCATCTCGAGCAGCGCCCGCGCGTCGCCCGCCGCCGGCGGGGACTGCGCGGCCGCGCGGTGCGGGAGGCAGCAGCAGGGGAGCAGCGCGACCGCGAGCAGCAGGTGGAGGACGCAGGCGAGGGCGCGCGCGCGGCGCGGTGGTGCCATGTCCGATGGTGTCCCGGCCGGTCTGGTTTCGAGGCGCGGTGGCGTGGCCCTTGGCGTTGGTTGTGTGGCGCACGGCCGCCGCGGGGCGCGGTAGACATGCGGAGTGAGCAAATGCGGCGGGAACAAGAACCGCGCTGTTATTTTGTATGCTATCCTACCGGCGTTGACTGGCACGAGCCCGTTCCGTCCCCATCCTGCGTCGTTCTGGTGACCCCGGTGCTTTCTGCGAAGCTTCTAATTGCCCGGGTTAGTGCGTGCTTTTTCGTCGGATTAGGGGTGATCCGGACGGAGGGTCCTTGTTCGGCGGAAGAAAGATACCTGACGGAGTACTGTGGAATGGGAGACCGAGCTCAGCTGGGTGCCTGAGTCTTCGGCTCTTCGCTCTAGAAGTAAGCACGCGGAGGTTAATGCCGGCAAGAGTAATGATTTTGCTCTTGAGCAGTGAAGTTTAGGTCGGGTCATTTTCCACTTCTGATAAACTTTTTTCCACTTCTGATAAATTTTCTTCCGGCGCTCACCGGGGATTGAGCAAGACAGTGCCTTGTGGGCCTCGGCGGCAGAGGCTCGAGAGTACCTGCCATGTGGTGGTCAAAAATCAGTGCGGACAAGGCAAGCCGTTTCATTATTTTTTAATCACGTTTATGCCTCATCCAAAGGAGGTGAGTCAGCTAGCTCATAACCATGCTATATTAGTTTTTATCCATGTGCAAGAGAGTAGGGGGCGGCCCAGGAGGATTCGAGGTTTGGGTATTCAATAATTTCAAAGGTTCAAAAAAGTTTTAGCTGCCGCTATACACTGTAGGGCCGCTCGCGTCTCTTTGCGAGCAGCTGTCTCCCGGCTCACCGCTACGGTTCCCTGCCGCCGGCCGGAAGCAGAAAGGAAGCGGCCACACGCGAAGGGGGCAATGGAATCGTGATAGTTGGGGCTGGGGACATGGGGTCTGTGCCGGTTGGGGCCGCAACTGGGCCATTGCGGCTGCGCCTAGAGCAGGCGAAGTGGACTATTTGAGCACAAGAGATAATATTAGATTGTGAAGCCTATTTGGTGTAGATCATCTCCAGACTCCAAGAGACACCCTAAAGGCTATTCTAATTACAAATTTAGGATTTTTAGTGAAAAATCTCCCTCCAACGGTACTCTAAAAACAATCCCTCAAGATAGCAACATCATAAATTATCTCTCTCATTTTTTCACATCTGAGAACAAAAGTCCACATTGGATGCCAAACACATGCCATTTTAGAATCGGATCTTAGATCTTCATCCTTCAAATTTGTAGGTCATGTTTCCTTTTTAATGTCAAGGTTCAAACAATAGGATATCTGGTATAAGGGAAATGCCGTGGAATATGAAATACAGGGAGAAGTAATATTTAGGATGACGCACTACACAAGAATATAAAGAGTTAGAGGCTACTCCCTCTATCCAAAAAAACAAATCATCCTATAAATTCTAGGACAAATTAACAAGATGGTAAAATGACCATATTTGTCCCTATTTATTACCCATATTTAACACTAATTGATTCTTGCATGCATGCACATGCACTTTCTCAAGAGGGTAAGATAACTTGTTTTTTAGAATGTAAGTAGTATGATTTAAGAATTCTTTTAGAGATGCTTTTATTTGCTATTCTATGATACATATACATGTTATACATTATGTATATAAAATTTTTTGCTAAAAATTTTGAGTATTCAAGTGAATACCCATGCATACATGGTAGGCCCGCCCCTGGAAGAGAGAGAAAGAAGAGCTATCTTTTATTCAAGAGATAATCTCTTGTAGGGATGAAAATGGACGAGAACAGCAGGAAAACTCCTCAACCGTTTCTATTTTCATATTTTATTCTAGGAAACGGGAGCAGAAATAGGATATACGGGTTACGTAAATGGGCGAGAACCGAAAAATTTACCGGAATGCATTATTATTTAATCATCATTCAACTTGCATGAATATAACACTATGCACTCTTTTTCGCAAGCTATTTTCAAAAAAATATGATTGATTTTTCATTTTTCCTATGATTAAACTGTGAAGTACACACCGGTTGATGTTGAGGAACAAGAGAGGATCATGGTGCGCCTATTAAATTTTTTTCTGGATTTTATAAATACGGGACTAATACAGAATCATCCTGGCGAAAAACGGAAACCCCGCAAATATGGGCGCGATGTACCCCCTTCCCCGCTTCCCATTCCATTTTCATATTTTTCCGTAAATATGAAAACGGGTGGGATAATATAGGAATATGGGCAGGATGTGACACCGTCCGTTTTCATCCTTAATCTCTTGTTCAAGAGATAGTCCTATGCCCACATTCTTAAATTAGTGAGGTTGATATGTGGACATATTTAGATGTGTGAGCTATTGTTTGACTCTAACTGTTGGAGGATATATCTCTTGCACAATCTCATTTTTAAGAGTTATTAGTCTCATGCACGCATTTCTTATTTAAGAGATAGTCTTGTGCATGCATTTTTAAATTTATCCCTTTTTCAAGAGATAGTCCTATGCGCACATTCATAAATTAGCGAGGTTGATATGTGGACATATTTAGTTGTGTGAGCTAGTGTTTGACTCTAACTATTGGAGGATATATCTCTTGCACAATCTCTTACTACACTACGAGCGCTATCTCATGCACAGAGCTTGGAACACCGCCGGCGACTCTTTAGGGTTAGAGATTGGAGCCTGCTGATAATCCAATGTGCTTTTGATTTAGGTCTTTTTCGGAACGTGGTAATCTTAAATCGTAGAAATATAAAATATAGAATTTAAGATGGTTGTCAATTATAATTCTATAGAAATTCAAAACACATAAGACCTCCCAATCAAACACTTATATGCAGCTAGGGAAAACATAAGAATTTGAGAAAAGAGGTAGACATAAAGAAAAATTTTCCAATAGGTTGGAACTCATTACTCATATTAAATTTTCTCCAAAATTTCTACGAATTGAGATATTTTATAGGATTTTTGGATGTTCAATCCTTTTGTTTCAAAGTGCTACACGAGAAAAAAAATCTTGTGGGAATCCAATTCTACAAAATTCCTTCACCAATACTTTTGTTCCAAACGATAGGAGGACGTTGGTTGGGTCAAATAAAGATGGGGAGCAAGGAAATGTCCGGGTGACGTCGAGCTGGCAGGTGGTGGGGGCGGGACGAGCACCACCGATCGAACATTCGAACGTGTGTCAGATGATGGAAGACGGTCCGTCATGCATACGATGGTGATGAATACTTTATACTTGCATAGTTGTAACTTCTAAAAAAAACCTTGCATAGTTGCATGCTATATCTACTCATGTTTTAAGAAGTCTTCGTCATATATTCAGAAATGGCCTAAGGTCCCTACGGCGGAATGGTCGGCTGGGGCTGGCGGCACCCCCGTGGCCGGGGTTCGAATTCCACGTGGGACGAATTTTCAATTCACGGGATAAAAAATTTCTCTCGCTGTGCTCGCCGCAAGGCATGGCTTTTGTGTGCATGGGCCAGAGTTCGGGGTGTTTCTCGGCCAGGTGAGGTCGACCGAGTGTCGTTTCCTCTTAATGAAATACGGGTGATGTCCGTTTCATCCCCGGTCAAGTTTTATATTCAGAAATGCTTCTGTTTAAATTTTGATGATTGCACTATATATATGTTCTCAGTGACCCGCGCTACTCCAAGGCATTCATGCTCGCCTCATCAAAGACATAAAAAAAAAGCAACCACGAAACAGAAGCGGACGTCGCACTCGCACGTGCTGGAGCCTTTGGTGCTCAAACAAGAGGTAGGCTTCTAGAGAGGGCCGGCAACCAGTAGTCACACCACACACATTAGCCCGTTGAACTGGTTGAGCTCCTGCCTGTTGTGCTGACGGAGAAGGCCGCGCTCCGTGACGCCAGGAGGAAGCGGGTGGGAAGTGGGAACCCTCCTCCTCTGGGTCTCTATCGTCCCTGCTGGCTGCTGCCGGGTGGGGAAAGAGAAGACTAGTCTACGTGCTTGGACCGGCCCGCAACAGCTGACCGACGACCGGCGCCGGCCGGGCTGACCGACGGGGTCGCGGACTCGCGGCGCCGGCCTGCGTGCCGTCGCCGCCAACCCCAATCACCATGTTCGGCTGGTAACTTTATGGCTGATCCCAGCTACTATCAGCTGGAGCACTAGCAGCCAGCGGCATCAGTGCATCAGACCGGCTGCTGCTTGCAGCAGGCAACTATAGTAGCTGCAGATCAGTGCGATTGGGAAAGCACTGAGGAGGAAGGCAGGGGAGGGCGACCAGTGCGAAGTAGAACAGCCGAACGGCTGCTGCAGACCATTCGAACGGCTAGGCCATTGAAATTCAGCCCAACAACCGATAGCAGCCTAAACCATACCAGCCGAACACGGTGAATAAGGTCGGCGTTCTGGACTTCTGGTCTTCTGGAAGATCGGCCGCTCCGGCGTTTTCTTTTTTATATTTAAAAAAATAAAAAATTCAAAAATATATGTCCATTTTGAAAAATTTCGAAAATGGCCCCCGGTCGCCTGACCAAGGGGCGACAATACCTTAATGTAATTTTGTTTTGAATTTGCAAAGAGGTACCTGGCCGGGGGGTGTGGAGGGAGGGGGTCATATCGCCCCCCAACGAGCGACAGGGCCCCCCACGGGCGACAGGGGTCTCCCACCCTATATAACCCATGGCCTCTATGCCTCCATTCACTTCTCATTTGAGCCCAAAAATTGCACCAAAAATTCAGAAAAAAAGAGGGGTGAGGAGAAGAAAAGTGGCGAAGCTCTGTCGAATTGCGCACTTGTGATCTACCGTTAACTTCCGTATGAATCCATTGATATTGTATAACAATTTAATTTAATTAGCGGATTAGCTGAATTAGATTTGGTGCTTTAGAACACTCGTTTAGTATTACAATTTCAGTACTATAACAGACTTGTTTTTAAATTAATTATGAATTAGAATAGAATTATGACAGTACGTTATTGATATTGCAGCATAAGGCAATGACTGCCTCCAATTGTGAAGGATTTTCATGGACCGAAGAAAAATCTAATATAATACTTGATATCATGACCCATCTTGTTATCAGTAAGAAGATGGATCCGTTAGCGGATGGTACGATAGAGATGGTGTTGTCCAAACGTGTGTGTCTCCGGCCTCCATCTGTCAACGAGCGCCGTCAGGAGGGATCGGTCGAGCTGAACAAGCCCACCCTCGACAAGACGGCCCAGAGTCAGTAGACCGGACTCACGTAACCTGCAATAAACAAAATCGTCGAAAAAAAGGAATACCGACGAATACATAAGTAATAAACAATAATATTTTATTACATACCTGTCAACCCAATCGTGGTGTATAGAGGTCGCCTCCCCAGGTGAACGAGGACGTAGCACCTCTAGGGCTCGGTGCTCAACTGCTGCAAAGAAAGACCTGTGGCTCGAGTCGATAACTGGGTCTAGCAAGGAGTCCATCTCCATACCTACATTAAAAAATATACGAGAACACATAGGTACATATATGTTCCATACAAACTGGACGCACGATATTTATGCATTACAGATATGTTCGATACAAACTGGACGCACGATTACTAAATATTACAGATAGGTTCGATACAAACTGGATGCACGATATTTATACATTACAGATATGTTCCATACAAACTGGACGCACGATTACTACATATTACAGATATGTTCGATACAAACTCCACGCACGATTAGTATATAGGTACAAACTGCACACTGGTGGATCATGACACTGAGTGCCTTCCACGAGCAATTCTCACCGATGGCCGTCTGAACGTAGGAGGTGCTCCATCTCTGGGATTTCCGGAAGGACCGACGTCAGCAGCATCGTGAAGTGCATTCTGAGGACACTTCTTGTAGTTGTGACCCAATGCTACACATTGGTTGCAACGCTTTTGTGCCTTGCTTGCTTCAGACTCATCCATACTATTCCGAATACAACGTGTCTGACGGCGGCCTTTGCCTTTCTTAGTGGCTGGATCAGAAATAAACATCTTATCCTCATTATCCTGAATGAAAGGTCCCACTATTCCAATCACGTATACCTCATGTCCCCAGGTAGATACAGCTGCTTTCTTGCTGAAGTAAGGTAAAACAAATACTCCTGGCTGCAACTCAGACTCTGCACATGCCGCAATGAGATGTGAGCATGGCAAATACAATAACTTAGGCTTCATGCAGTAGCAGAAGGCTTTGCCATCTACTGTAATCAAACTCTCATGTACCACCCTATCTCTACGGATACCACGACCAGTTCTATCCTTTCATAGAACCTCAAATCTATGCTCCATTGTACCTGTCGATATGATGTGGTGCAGTTTGGTCTTTTCAATCTTCTGTTGCATATATTGTGTCGCTCTTGTGCAAAACTGAATTTGGGGGTTGCTGATGTTTATACTTGCAGCCATGTAACGCTCTCTGAAATACTTCATGCACCCATACATGATGAACTCAACAATTCCCACAAGAGGAAAAACACGACAAGAACGCATAACCATATTGAAACACTCTGCATGGTTCGTTGTCTGAATATCATACTGTATTCTGTCGGTATCATAAAGGAATGACCATTTCTCCTTAGGTGCACCTAGAATCCAGTGTGAAAATGGCTTCTCAATTGAATTCCTAGCCTCTGCAGCCTGACTCGTGCTTGTTCCTGATGTCATTACATTCACTTGCTCTGTAGTCAACTGATCAAGCATATGCCATAATTTATTGAATTTTCTCTGTTGATTTTGGGTGCACAACCTCTTAAACATGTTCTTAAGATCCTTATTCTTGAAGTGGTCATAGAATTTTGCACCCATATGCCTAATGCACCACCTGTTTTGGACATCGGGCCATAATGGAGGCGTTGTCGCAGTTCCACGTTGCAATTTCAGTATTGATTGTAGCGGACCTGCATGCCTATCACTAATAAGGCACACATCTGGACGTGCAGCAACAACATAAACCTTCACTCGTTCAAGGAACCAATACCAACTGTCTAAGTTCTCATTCTCAACAAATGCAAATGCGAGTATCTGACATTTATACCTTCCAGTCAGAAATGTGCCATCAATACAGATCACCGGAAGACAACACTGAAATGCCCTAACACAGGCACCTAGGCAAAGAAGGCTCGTTGCAGAATGCTTTGCCCCCTAGTCACGGCTGGTACGAGGTATGTGTCATAAAAGCTTTCAGGATTTCTAGCAGCAACCTGGGATAACATACGAGGTAGGTTATCATGTGATGCCTCATATGTGCCGATCTTGCTCAACATAGTTGGTCTCTCTTCGAATACTCGGAGTTGCTTGATCTGCACCATGTTGGATTTCATTTTGTGTCTTCTCCCGGGTTTGAACAAGAATGGCCAGAGGCCACCCATGCTCTAGAGCTGCTTGCATGTACTTCTGCCAGTCATCAGTGCTGTGTATCATTATCAATTCCCATAAATCACTTTCTACCTCCCAACTAACAAGAGACTGGACGGTCATCACATGTGTCTCCGGATCAACACGGAACCCACACTGCAGCCACTTATATATGGAACCAAAACTCCTCTCCAGAGGTTTATCTGTGGCGCTAGATGTGCACTTAAAGGCAGAAAGGTCTACTCCATTTGGCCCATACAAAACATTGAAGTCACCAAAAAATACTTGAAACTGCATCTTGCTCGACATATTTGTATATCACAGAATACTTATCGAGTTATACTCTTTACTTCACTACATTATTCAATAATCCATAAAAACTAAGTATGGATTTCAACTACAACATATAAGTATTCATAACTACGTAATGACACTCAAATTCTATACTGCATATGCGAAATTCTATTCTAAATCGTAATTAATTTATAAACACGTCTCTAATAGTACTCAATTGTAATAATAAACGCGTAGTACTAATTTTTTAGACTAATTTACTACTACGTAACTAAAGTATCATTAAACTCCTACTTAAATGGTTCTACTATAGCACTAATTAAATTAAATTACTCTACAATACCAATGAAAAAATACATAAGTTAAATGTACTTACCTGCATATCACAAGTGCGAAATTCGGCAGGGCTTCGCCGCTTCCCTTCTCCTCACCCCTCTCTTTTTTCTGGATTTTTAGTGGAATTTTTGGGCTCAAATGAGGAGGGAATGGGGGTCAAGGGCAAATAGGGGGGCAGAGCCGGTCGCCCGAGGGGGGGGGGGGGGGGCGTTGTGGCAGAACCGCCCAAATTAATCCGGCTCAAGTGCGCTAACCATCACCCTAAAGGTAATCCCGGCTAACACGCACTTCAAACGGAGTAATCCGGTAGTGCTGTCGGGTAAAGTTCCGAAGAATCCACCTGAGCGTCGATCGAACTCAAAGCTTAGATGTAACTCCCACGAAGGTGAGTCCAGAGAGTACAACATTTCACAAATATATTACATTACATAGGCTAAACTTAATTAATACAAACCAAGTTCGAAAACTCAGAAAGGTACTTGAAATTTCAAACTGAAAGTAGTTCAGAGTTTAACTGCAGCGAAAATAAAGTAAGTTCTAAACGACGATACAAGATGTCATGATGAAGCCCGTACATGACATCACTCGGCATTGTCATCGTTGGCCGGAGTCGTATCCCACTCCACCGACCAACCAGGAGGTAAAGTACACGGCCAAGTCAAGCTAGCTATCTGATCTTCAAACGTATCACCTGAAAACAAAGTTGAGCCACAAGCAAGGCTGAGTATACTAATACTCAGCAAGACTTACCCGACTAGGATATACTTAGTCCTCTAACTAGACATGCAAGGCTTTTTGCTGGAGGGGTTTGGTTTTGCCGAAAAGCAATAAAGAGTGAGTACTTATTTTCAGATTTTAGCTTTCAAGTACTAGTTCACTTAACCATTCTACATTAGCATCTATCCAATAGCATACATGGTAGAAAAAAATAATTATCTTTCATCATCCAACCAGATTCATCATCATACGTTCCACTTGTTACTCTATGTGGCAAAAGGGTTAAGCAATCCCAATATCCGTGAGAGGCGGACGATTCAAATTGAATTTGTTAACCTGGCCAAGCAGACCTAAACACACGCATGGGAACCGAGTCCCCACGCAACATTTCCCATTTTTTTCCGGCTCGTGGATCAGGGTCACCCCCTTCGACTACAAGAGCCCCACGCCACGGTCGACGCCGGGTCGTTACCACGCTTGCACCCGCATGTGGCCGCATGAGAAACAACGTTCAAAGAGGGTGAGGGAAAAGTCCACTCCTCGGGCCGATCAGGTACTTAAGCTTACCGATTACCATATTTCTCGGCATGTGGTTAGTACGTTCAAACGCTTAACCACCACTATCACACACCGCGACCTTATCCATTTTCACTAAACAGACGGGGTATCACAAGTACAACAACCCCGCCCGTAAATCTTATGATTGCAGCATGTAGTAGACATTCAACTCCTATGAGCTCGCGAGTGACAGGAAATCACTCGATTTCAACCGAACCATTAGCATAGCCAACTAGCGACCTATACGTGCTAGTATTCAAATATAGGTACTTAAGATTATGCAACTAGGGTTCCAAACAATTCCTACAAACTTAAATGCACAAGTAGATAGGAATATAAGCAGTTGCATAAATTTAAAATAGATAGGACATGCTCCGGGGCTTGCCTTGCTAAGCAAAGTTAGCCTTGGGCTCTTCTGAACTTTGGTTCGGGGCTTCGGCGGCTTCAGTTAGATTAGCTTGGGCTTCACGCTGCTCACTCTCGGACTCCGGCACTAGCTCGTATGTACCGTCGGCGAGAGTAGGCGTATCTATATGAAATGCGCATGCATGAGTTGTGTGACCGTAACAACTTTTTATTTACTTCACTATAAAGTTGTAAAATATTTCATTTACATCTACTTGGTCAATCATTTATAGAGTATTATCTAGATTAACTATTTCACATTAAGTAAGTGAGGGTTTTGCTTTTTTATAAAAGCTATTTTCATGAACAAACACGAATTATTCCTAACTATTGTTAAAGATAGTTTCCAGTGCTGAGATTTTTATACAGAGTACTTTGCTGAAACACAAACCTACTGTCAAAAATTTCAGACATTTTCGTCAAGCAGATTAATCACTAAAAAAATAGCGTAAGCTGCTACTACTAGAATCAAGATTAAATTGTACAGGCGAAACCATGCGAGTACTAGGAACGAAACTTTAACTAAGTGTTGAGGATCTGATGGTGAACCTACTACAAATTTTTCAGCTTTAAAAGAGAAACATACAAGGCATGAAAAATAAAGCAATATATGGTGGCATAGATCAAGATTAATTTATACAGACCATTATACTGAGATACTGAGCCTCAAATTGTTACAGAGTGATTAGGTGAATATAATAGACCTATGGTCAGAATATTAATGTTTTCCAGGCACAGAAACTATTTTCCTTGATTTAATGTATTTCTCCTTACCAAAAAGCATTTGGTCCAGTTGGGTTTAACTAAAAATTCTCAAACTTTTTCTATAGAATCTGGGAAGCAAACTAAAGGTACTTTAAAAGTTTGCACCCATGAATCATATCATAACAACTTGGATAAATAAAATTATTTATCCTAGGCATACATCAAGTCCTAAATAAAACCTATACCTAGGACTGTCAAATGGACCTCAAATTTTTACAGAGTCCTACACTTGCAGTCTACAACAATCTTTCCAACAATCACCTACTGATCATGGATACAACTTGAGATCTAAATAAAGGACTAATAAATTTGTATTTAATCAAGAACAAAAACCAGTGAGCAAATGAAGAAGTGCATGTAATGAAAGTTGTATATCTAGTAACAAGGAACTTAGATCAATTTAGTTTGTATTTTTCCGATTTTTCTACGAATTTATATCGATTTTACAAGTTTGCTATTTTTGAAAACAAAAGAAAAAGAAAACGAAATCTTGCATCTAGGCCCCTAGAATGATTTGGGGGCTTGCAAATATACCCCTGGCCGGAGCCAGGAACAGAGGAGGCGGCGTCGGTCCGTTTCCCAGCGAGGGAGCTCGCCGGCGGTGGGGACCCCGCAGGGGAAAAGAAGAAGGGGGGCCGAGGCGAACCTCTGGGTGGGCTTGGAGGGGGCTGGGGCGGCCTGTGGCGCGCCGGCCACGGAGAGCAGCGGGCGGCGGCGGGTGTGGGCAGACAGCGGCGGTGCCGCTCCGGCAAGGGAGAGAGGGCAAGGCCGGGCTGGGAGGCTTCGGTGGGTGGTGGGGAACCGATTCCTGTTGTTGGTTGGGGTCGGGGAGGGCCCGGAGGGCGAGCTCCATGGCGAGCTTAAGCGCGGCGGCAATGGCGCGGCACCGGCGGTGGCGCCGGCGTTCTGGCTCGGTGGTGGGGCAAGGAGCGGGCGGTTTGGCAGCCTTGGGAGGTGGAGTGGGCGGTGGTGAAGCCGATCCGGGGTGGGCAGGGGTGGAGGCCGAGCGGAGGGGGCAGCTCTCCGGCGAGGTCGAGCGGCGGCACGGCAATGGTGGCGGCTGTGGCTCGCGGACGCGCGAGCAGAGGCTTGCCTCAGTTTTATAGGCGGCATGGTGAAGGAGGAGTGGATGGCGCGGGCAGGGAGGCCGGGCAGCTCGGGCAGCGGCCGCGGCGCTCGGCCGGACATGGCTGTCGCCGAACGGCCGTCGTGACGCAGCGTGCTCGACAGAGCAGAGCGCAACGGCGGTGCAAGCGCGGTGGCAGCAGGCGGGGGCACAGCGACGGCACAGGCCGTGGCCAGGAAGCGAGGCAGCAGCGGTGCAGCAGCGGCAGGCGGCAGTGATGCCCTGCTCGGCCCTGCGCTCGGGAAGCAGGGAAGCAGAGCAGAGGAGGGAGAGAGAGTATGTGTGTGTAGAGAGAGAAAGAGATTTGACCTTAAGTTTTCTCAAAAAATTTCACATGAACTCGAAAATCTCCAAAAACAAAAGTTGTTCAAAATTTAAAATCCTACAACTTTCGTTTCAGGCACAAACTCATTTGAAACGTAGTTAAAGAGTTGAATTTAAATTCTTGACAAATGTGCATTATTGCTCTATTTGAATCCAAATTCAAATTTTTCTTAAATTTTTGTGTAGCAGCTTGAAAAACTTTGAACGTGAAAATTGTTCATCATTTGAAACCCTACAACTTTGGTTTTAGGTAAAAGTTCATTTGAGCTACGGTTTGAAATTTATTTTTTTTTAAAGTCGGTTTGTTACAATTTGAATTAATTCGTCATTTTATGTGACATTTATTCAATGCTTGTTTGAATATCCTATTGAATTTATGCAACATCATCTAGAGTGTGCATTGATGCATTTCATGTGTCATTTTATGGTAAGCGTGAAAAGTATACTAGCTTTTTATAAAAGGTGTATTTGCTCTCAACTACAAGCACACACATACACGCACACATGCAACTATTTAAATTTTTCTTGGTTAATGACGCATGATGACAGGTTTAATTTCTCTTACTTAGTAGTTTAATCACCTGAGCTGTCACACGACAGCCCCCCCATCGCCCGAGGGGGGGGGGCGACAGGCCCCCCGTGTCGCCCGTGAGTGGGCCCCCCAGTCGCCCGAGGGGGGGCGACAGGCCCCCCTTGCCCCTACGCACCCCCGGCTAGGGACCTCTTTGCAAATTAGAAGAAAAAAATTACATTAAGGTCATGTCGCCCCTGGGGCGGGCGACCGGGATATATTTTCGAAATGAACATATATTTTTGAAATTTTAATTTTTTTTAAATATAAAAAAGAAAAAACGGCACGGCGTGGCGGTGCTGCGTCGCGGGCGTCCTGGGTCAGAATTACAGCCTGTGGGCTTTGTGGTCGCCGGTATCCCGTACGCTCGTGGACAGGAAATTCCAGAACGGATTGGGTGGGGGGGGGGGGGGGGGCATGGCTCTTACCTTTCGCCGGGAGAAGATTTGACGTCTTTTTCTTGTTCAGCTGTTTGCTTGTTGTCTAGACTGTTAGTTAACAGGTTCACATTTCTCGTGCGGCCTTGCCAAGTTCAGTCCAAGACTTCCATTTTACTAGTTTCACCAAGTTTTTCTACCGAGACTAGAATTAATTGTTTTTGTAGAATTAATTGTTTTTGTATCAAAGCTGAGGATACATGTGACATGCTCCCGTGGAAACACAAGGTAACAAGGGTGTTTGGTCAAGGGTGTTTGGTTGCTGCACCAGAAGATAAAAATATTTTCAGAGTTTGTACCTATTACTCCAGTCACATGCAATTGGTCACTAAACATATTTTCAGGTCATGCATCCACTCTACGTTTCAACAAAAAAGGGGTCATGCATCCACTCAGGAAGGCAACACATAAATCCCGATGAGAAAAATCAGCACACGGATTGACTCACACACAAAACAGCACACGGATATGGATGTCGTAACAGTATAAACAATGATAGAATTACAGAATACAGATATGATGACATGACACCTACCAGAATCCCACCAAATCAAACAGATAGATTCCAGCAAAAACGACCACCGATATACCCTAAATCCAGACCTGGGCGAAACACAGAATCACAGGGGTCAAGACTTGTATGCCCCAAAAACAAGAGACATTCAGACTGGCAAAGCTTAAGGCATAGCAAGAAAGCATTAAAAACAGTGGAAATTCTATCAACCTGATGTCAGAAGAAAAACATTCAAGACAGTAGAAACAAGACTTATAACAAATACCACCACTTAAACCACAAATACCAACTCTGTTTCATCTGTTACATCAAGATGGATAACAAAGTAGTTTTTGCAGGACACTACCATATGGCTAATGATGTTCAGAAACAGAAGCATTGGACCACTAAAGAAAATCAAAAGTAGTTCCCACTACAGTAGTCACAACGGGTGATTAAACCAGCAGAGGGTAACAGTACCACAGAAGGCCAAAAATTTAGAGCTTGTCCTCGAACTCGGAAAGCGGGGTCATCTGTTCCTTGAGACCCTTCCTCTTGCGGATGTCCAACACCAGCTGAGCAGCCTGGGAGCCAGCCTCCAAAGGATCAGAGCCCATCATGTCCCAGTGGTCAAACACACACTGAGGGAACGCCTGACCAGAGGTTGCGGCCCTCAGTTGGCTGGAGAACCCAAAGGACTCGATGACAGGGAGGTAAGCCTTGATGTTGTAGAGCGGGGTACCCGGCCTCTGCATCTCCTCAAACACGTGCCCTCTCTTCTGGTTCAGAACACCATAGATACCACCAAGAGCATTCTCAGGAGCCTGGATCTCCACAAGGTACACTGGCTCCAGCAGCCTTGGCTTGGCAGTGAGCTGAGAAGCATAGATGACCCTCCTGGCAGTTGGAATGACCTGGCCACCACCCCTGTGAATGGCATCAGCATGAAGAACAACATCACAGACCTCAAAGCAAATGCCACGCATGTTCTCCTCAGCAAGTGCTCCCTCCTTTGAGGCCCACTGGAAACCAGCCACAACCGAATCCTTGATTTCATTGAGATACTGTACTCCCTTGCACATATCGACGACCATGTTTGGGCCTGTGGTCTCAGGTCCAAAGCACCAAATCTTCTTGGCCAGATCCTTGTCCCACCCAAACTCCTCAGAGAGGATCTTGGAGCGCACCTTGGGATCATCACGTGGGCCAATGCGTCCCTCATCAATAGCCTCAGGAAGACCCTCTTCCAACGGCCGGGCTTCCATGTAAAGACGGTTGTGCTTGTTGGGAGACTTGCTCATGACTGTTCTGCAGGACTTCTCAAGAACAGTTTCACGGAAAGAGACAACAGGAGGGGAAACAATAATTTCAGCACCACCCATGAAGTCTTCCTGCAGATCCTTCAGGCAGATCTCAAGGTGAAGCTCACCAGCTCCAGCAATAATATGCTCACCAGATTCTTCAATGGAACAGAGGACCATAGGATCAGACTTGGCCAGACGCTTCAAACCTTCAACTAGCTTCGGGAGGTCAGAGGCAACCTTGCACTGAACAGCAACACGCACAACAGGAGACACTGAGAACTTCATTGCTCTGATTGGGCATGCATCAACTTCCTTCTCATTGGTGAGTGTGGCATTCTTCGTGATGAACTGATCCAGACCGACCATAGCAACGGTGTTACCACAGGGAACATCCTCAACAGACTCTTGTTTCTTTCCCATCCAGATAACAGTGCGTTGGACACTCTTGACATACAGATCCTTCTTCTGGCCAGGCACATAGTTGGGACCCATGATCCGAACCTTCATACCGGTAGCAACCTTCCCGGAGAAGACACGACCGAAGGCAAAGAACCGCCCTTTGTCAGAAGCTGGAATCATCTTTGAAACATACAGCATGAGAGGACCCTCCGGATCACAGTTCCTGATGGCAGTAGCATAGATATCATCAAGGGGTCCCTCGTACAGGTTCTCCACACGATACTTCTGCGCCTTTGATGGGGAAGGAAGGTGGAATATCATCATCTCAAGCAGTGCGGTACTAGCTGGCAACCAGGTTTGCATAACACGCTTCATCAAAGCCTTGCCAACCAATTCCTTCTCATCAGCCTTCATGGTAACATTGAGCTTTTGAAGCATGGGCCACAACTTATCCTTCTGGTCGTTCATGCAGGTGTTGATGATCTGCTTGATGGGCTCATAGCAGAACTGAACAAATCCTCTCTTGCAGGTAGCTGAGCCTGTGTTCTTGGTGGTCCACTTCTTCGTGGCTGGATCAAAGAAGTTCTCACCCCAGAGCCTCTCCATCATCTTAGTTTCATCAACTCCAAACTTAGATGCATACATCTTGGCAAAGTTGGTGAGGGTGAAGGCCCAGCCGTGCAGACCAGCAGAGAAAGCAACAGTTCCCTTCTCCGGGTAGACTTGGACATCACCAAGGAGCTTATCTTCATATGTTGCCATAATGACGTTGGCATTCTCAATCACACGGGAGAAAGTCTGGTAGGCTTCCTCACCCTCAACCTGAAGCTCAAGGAAGCACCTGTCCATCTTGTTCACAGTAAGGACTGGCCTAATCCTCTCACCAAGAGCCTGTCGAAGCACAGTCTCAGTTTGCACGCAGACACCTTCAATACAGTCAACCACCACCAGAGCACCATCGGTGATACGAAGGGCAGCTGTCACTTCCGAAGAAAAATCGACGTGCCCAGGTGAGTCGATAAGGTTGATCAAATACTGGTTGCCATCTCTCTCACCCTTGTAATTCTTCAGTGACTCAGGAGTCATCTCATAGTAGAGAGAGATACCGGTGGATTTGATTGTAATACCACGCTCTGCTTCATCAGCGCGAGTATCAGTCATGCGGACATCACCAGCAACTTCCTGGGCAATAATCCCAGCAGCTGCCACAAGGGAGTCTGTAAGGGTAGACTTGCCTGCATAGAATTAATGACATGTAAGAACACTGTGGAACTTAACATCAAACTCGGCAGGCATCATAGAATAGTACAGCATTAGGGACAGATTAACCTATCACAAGATAACAAACACAACAATACAATAACATAGAAAACACATCACTAACAGATATTGTATCGACCAAAATAATTACAAGAATCAGTATGCCTATCTCCTACATGGGATGGCTATCTTAACAGATAGCTAGGCCTGAAATTGATAATTCAGCATGAATGACATCAACTGTGAAGAACAATACGGAGCGTAAATATTGAAAACAATGCCTATCTCCTACATTAGATGACTATCTTAACACATAATTAACTAGGCCTGAAATAGATAATTCAGCATGAATCACATCAACTGTGAAGGGTACAGAGTGTAAAATTGAAAATAGTGCTAAATCAAAAGGCTTTGTACCCATCAAATAACAGATATGTATGTCATCTAATAAAACACAGTTCTTAACATACCGTGGTCCACATGAGCAATAACAGACATATTACGAATGTTGTTCTTTTTGTCCATGATGGCGCGGAGCTCCTCTGCCGTGAACTTCACCATCTTGACTTCTTTTGAAGATCACACTACAAATATATATTTTCCTTCTGTTCAAACGTCCAAGAAAATAGTATGAATCCAACCAAAACATGAGCAAGTAACTAAACCAGAATCTTTGATGGCAACAGAATGACCAATGTAATGTGCACTTTAATTGTCAGGATAATAAGATACACAGAGATTAGTCAACGGGATTGTATTCAAAAGTTAAAGAAAAAATAAATAGAAAATTATCATTAGAACACAGGGTGCGTCCTCATTAATCTAATATTTAATTGAACACAGGGTGCATCCAGTCAATAGTCAAATAATAGGAAGTTTTTCATTGCCTCAGGTTCAACGTGAGTACACAGCATACTACACATAATGGAAGATGCAGTGAGCAACTAGAAGTGAAACTAATCGAACCTAGGCACAACAAACAAGGAGATACAATATTGGACATGAATATTTGCATGGTTACCACTTCAAACATAGTCATGTAACCAAGTATGGAGAAGATTATAAGGACTGGCAAACCTACTTACATGGAAACAACAGAAGGCTAATTTAGTCAAACATCTCAATTAGCATAAGATTTTAACCTTCATCAGAAAATTCTAACAGGCCAAAATGAATGCATAGTTTACCAAACAAAGTCATGTAACGAAGTATGGAGAAGCATATCTAGTATTCCAATGTATTGAACACCACAAAAATGGACTAGAAATCAGCAATCAAACAGATAAAACGAGATCATATGCATATATACCTACCCTGAACCTATGAACTAAAGCTGACCACAAATCGTTATTGTAGTGGCCAAAATTATTCATGTCGAAACAGCATATCTGATTCAACAGATCAGTTTCACCGAAGGATCCCACCATATAAACTTCATAGACCCTAACGTGTAGAAACTAGCCAACACGATTAAGAGAAGAACCGAAGAATTCAAAACGTTTAGAGTAAACCAGGATTGCACCGCATTTCTACAGATCGTAAAGATGAGTCACAGAGAGAACCGACAGGGACCCGTAAACCAACGAATTGACACAAATTACATCGAGATTACCCCGACAAAACATCAGATTCGATCAGCACATACTATGATTCAATCCAATCAACACGCGACACTACAAGATGGGACCAAAACTACTCGAACCCCACTATAAATACTAATCAGCTAGAATCACGGCGCATGGATGAACTAGCTCTAGCAACCAGAGTGAGACGGATTGGAAGAAGGGGGGGGCCAGTTACCTTGGTTTCGCCTCCCGATCTGAGAGACGAGATGTGGAGGCGCCGCCGGGAGAGAGGACTAAAACCCTAGCGGCCGCCCAGTGAGGATATTTATAGCTGCGGAGGTGCCGCACCGGGCAAGAAATATCCCGCGGCCGAATATTCGGCGCCTGGACCGCGGGTCCGGTCGACCCAGACCGGCTGGCAATGGGAAAAGCAGGGTCAATTCTGGGATTTCGCGGGCGGTGCGTTGCGCTAGGCCGTCCGATCCCGCAATTTCTTGGGGCAGTTCGGGAAGTGCTGCGCCTGGCGGTCCGGCTCTCTGGCGATCCGGTTTAGTCGAGCCGTAGTCTGCGCGGCGTGCTGGGGCGGCTTCTTGGGCTGCCAGTCGGCCCACGGATAGAAGCACAAGGTGTGTGTACCTCACGCGACCACGCCTTATCGGCTGCTGCAAGGCGACACCACAGGGCACTTGCGACTCCGCCCCCAAATGCTCGCCGGCATCTCCCGTTCCCTCACTCGCCGCGCCCCGCCCTTTCCCCTTGCCGCTACCGCCGCCGCCGCTGCAGCGGCCATGTCGTCGTCATCGACGGGAGAGAACGTCTCCGATCGTCCGGTCTCTCCGGACACCACCCGCGTGGCCTGGGTGGGGACGGGCGTCATGGGCCAGTCCATGGCCGGCCACCTCCTCGCCGCCGGCTACGCGCTCACCGTCTTCAACCGCACGGCCTCCAAGGCTCAGGGCCTCGTCTCCCGCGGCGCCAGCCTCGCGGACAGCCCGCGCGCGGCCGCCGCGGCCGCCGATGTCATCTTCCTCATGGTTGGCTTCCCCTCCGACGTCCGCTTCACCGCCCTCGATCCGTCCACCGGCGCCCTCGCCGGGCTCGCCCCAGGCGGCGTCCTCGTCGACATGACCACCTCCGACCCCACCCTCGCCGCCGAGATAGCCGCCTCCGCGGCCGCCGCCGGCTGCTCGGCCGTGGACGCCCCCGTCTCCGGCGGCGACCGCGGGGCCCGCAACGCCACCCTCTCCATCTTCGCGGGCGGCGACGCCGCCGTCGTCGCCCGCCTGGCGCCGCTCTTCAAGCTCATGGGAAACGCGCTGTACATGGGCGGGCCCGGCGCGGGGCAGCGCGCCAAGCTGGGCAACCAGATCGCCATCGCGTCCACCATGGTGGGCCTCGTGGAGGGCATGGTGTACGCGCACAAGGCCGGGCTGGACGTGGCCAAGTGGCTTGAGGCCATCTCCACCGGCGCGGCGGGTTCCAAGTCGCTGGAGCTGTACGGGAAGCGGATCCTGGAGCGGGACATGGCGGCCGGCTTCTACGTCCGGCACTTCGTCAAGGACCTGGGCATCTGCCTCTCGGAATGCCAGGCCATGGGGCTGTCGCTGCCGGGGCTCGCGCTCGCGCAGCAGCTCTACGTGTCGCTGATGGCGCACGGCGAGGGCGGGCTCGGTACGCAGGCGCTCATACTGGCCATCGAGAGGCTGAACAACACCAGCCTCGAGAAGAAGGACTAGCGAAACTGTGAAAGGCTCGCGGCTCCAGCTCCGGTGAACTTGTCAATCGTTGAAAGATTGTGCTGTGCAAGAGCTGAATCTAGGTGGCGTTTCAGAGTTTTACATTTGTGTACTAGTGTGCTGTGCAAGAACTGTGCGGCTTGGATGCTTGCTTAAATGCTCGCTTTACAGCGGCAATTAGCTCAAATAAGATTCCGCAAACAATGAGGTGTTGCCTTGCTTGGTTTAGTGCCCAAGCTTGCTATTTGTCAGTCAATATGTAATGACTTTGTTCAGCTATGGTAAAGAAAATACCAGATATATAGTCAAAATTCAGCATGGTTGCGGGAACAATTCAAAGTACCCATCGAGTCATCGAGAGTTTGCTGAAACGTTGTTTTATTACCATATCATGTGCCTGGACTGCCTTATCCTGCTGACGGTGATCTGTGCTATTCAAACACTAGGTCTTAAGCCTCTGTCCTCTCCTTACGGATGTCCCGGTCGTTTTGGGGATTCTTCCTGTGAGCTAGAGGGCATCTGGCAAAAATCAGTTTAAGAGTCCACGTCGAAAAACTTGCCACTAACAAAATGTCATCACAACAAAAGTTTGATTCTTTTTTTTTTGCGAGGTAAAGGGAGCCAAATTTATTAAGTCATAGCCGCGGTACAATCTTTGAGCACGAGGTGCTCGAGACATGGAGGCACACCCGCTAACCACACGCCCGTCGAATTCATCTGACGAGCGTACTGACTTAACTCATGCGCTACTGAATTCTGGGCCCTCTTTACAAGATTCAACTTTACATAACCTATTGCTGACATAAGATCTTTTGCATCAATTATCCATGACACCATCAGCGAACGCTCCATTTCATTTGAGGATAAGCTTCTGATACAAATGCTACTGTCCGATTCCAACAGAAGAGGAGCCTGACACCATTGGGAAGCCACATGAAGCCCATAGTAGCATGCAGCAAATTCAGCTTCTTCAGCAGAAGAGCAATCGAATAGAACTCGCCAAGCTGAGAGGATGACAGTACCCTGATGATTCATAATGACAGCACCCGTGCTTGCCTGCCCTGTTTCCATAATGAAACTAGCATCTACATTTAGTTTCAACCAACCTTGTTGTGGCGTCTGCCATTGTATCGGCTGAAATACTTTTGAAATTTCTGTCTGAGTTGCCAGAATCATTTTCTTATTTATTCCAATAACCTGCTTTCCTTTCACATCATTCTCTTGGCTGTCATTGTTTCGCAGAAACCATGCATTTAGCATTGCATTAATAGCAGAAACAGATCCCTGCACGGAGAAGGATGTCCCGCCATGGGTGAGATCATTCCGAATATTCCAATTCTTCCACAAGGCCATAAGCAGCGCTGGTCTTCCAACCGGTGTTTCATCCAAGGCAAGCAGGAACCAATCCTGTCCATTGTGGCTTAAACGATTTATGTCCGGCACAGACCATCTTTGTTGGATTTCCAACAGAACTTCTCTTGCTCGGGGACAGTTAACAGCTGCATGAGCTGCACTTTCTGGCTCCAAACCACAAATGGTACATGTATCATCGTCAATTATATGCCTCAGCTTCTTGTTTGTATTTGATGCAAGGGCATTAGAAGCTAGCTTCCAAGCAAACATACGGACTTTAGGGGGGAACATCCGCCTTCCAGAAATTATTGCAGAGCTTCTCTCTTTGCTTAGGATTACTACTTGAGGCCATTTGATCCTGACTCTGCAGTTTTAGTGCCAACTTATATGCTGATTTGACAGAAAACTGACCTGACTTTTCATAATGCCAAGCAATCTGGTCATTCATGATTCTTTTTGGGACTCTGATCCTCATGATAGCTTCCACATCCACCGGCAAGAAAATGCTGCAAATTAGGTTGCGATTCCAATCCCTGGATTCATTCAAGAACAATTCTGACACCCATCTAATTCTTGGTCTCCTGCTTCTTGTCACCACTTTCAACGACATCTCACGGGGTATCCAATTATGTCTCCAAATATTAGTACTTTGCCCATCTCCAATTCTTGATATCACCCCTTTTTTGAGAAGTTCCAGTCCGTGTACAATGGAACGCCATGTCTGCGACACATTCCCACCAAAGACGGTACCCAGCAGGTTTCCTCTAGGGTAGTATTTTGCTTTCAGTAATCTAGCACATAAGCTGTTAGGGAACACCATTAGCCTCCATCCCTGTCGAGCAAGCAGAGCTTGGTTAAATAGGCGTAAATCTCTGAAACCTAAACCTCCATTGCTTTTCGGCTGTAACATCTTCTCCCAAGAACACCAGTGAGTCTTTCTTCGGCCATTAGCTGCCCCCCACCAGTAGTTTCTAATGAGCTGCGTAAAGTCATCACACAAAGTGAGTGGCAGTCGAAATACCCCCATCGTATATGTTGGCAATGCTTGCGCTACAGATTTGATCAAAATCTCCTTGCCAGCTTGCGAGATATGCCGTTCAGTCCAATCATTTAATCTCTTCCCAAATCGCATTCGAATGCATTACTGGGCATAACCGAATTATATTATTGCTGTAGCCCTGAGTAATGAGGATCTTGAAGGTTGAAAGGCTTGCACCCACAGTTGATCAATCTCATGTATTAGAATTGCCAGGAACCAACATTATGGAAGAAAAGACCAGATGGCACTATGGACAAGTGTAAATAAGCTATGTAGTATAAAATAAAAAGGAAAGCGCACGCAGAATAAAGCAGTGCCAATCCAAGGCAGTCACATAAGCCCAAAAAAAACTGCAAATGATAAAGTTGTTAAATGCACGAATCAAATACAAAGAATCCAAACAACGATATAATATACTAAACTATATATGATTCGTAAAAATAATACTTGCTAAATATATAGATACCAAAAACTGCCACCATTTGTTGTCAGCGACCAACAAGCATATATATAGTTCAAGAGATATTTTGTCAGTGAGGGGAAGAATTTAACCACCTTGTAACAGGTGGCCCAGCAGAACACTAAAAATTCAGCAGATTCAATGAGAGTGAACAAAATTTTATTTAGCAAAAGCAAATAGTTGTCCACATAAATACCTTCAAAATGTCATTATATCATGGCAGATACAATATCACCAATTAGCATATCATGATATCATAGTTTATGTGAAAACCCATAGGAAATGGAGGATATCGTCAGGAATAGACGAAAGTGACCAAAAGAGGTACAAGCAGAACATACACGAGGAATTGTAGGCTATCATAGTTAGGAGGTAGAGCTTCGAGACACATATCAATGAAACTTATAGGTTAAATCTGTCTTTATTCTTGAAGGGTCAGTCAATATTTTGGTAGACCATTGAGGAATTGTTTGCTTGAATTTCAACCTTGTAATTAAATAATTTTTTCGTTCGCCACCGAGGTAGTGATTCGACATGATAAAATATATATAGACAGTCTTTTTACTCTACTAGATTTCCGGCATGAGTTTTTTTTTTCTAACCATGAGCCCTTCAAGCTCTAGAACATAAAGACTAGATCTAGTTGAGTACCCCTTCGGTTCCAAACTGTAGACCATTTTAACAAATTTAGTTAGTTCCGTTTCAAACTGTAGGTCATTTTTGTCAAATCTTAGATTTACCAAAAATGACCTACAATTATAGTTGGCCAATCGGCCCGTGGCCTGTGGCTGTGGACCCGCCCAAGGCACAAGAATTTGGTCCAGCCAGGCACGACATGGATCTAGTCGTACCGGGCCCGGCACTAAAAAGTTGTCGGGCCATGTCTGGGCCGATTTCCCAACATGTAGTATTGGTCCAACACGACCTGATTAACTCGGACCTTACCCGATTCAAATATATATAGCAATTTTCCTCAAAACCTGAACTCCTCCTGTTCCCAAATCCCTTAATCCCTCCATTCCACCACACCCTCAGACCTCGGCTCCTCTATGGCTCTACCATCCCCCTCCACCCGCCTCCTCTTTTCGGGCTCTTCCGCGACTGCTCCTCAGTCCTCCCTCCAGGACACAGCGGCGCAGCCCGCCTGCAGAGCCTACCTCTCCACCTCTCCCCGCATGGCGGTGCGGCCGGCGTACACCCTTTTCCCTCCACACACAGGCGCTGCTCCTTGGCTCCCCACGCGACGGTGTCGCCGGCGTTCACCGTGCCTCATCTCCCCACGCAACAAGGTTTCTGTGGCTGCCAAACAAGCTGACGGGTCGGCTCAGCATGGCCAAGGCTATCTGTACTGTGCCTAGCCGCGAGGTTAGCCCGTGGGCTGGTACGACATGGCCCATTTAGCGCGTCTTTTTCTTTTTTATTTTTTTTAAAATAAAAATTTCAAAAATATAAGTCCGTTTTGAAAAAATTCAAAAATGCCCCCCGGTCGCCCGCCCAGGGGCGACAGGGGTCCTGTCGCCCAAGCAACGAGCGACAGGACCTTAATATAATTTTTTTTGAATTTGCAAAGAGGTCCCTGGCCGGGGGTGTGTGGAGGGAGGGGGTCCTGTCGCCACCCCAACGAGCGACAGTGGCCTGTCGCCCCCCCACGGGCGACAGGCCCCCCCCACGGGCGATAGGGGTCTCCCACCCTATATAAGCCCTGGCCTCCATGCCTCCATTCCCTTCTCATTTGAGCTCAAAAATTGCATCAAAAATTCAAAAAAAAAGAGAGGGTGAGGAGAAGAAAAGCGGCGAAGCTCTGCCGAATTGCGCACTTATGATCTACCGGTAACTTCCGCATGAATCCATTGATATTGTATAACAATTTAATTTAATTAGCGGATTAGCTGAATTAGATTTGGTGCTTTAGAACACTCGTTTATTATTACAATTTCAGTACTATTACAGACTTGTTTTTAAATTAATTATGAATTAGAATAGAATTATGACAGTACCTTATTGATATTGCAGCATAAGGCAATGGCTGCCTCCAATTGTGGAGGATTTTCATGAACCGAAGAAAAATCTAGTATAATACTTGATATCATGACCCATCTTGTTATCAGTAAGAAGCTGGATCCGTTAGCGGATGGTACGATAGAGATGGTGTTGTCCAAACTAGTAGAGTTTAAAGATTTCACATTATTTCGAGGTATTACAACGCAAGATGCAAAGGGACACCTGCTAGAACGTCGGAAGATATACATGAGAGTATGTGAACTAGCGAATCATCCTAATATCATTAGATTCTTACAAAGTTCTTGTAAGATATGGATGCGGCCAGAGGTGTATGAGATGCACATTAAGGTAACTCTCATTCAGTTCTAATCTCGTCCGTCATCTGGAATCCATATTTATGAAACAGTAACATTGTTGTTTAATTATATGCTAGGATTACCCCCGAGGACACGGAGTTGATTAACAAATCGATACCAAATTTCCATAAATTGGTATGTATCTTCGGTTGATTTATGCCGCAAACTAGACGAAGGAGGTGGATAAGATCTTCGGGTGATAGTACTTGGCCTGCGCAAGAACAGATGACCGGAGGTTCGTCGAGTCATGCTGCAGCACCTCAAGCACCAACTTGTGTTAACTGGGATGACGACATGGATGACTTCATGCCCCCCAAACCATGGCCTCCAACACATGATGTTCCTCCCCCTTTACATGAACTTAGAACCAGAAAAGAGACAAAGGGAAAGGCAAGGGCTTCGTCAAGTCATGTTGCACCACCTGCAGCACAAACTTATGTTAACTGGGATGACGACATGAATGACTTCATGCCCCCCAAACCATGGCCTCCAACACATGATGTTCCTCCCCCTATACATGAACGTAGATCCAGAAAAGAGAGAAATGGAAAGGCAAGAGGTTCGTCGAGCCATACTACACCACCTGCAGTACCACCATATGTCAACTGGGATGACGACCTAGATGATTTCATGCCATGATCTATAACATATGATGTTCATCGGTTTAAGATGTATTCGCATTTAGTATTGTTAATGTTGTATTATGCTTGTATGTATGTCTCGTACCTAACTTGCATTCACTGGACATGTACATAATGTCGAGTTTGAATCGTACTTAGTCGTAAAGGAGCATCGAAGTATAAACATACCATCTATCGTATGTAATGGAAAATACGAGAGTGATCAGAGGCGAACGTTGAAGTGTACAAATAAGCGCTCCACAGCTATCTCATTACAAATAAACATCAGAGATACAAACATCGGATATATCTAACCACCCCTAGGGCGTCGGACCCTCTTAGCCCTCTGCTGGGCACGGACATGGCCCTCGGAGTAGGTGTGACGATCCGGAGACCTCACCTGTTGCTCAGGACGCAAAGAGGACTACGGTGTCTGCTGCTGAGAGATCCCAAGTTGTGCTCCTCCTAACTGTGAATGCCCCAAGACATCGGGGTCACCGTGCGCGTCAGGTGAGTCTGGAGTCAAGCTGTCGAGTTCGTCTAAGGTGACGCCCTCGTTATCTGGAACGAACGTACTCGAAACAAACCCTGCGTAACATAGAAACGTAAACCAACATATGTTGCGTGGTAAATTAGTGAGTGTATTGAGAGAGTGTTTTGTACCAGGTCGAAAGGAGGAAGAAGGTCTGGCGCCCGCATCGGGGTAGAATCCTACGCATAAATTAGTGAGTGTATTGAGAGAGTATGGATTTCAACTACAACATATAAATATTCATAACTACGTGATGACACTCAAATTCTATACTGCATATGCGAAATTCTATTCTAAATCGTAATTAATTTATAAACACGTCTCTAATAGTACTGCAATTGTAATAATAAATGCGTAGTACTAATTTTCTAAACTAATTTACTACTACGTAACTAAAGTATCGTTAAACTCCTACTTAAATGGTTCTACTATAGCACTAATTAAATAAAATTACTCTACAATACCAATGAAAAAATACATAAGTTAAATGTACTTACCTGCAGATCACAAGTGCGCAATCCGGCAGGGCTTCGCCGCTTCCCTTCTCCTCACCCCTCTCTTTTTTTCTGGATTTTTGGTGGAATTTTTGGGCTCAAATGAGGAGGGAATGGAGGTTAAGAACTTATATAGGGGGCAGAGCCGGTCGCCCGAGGGGGGGGGGCCTTGCCCCACGCCCCCCCGGCCAGGGACCTCTTTGTAAATTAGAAGAAAAAAATTATATTAAAGTCCTGTCGCCCCGGGGCGGGCGACCGGGGTATATTTTCGAATTTTTTCGAAACGGACATATATTTTTGAAATTTTGGTTTTTTTTAAATATAAAAAAGAAAAAACGGCCCCATTTAGCAATCGTGCCTAATTGGGTCGTGCCGTGTGTCGGGCCGGTCGCCCGATTGGCATTTCTTTTATATATGTGAGTGTTCTCGTGCGTTGTGAGTGTTTGAATTGTACTGTGTAATCTAAAAAATCTACAATTTAAAATGAAGGGAATAAGTCACAAGCTTTAAAGCATGATGATCAGATCTTTTGACCATGCTAAGACCTAGCCTTCGTGGGCAACATCAAAGAAGGCTACACATGGGTTTGGGTTCCTCTCCTCTAGCGTGGAAAAGTCCCTAGACATTCTAAGATCTTTGTGTAGTTTTCTCAATTCATAGGTGGTTTATGTGGCTGTGTATTTACAAAATTTTGTACTACTACTCATCTAAACTCGTATAAGAGTCAGTTTTTTGAAGGAAACAAGAGAGTTTAGCCTCTCGGATCCAAACCTTAATAATCAGCCCATATTTGATCGTACTACTTGACATGTAAATAACTAGGCTAATGTTTAACCTTTTGGATCCAAAACACACCCCTAGTCTTATGGAAGTATTGCATGTTCTTCTTGTTGATGATTCATGCTGCTCACTAAGTGATTTTTGGAGCTTTGACCATGAGTTCCAAATATATGCATCACCTCCTCACAAAAGTGATTTTGGAGCTTCACTGAAAAATTCGAAGCCTACCGTCATAAAAAAAATTAATTTCGAAACCTATACGGTTATACCAAGACAAGATCCACTTGCAAGTTGCTCGATTTTCAATCTCCGTAGGCTCCTCGAATAAACGGCAAAACCTGAAGGACTCCCGCATAAAACATCTCTTTCTAATCTCATCTCACCGGCGTCATCCCCGCCGCGCCGCGGCATTTCGCCGAACGAGTGGCGCGCACCGCCCACCCAAAACCCCTCTCGCAGTCTCGCTTGCTCGGTCGATTCCCCTACCCCAACCCGGAGCCCAAAACCCTACGCTCCGCCGCGCCGTCGCCATGCTCCACTCCGGCCTCTCCAAGTCCCACCCCTTCCCGCTCCTCGTGGCCGCGTCCTCGCCTCGCCGCACTATCCTCGCCGGCCTCCTCCGCGCCGGCTACCTCTCCAAGCATCCGGCCTCCTCACCCGTGCCTCGTCCGACCACCGCCGCCGCCCGTTCGAGCGCCAGGGCCGCCACGTCCCCGGGCGACCCCATCCGCTTCGGGCTGGGAGGCAGGGTTTCGTTCTCCACCGCCCCAGATGGGTCCGCATCGGCTGGCGGCGGGAGGGCGCTTCCCTGGCTTGCCGCTGAGCCTGGCAACAGCGGCGCTCCCGCTGCGAGGACTAGTGCCGGTCGCTCTTCCTCGTGGGAGAGCTCGGCGGAGAAATTCTTCTCTAGAGACGACCAATACACGCGAAGAGAAGTGTCGGCCGACAGGGCGCCGAATAGGGTGGCGATTAAGGAGGATGAGCCAATTGACAATCCCAAATGGGGCGGCAGGATTAAGGACCGGTACCAGCGAGTTGTGGGGAGGGATGGAGGGTCCCGTGGCGAGAGGTTTAGGAGGGAGAGGTTTCCCAAGCCAGCTGTGAGGCAGTGGAACAACCAGGAGAACTGGGGGAGGAAGACAGGGAAGGAGGCAGGGGAATCGACGGTGCCAAAGATGGTGGGGCAAGGGGTTTATGGTGTTGGGCCAGTGCTCGCGGCGCTCATGGCTGGTAGGAGGGAGTTTTATGCATTGTATATGCAGGAAGGTATGGATTTGAGTGGGAGTAATAAGAAGAAGAAGGATAAAAAGGCAGTCGAGAAAGTGCTGCGGATGGCAGAAAGGATCGGGCTCAAGGTCATCGAGACTTCGAAACATGACCTTAACATGGTGGTGGATAACCGGCCACACCAAGGCCTGGTGCTTGATGCATCACCCTTGGAAATGGTAAATACAAAGGAGTTGGATCCAGTCAGGGTGGAAGGTGGAAATGCACCTGTCTGGATAGCCTTGGATGAGGTTATGGATCCTCAGAATTTAGGAGCCATAATTAGGTCTGCCTACTACTTTGGTGCTGAGGGTGTCGTGCTGTGTGCTAAGAACTCGGCTCCATTAAGTGGAGTAGTGAGCAAAGCTAGTGCAGGCTCGCTTGAGCTGATCGAGCTGCTTTCCTGCAGAAACATGATGCAGTTCTTGTCTTCATCAGCTGAAAATGGGTGGCGAGTTCTCGGTGGTACCATTGCTAACAAAGCTGTACCTCTCTCTGAAGTGGAAGCAGGGGTGCCCACTATTCTTGTATTGGGCAGTGAAGGCACTGGTCTGAGGCCCCTGGTTGAGCGATCTTGCACTCATCTGGTCAGAATTCCTGGAAATGCTGATGTATTTGTTGAAGGAGCCGACGCCGACGCAGACGCAGACGCAGACGCAGACGCAGACGCAGACGCAGACGCAGACGCAGGGGAAGGTGATAGCCCTGCTAGTAATCAAGATTTGAGATCGTTCCTTGCGGTGGAGAGTCTGAATGTTAGTGTCGCAGCAGGAGTTTTGCTTTATCATTTGGCTGGAAAAGAAGCCTGCCCCGTAAGTGATAAGCCTAGCATCGCTCAAATGTAAGGATATTATGTAATCCATGCATTTCATAGTTACTACAACCAATTTAGTACTTTTGCTAAAGACTACTTTGCTTTCTGTTGCATCCTTTAATTCTTCTGGTTGATAATAGAAATTCTTAGATAGATTTGATGATGATTTCTCAATTCGTTGAGAAATACCTTATCTGAATTCTGACTAAGCTCAGTGGATGATTTTGTGGTTCCTTAACCAGCATTCTGGATTGCTCAGTAAATCCATATCTGATGATGGCAGGAAAAAAGAAATCGATTGAGCATTGCTAGTTTCTCGTCACTTTTTTCCTTAATCTTGTGGCTGTATTCCAACAGCAATAATGTCCAGTTATGTTACTAGATCAGCTCTCTGATCTGAACAAGGTAAAAGTATTCTACCTGATCTTTTGAACCTTGCACTACATTATCATCCTTTGGCGTTTGGATTTCAGATTACTGATCTTGTCTATTGCTGAAAGCTTAAATTGTGCTGCACAGCTCGAGCCTCAAATCTGTTTTTGAGTTCTTTTTTTGGCCTTGCAACATATGTAGGCAGATCTGTTTATTCATCCTTCATATTCCCTTCCCAGGTATTTTACTTATTTTTATGTGAACTGTTAACAACAAGCTTTATAGGTGTTGGGGGAACTCATAACTAACCTTACTTAATTGAACACAACCAACCATTTTCCATGGTATGCACAGTCCTGTGCCTCATCCATACACAATCTTACCATATCCTGATGCTAAATTGTATGGTTCTTGAACATACCATTTTTTTAGTGGGTGCATACCAATTTGTTACAATACAAAGCTTAGGAGCGGCACAATCCGTTTCTGTAGATACCTTATATGGGAAAGAATAAAACAGAATTGCATGGAAGAGAACATTGCAAATAGTTAGAAAGTATAGCAGGCTGTCAATACATGCCAATAGCACTGCGTTTAAATCCTATCCGCCTTTGTCAAACTCGCACACAGACATGTTACATTTCTGAAGTAACCTATTGGCATACCAATGTTTGTGCAAAATAGTAGCATGTTAGATGAATTCATGCTAGTCATCAAGCCAAAACAGGTTGCATTTACTGCTGTGACCATTCTCTGATTTTTAATATGGATTGCTAGTTTATGTTTCCTTATTTGATTGCATGCATCTGCGTACTTTGTTTTGGGGGTTAGTTGATGGTGGGATAAATAAACTACCTATCTACTGTACTCCGTACCCTATAGAAAGAGTCCGATTGACATGGCTTCACGCGAAGGACTCTTAGGAGAAAGAAGATATTACAGACTTACATGTTTTTCTACAGTTTTTCTTGTGATAACAATGACCTCCTTATATGTGGGTTAGCCTTTGCCTGTGAAAGAACATCACATAATAACAGCATTGTTCACTGAAAAGTTGAACACAGACAGGGTCTCAGGCTCGCAGCTATGTACCGAGTACCGACCATTCATTTTGGATGCTAAGCCTTATTGAAGCTTCTGACAGTTTTTCTAGTGGAGGGGGGTACATAAGCTGGCAAGGTAGGAAACTACTAGTCACACAACCTTTCCTTGTGTGCAAAAGGTTAATGTCTATGAGATATTCATATGTGCCAGTGTATCTCGTTGGGATTTATGAGTTATCATTCTGTATAGACTTCTTTCACTGGATGTCTGGAATCTGGATCTTGGCATGCCTAATTGACAATTATGTGCACAAATACACTTCTCTAGTTTCTTCATTTGTTGGTTGTCAGGTTAATTTTGGTACTGTAAATCTATAGGTACTGGTGGAGGTGGACTAAAAGTTCACTACAGAAAGGTACTTTAATGACTTTGGCTTTGTAAGCTGAGTTGCCTGAGCACCTTTTGTGGCTTTCACCAACACAAAGAACTGGGCTTGCGAAGTAACTGCAATTTTTTAATCCATAGTGATACAGGTAAGATAAACCTCAGCACTGCAAGTGGTAACATGAGCACACAATGCCAGTGGAGATTAAGATATCTAATTAGGACATTGCAAAAGGTCTTAGGATTATTTTGGAATCCACTGTCTCTTATACTTTTCCTGCTGTCTGAAATTCAGTTATGGTCTAATGACAATAAAAAAGGGCGCACTGTGCGGGGTCTGGGGAAGAGTTGTTTTTAAGCCCCAAGCCTTACCCACACAAATGTGCAGAGGCTGGGGCTCGAACCCGGGACCTTCCGGTTACAAATGGTCCAATGACAAAGACATTTCCCTTTTCCCAGTTCCTAGGCGTGTAGGCCTCAAAGCATCGAGGTGAATATTCCTCTCCCTCCCTCCCTCCCTCCCTCCTAGTTATCTGCAGAAGACAAATGGCTTCATGTTGACGCTTGAGGCTGAAGGCGCTTCAAGTTTATGCAGATCATTTTTGCATTTAATTTTTTGGGCAAGTCCTTAAACTGTACTGTACATAAATAGTTTTCTTAATGGTCAAAACATACATAGATAATGGAACCGGCTCTGCTGATATTCCACTTTTAGAAGTCAACAAAATTTATTGGCATAAAACATGGTTTGTAACAATGTCATTTGCCGTGTTGTTTCTGTCATTATAGAAAATCAATGCCACTTTCTGTTTACCCTGACTTTTTTGAGAGTATCTGGGGTATCAGGCCACCAGGGCAGCTTGGAGATAACTTCCAATTTTGGCAGCTGGTGTCATCAGGTGCGTGTGGTTATTAATGGACCTGGATAATGTTATGTACTCATGTAAAACAATACATCATGTGATTTCTTAGCTTAACAACAAAGAGTGACAACTTGCGCCTCTTGTAGTTGTATGAAGTCAAGGTCCTGTCACTATTGGCACATCAGAGCAATTTGGTACCCACCAGGCATGAAGGCGCTGACACATGCTTTGCTTTCGTAGTTCTGGTGGTGCTTGCGCCAACCTTCCTCTTTTTCCATTTTGTAGTAATGGCAAATTCCACATGAAACCTGATTCTTTAGAAGCCATGTCAACAATGTGCATGCATGTTGCTGTTCTCTACAGCACATACTAATGATTGTGGTCTGGACATTAGATTTGCATGTAGAGTTACAAGAAGAACTGATTACAAATCTGTAACAGAGAAGGAATTTTACATGGGTAAGCCTTTCATCTGCAAACTGTCCTAAAAATCCAATGCCAAAACCATGTAGAATTACTTTAGGACATTACCTACATCCTACAACAATAAATTACATGGTAGCCAGTGCCTTCCCATGCATCTGACATATGCTAGTTCATCTCATTAGATTAGTCTCTACAGGGGAAAAAAATAGGTGCCATCCCGATATTGGAATGGACCAGCTTTGGTTCCTCACATTCCGAATGATAGAATTCTGTCACTGTTTCAGGCTTTCAGCAATTTGGTACTCTTCTAGGGGCCACTCCAACCTATAATAAAGAGAAGGCATTGAAATGAAGGTCATGTTTAGTTCGGGGCAATCAAACCTGTAACTGAAATCTGCACCACTATTTGAGGTGGCCTTGTGCTTACCAAACCATGGGAAAGCTCCGAGCTCCTCAAAACCCTCAGCCTTTTAGCAGTTGAGACAAATACACTGCAAGGATTATATGCACAAGAAAGAGTTTAGATTGTGTAACAAAGTATTAGTTGTATACTTTTTCAAAGTAGTGCCGACAGTATGTGATGAGTCAATTTTAGAGAAAATGAGAAGCAAAATGAAGTGGATGTGTTCTTATATGTTGGTAGTGTTTGGTTGATTTGTGAAAAACAAAGGAAGCTTACTTCCACGGCACGTCTCCCACCAGCATCCTGTCTCCTTCATTGTCTTCGTAAACTAGAGTATATTCACCATTTCCGTTCAATAATTGAGAAAATATTTTTTCATCTGCTCCTAGCTGCCCACTCTGAGCACAAGATAGATCCTTTTGAGCTGCAACGAAGGTGCAGTGTTAAATGAAAGAAAACTAAAACTTGGTGCTGTAAGGGTGCAAATAGACCACGAAAATGAGTCAACTTGTTTCATTTGAACTGATTATTTATTTTTTACCTTCAAGAAAACCTTGGAAAAGCTCTTTGACAGCCAATGACAGCCTCTCGTAGCTGTCATAGGCTGCAAGGTTTACTTTCCTTCCGATGGGGATCCCGTCCATGTTGATTTTTACAAAAGGATTCTTAATGCAGGGGAGCTTCTCCTTCGTGCTAGCTTCACCCTTTTGTTGCCCAGTTGATTGTTTGGATGAACTACCAAATGCAAGGTTTCTCCTGAAGGATCCGATTGGAGGCCAACCCACCGCCGGAGCTGAAGCACCTCTACATCAGATTAGAGCGCCGGTGAGTTTATCTGTGAACTACTATAGATGAATATACTATCAATATATATAAAATGTCGTATGGTTTATGCTATTTTCCCCTTTCAACTTATACTGCAATTGTGCTGAACAAAAAATGCTCAAGAAGTAAATTTGTACCAAAAAAATGTTCCAAAATCAAAACTGCTAGTAGTTTGGGAAATGATATCGATCACTAGGAAAATACTAATTTCAAAAAGGTATTTGCAGACGAGTAAAAGTCGACTATGAAAATATTGCTCTGATTTGACAAACTGAAGGTTTTTTTTTTTTTGGAAAGGGAAGTAAGATCCTTTTTTTTTGAGAGCAAGGGAAGTAAGATCCTTAAGAGACCTCATTTCGACCTAGTAAAAACCAAAAGGATAGCAAAAACCACCTCTAGGGCTATCATTACCTTCCCTGGGCCTGTGGTCTGTTGCGCACAGATGCTGCTGGAGGAGCATGTGATGGTGGGGCACAGCATCCTTTTTTTCTCTCACTCACCACCACTGCAATCTTTTGCTCCAGTGTTAGTTCGTTACCACATCCAGCTCTGGCCTGCTGTTTCTGCTCATCACAACCTTTATATAACAAAACAAAAGATCATCATAACCTTCACGCACCAGAATAAAAGTCATTACCACAGCCATTGAACAACAGAACAACAGGGTATTTCTAGTACAGTGGTTCTATTGTTTTGTTTCTGTGTTTCGGATATCTAATACGTAAACAAGAGCACAAGACAAGAATACTGCTATGCTGCTAGTTACCTCCTGTTTTGGCCTCAATGGTGTCTAAGAACACCCTCTTTGTACCAGTTGTAGTAGTGTTTGTGGTCGGCTTTGAGGGTTCACGGAAGCAACAAAGAGAGAGAGCTGGCCTCTCTCGCTGTATCCCTTCATGCCTTGACACCGTTGCCGTCTCTTCTTCTACGAGACCAGGAAGTCCGAGTTTCAGCTCTAGCTTCCTGTCCTCCTCGCTCCCAAAGCCAGTGTTTCTTGATCTTCCTTCACCTCGTGCTTCCCTGGCCTCCCGTTCTTTCCCATCAGGGATAAGATCTAGTAGCCGTGGAAGAGTCTCTCTTCCTTTGGAGTCTCCCATTGGACTGGTTTCTTGTTGAGCTAGTTCAGAGGCTTCAAGAGTCCAAACAACAACCCTCCTAGAATGATATATTATTACAGGCAATGAGAGGTGTGCAGCTCCCAGAAAGTTTAGTTGTACACTCAACTTATGCCAGAGAAAGTGAGAGTACGCCACAGAAACAGGGAAGCGTGTGGTGAGGTCAAAGCGAACATCCAAAAGACAAAGCACGGGACAAAGAAGCCGGAGCTTGAGATCAGATGAGCTCACTCATCAAGGCAAGGAAAACGGAACACATGCAACTTGCTTATTTTAGCAACAAGACAATTGCTATTAAAATCCTTGTTCCAACTGGAAGCGAAACACGAAACGGAACCTTCGCTTGGCAAGTGGCAAACTGCATTAGGAGAAAGACAAGTGCTGATGGATAGCATACAGCCTTTTCATCTCAGCAAAAAGCATAAAAGGCGGTCAATCACGGATGAAACCGAGACACCGAGTCATGTCAAAAGCTCCCAATCCTCAGCTTCTTAAACCAGCAAAAGGCCGGGAACAAAAACACTTCTCCCTCTGCCATCATCAGCAGAGAAGTCGCCAGGAGATGAGATGGAGAAGAGGCGCATGATGCAACCAACCTTGCAGGCCGGCCGAGAGCTCGCTCCAGAGCCCAGCTGCGAAATGCCCGAGTGGAAGCCAAGGTGAGGATTGCGAGATGCGCTTGGCTCGCTCTTGTACTGGTGCCGCCCGCGACCACAGCGGCGCGCGGGTGCCCCGAGCCTCTTGCCCGCCGTTCCTTTCTAGGCTTTCCCCTTTTGTCCCATACAGCTCTCCTTTTTATCCCGCGCTCGCTCTCCTTTGCCCTGGCGGAGCGTGCGCTTTGGTGACTCGGCGTGCGCCCGTGGAGTGGATGCCCAGGAGAGGAGACCCGACCGGCAGGCCGCACGTGATGCAATGGAGATTATTCCATCTACACGGAGTGCGGCCGGGTCACGGAAGTGGGGGGCGAGCCGGCGAGGAGGTGTGCCTCCTTGGTCTGCGCCCGTACACACACCTGTGTGGCGCTCCTCGCCTCGTGCGGTGCCGTGCGGAATGGTTCCGCCGCTCCCCGTCGCACGCACGCCGGCCGGCCTCGCGCGCGGGACCACCGTGGCGGTGGGTGAGACGGCGATGGCCGGCCGCCTCCTTTTCACTGCGGGGCTCTAGCTGCTGGCAACCTGCTCGGGTCTCCTGTTGCTGTGCTGCCTACCTGCCTGCCACCTAAGTCATAACTCTCCCTGTTCGTGCTTATCGGGAACAATTGATTGACAAGGCCGTGCTCGTTTGACTCGGCGGCGTTGCCCCTCTACTGGCCTCTGCTGGGCCGGGGTACATGCATGCTCTCGAAGCAGCAGCAGTGTGCACGAAAAGCAAGAGAAAACTAATGCTCACTCGCTGTCCCGGGGCCGTTGACGACGGAGTTTTCAACTACTGTTGGGCGTGCCCTCAACCGTTGGTGCAACTCCGGATGCTTATGCAATTGGCTAAGCAATTATAGCTTCTGCGGCAAACAGTCTTCCTTCCATGGTCGATCAGGCGTAATCTCCATAAGCTACTGTTGTCACGTCTGAGAGGTAGAAGCTATCTATCCAATCCAATCCTTCTCCAAAATGCACCATGACCGATCCAATTACTATAGAGCCAGCAACATCCCCTAAAGGCAATGCCACTCTCATCCTTTTTCCAATTCAGATTGTACTGGTAGCATGTTGAAGCTGTGGAATGGGAAGTTGATTGGGGTGCCGTCATCCGGCCCTGCAATCCTGGGGCTTAAACTTTTATTTGCAGCACGTACTCTTGGGTCTATTGACTTTGTTCTTTATAATACAGGTCTTGAACTTTTGATGATGAGGGTATTATCGGCCGTCCCGGTTGTGCACCAATGGCGGTTGTTTCCTCGTGACCTGGTCGTCGAACAGAACGCCTTCTTCGATCGGGCCGCAAATCCTTTAGCATGCGTGGCTCTTTCCGCTGGAAAAATCCCAAATCTGTAAGCTTTTGCTGTTGATGGGCTCCCTTACGTCCATGCCTGCTGGTCTGCGTGCGTGTACTGCCTGCAGACCATGTACTTTTCATGCCCATCATCGGCTCGGGCATGCCTGTCTTCATTCTCAAATGATGTCTCGAGGCTACAAATAAAGACCAGCGTGCTTTTCTTAACTCTCAGGAAGACCTATGCACATTAATGCTGTCATGAATCGTTAGATAGAAGAGGATAGCCAGCTGATGCACGGAGCCTAAGAATTTTTTCTTTCTTTTTGAGAGAACGAGATTTTAAAGTTTTAGTATGTGTCAGCAGCCAAACTATATATTGTATGAGCGAACTATTAGTTGGTTGTTAATGATGTGGTAATAACATGAAGGGAACGTATCAGCGGTGTACCGCTGAGCCTGTCAACAGGAATGTTTGTGCAACGCGCCCTTGGATTGTGTAATTATACTTTTGCAAATTTTCTCTCCCACCTCCCTGCGTCCCTCCCCTTGGATGTTGATCCGATGATCCAGATTGAAGTTTTCATAGTTTGCACGGAAAAATTGATTTGCACCTAATATGCTCCCTAACATGAAATCCGTTGTTGGCTGTTTTAGTAGCTAGCTAGCCATCATGCTCTAAACCTAGTAAATCCCAGCTAGGATAACACTTCCAAGACAAATCTCGTGCTGCTTTCATAGTTCAGATTGCAGGGTAGATAGATATTCATAGAAGTAACCAAAGTTTAAAAAGTTGAGCCGCACGTAATCACGAAGCACGATTGAAGAAGTACGCTGCCTCCCCCAGCCAGGGGCGAAGCCAGCGATGATGGTCACCGGGGTGTTTAGCTTTTTGCAATGGGGTTATTACACTACTATAGAATATGTCTTTGTTCCAGATCATTTATCCCGGTTATCTTTGGGCCTGAGACAAAAGGTGGCTTTTGTCCCGGGTCCAAAGGCTAGTCGGGCCAGCGGGGGACAGGGGCCTTTTGTCCCGGGTGGAGCCACCAACTCGGACAAAAGGCCCCCCCCTTTTGTCCCGGTTGGTGGCTCCACCCGGGACAAAAGGTCCAACCCCTTTTTATCCCGGTTGGTGGTACCAACCCGGACAAAATGACCCTTTTGTCCCGGTTGGTGTTACCAACCCGGACAAAATGACCCTTTTGTCCCGGTTGGTGTTACCAATCTGGACAAAAGGCCCCTCCACGTGATAGTTCAAAAGGGAGTTATTCTTTACTGAGTCACATGTACTACTTAGTTGAGTTGGCAAGGAAGCCATGCGCTAGGCAATAGGTCTTGGGTTCCAATCCCGCAGTGCGCAAATATTTTTTAGCGCGAGGGACATTTTGTCCCGGTTCTACCACCCGGGACAAAAGCCTCCAGCGCTTTTGTCCCGGCGGTCGAATCCCGATTCCAAAACCGGGACAAATAGCCCTTTGGAACCGGGACAAATGGCCCGATCTGTAGTAGTGTTAACATAAAAAACAGTGATGTACAGTGAATTTATATGGTATTGCCGGACTTTCATCGGGGTCAGCTGACCCAATGGCAAGCTGTGGCCTCGCCACTGCCCCCAGCCCTATGTGTCGTCCATCGTTAATCCAAGCAACCGCGCTGCTTGTGACCTAGCCAATCATGTCAGTCCTGTCACTTTCCAACTCTTCTCAAGTTTGTTACGTTACACGGCACTGACAGGCGTAGGCCACGTGAGTGGCCGAGTCATTTGGACAAAGAGGGGTCACAACTCCCTGATATCGATTTAATTTGCCTCTGATTATTACTCAAAAGCTTAATTACAACTCACGGCATATATATATATATATATAAAATCTTCACCTTGCCTGCTTCCTACACGGCAACAAACGATGGTCACGAGCTCTGCTGATAAAAAAAGGTATCGCACGAGCGGGAGGTGGAGCAGGAACCTGTCAACAGGAATGTTTGTGCGTGTTGTGCTGTGCTTTCCGGATGTCGAGAGCAGAGCTGGTAAAAAATCTGAACAAGGCCCGTTCTCAGTCCAAGTACATTGGTTTGTCTAATAGATGGTCTTATGTATTGTCACGTCATCTTGAAACGATGTAAAAAACAATATATACAATGAGTTGTCTTATAAATTGTCTCATAGTAAATATATAATTCCATAATTTGTGCATAGAAAAAAAAATAGTGTGAGTTGCATGGCAACAACAACTCGTACAATATTGAAAATGAAATTTTATACACCTAAATTTTAGCCCATGAGGTGGTTGCCTCTCGAAACAACCACCTTGTTCTCTCTCCTCACTCTCTCCGCCGCCTAATAAAAAATTTTACATAGACTTGCATGAGACGACCTATGAAACCGCTAATATGTAGAAATATACTTGCCTCAGGAAAGCACCAGCCGCGCTAGCACGGACCGCCGGCGGTATGTGCCCTAGGGTCGGAGCTAGAAATGGAGTTAGGCCCGGGCTGCACCCATGGAGATTGATCTGATGTATGAGTTATATGGACATAGTTAAAGACACATATGCTAATTTTCATATACACCACATGAAGGATATGAAGTTTGTGGGCCGCCACAAAATTTTTGTGGGCTGCCCCGCCCCCCCTCACCTTCTAGTATTTGAGATTCGTGCAATGTGCCCCGAGCCGTCCGATTTGATGCGCTGAGCCTTTAACCGTTCCGCTTCCTTTTTCCGTTCCGTTTGAGGTCATTTTGCCGTCGCCTCTCCTGCCGTGTTCTTCAAGGAGGCGGAGAAGAGTCTGGGCTAGGGTTTGGCAGCGGCGGATGTGTTCTGCAGATCGATGATTTCATTCTAGTTTCCTCGGTCCTTTCCAGTGAGTATTCATTGTCTATGCTCCCTGCATGTTTGTTCTTCGTTTCATCTCTTGGCCTCGTCTCCATCCTTCTTAACTTTGTGGATGATTTCGTCGCCTCTCCCGCCGTGTTCTTCGAGGAGGTGGAGAAGAGTCTGGGCTAGGGTTTGGCGGCGGCGGATGTGTTCTGTAGATCGATGATTTCATTCTAGTTTCCTCAGTCCTTTCCAGTGAGTATTCATTGTCTATCCTCCCTACATGTTTGTTCTTCGTTTCATCCCTTGGCCTCGTCTCCATCCTTCTTAACTTTGTGGATGATTTCTGGTTTGGTAGGTTCTTCGATTCTCTTTTTCTTGTTTGAGGCGTGGTGATGGCTCCTAAACGGCGACATACCTTGGGAGAGTCTAGTTCTCGTGGTTCTCCGGATTTAGCATCTGCTACTCGCACAGTGAAGAGGGGTCGTTCTTGTCGAGTGGCTGCCGAGAGATCGAGGAAAGTGGACCTGATCCCAATATAGATAAATCTACAATTGGTGGTTCTTTTGAAGATGCAAATGAAATCTTAAATGGCCTCCACATCAACACGTCTGGACATGTTTCCAATTTATTGGCTCAACAAATCTCTCCTATCAGTTCTCCTAATATTTCAGCTGGCTAATATATTGCTATGAGTTATGCTTCTCCGACAATTGCTTCAACATTTGGTGAGATTAAATTCTACACCCTGTGCTTAAAATGACTAGTTCTTGTACTCTGTTCACATTATTTAATTTTTTTTATTCCATTCAGCTCCTCCTATACTCAACACGACCTCAAGCTTTGGTCCAAGTACAATAGACTTGAAAAATAGAAAGAAGAGGAAGGTTGGAGAAGCCATTGTCCAACCACTTCCTGCTCTAGTTGTCAAAGTTGATGACCAGACTGAAAATTTCTATAAGAATTATGTTTGTAGCAATGGTGTCAAATATGCAAAGTTCAAGAAAAAGTTAGTGCTCTTTGTCATATTAATTTGCATTTCCAATAAAATAATAAAATATCAAAAAAATGTTAACTTATATTCGTTTTTTTTGCAGTGCTCCTTTTGTCAAAGTTGATGATATGGAGGTTTCTTACCAGGAGTTTTAGGAATCTCTAAAGAAGTATAGAGATATCACAGATACTTTAATGTCAGTTTACTGTTCTATTTTCAATGGTAAACCAATGAAGTACTTGTTTGACAAGTCTGATCGCAAGAAAATTGCACTATCTCCATCTCTTGCGGTATAATCACTGCTTTGGTTTTGTTTCTTACTATCTTTGTTTTATTAGTGTTTTTTAGTTTCTACAATACAATTCTAATAATTACTCGTTTTCCCAGAAAAAATTGCTTGTTAGCCCTTCTGTATTTCAATCCAGTGCTTGCATTGCTAAGATTAAGAAAGCTCATGAACTTCTATCAATAACCACTGCTGATCTGGTTAGTATAAATCTATGTAATCGCTTCCCCCTGATTCATTTCATGGCAATTTTTCATTGCTTAAGTTTTTTTATTTTCTTCTGCAGATATTTTTCCCTGTGATAGTTCAGCGTCATTGGGTTCTGATTTGTGTTAATCTTCTCTACAAGACAATCAATTTCTTTGATTCTGTGAAAATCACGTCTGATCATGATGTTGTTCGTATGATTCAAAACCTTATATGGTTTCCTATCCCATTTGATTTTTTTCGTAATCAATGTTTAAATATTATAAACTATGTTTGTCGGTACCCTGTAGCAGGGATACCCACTCCTACTGCAGCAAGGCAGGACTCGTGTAGTCATCCGTAACTACGCCATAAGGGGCGGAGCACCCGGGCCCCACGGGTCAGGCTCTTACCTCACCGGGCCAACGTCCCCGGACTCGCTCCCCGCTCATGGACGGGTCCGGAGACGCCACGTGTCCCTGAGGAGGGGAAGCTCCGAGACAACAGCCGAGGGCGCGGACCCCCCATAGGGGTCCGGGACCTCCCGCGTCCATCCAGACCTCCCACGCGCGTAGAACCAACATACCGCCGGGGGGGGTCCGGGGACGCCACGTGTCCCGCAGGCGCGGGCGCGGGTCTTCCGCTGGAAGACTCGCCCACCCACCGCATTCAATGCGGGTGGTTGAGGCGTGCTCTGCTGCCGCGGCACGCGGGGCAGCCTTTGTCAGGCCTCACTGTAGACCGCATATTACCGAGGTACACAGTGCAGCCGCATGCGCCGCATCCGCGCGGAGCCCGTCTGCCGCATTAAATGAATACGACGGCACGGCACCTTTTCATCATACCGCCTACGCCGCAAGCTACACGGCCCGTTCAGCTACGCTGCAGGCAACGCCGCAAGCTACACCCTGGCGCCGTTTCGATAAGACAGATCCTCAGACGCTCTCTGGACGGAGCACTAGACATGCCAAGACTCAACCTCTTGAGAGCGCAAGCAATACAACACACAGTGGACGTAGGGTATTACGCTCCGGCGGCCCGAACCACTCTAAACATGCTGTGTTCATCGCGTTTCACCACCAAGATTGGGCTAATACTAGCTAACCCCCGAGGACTCACCCTCTGGGTTTAGGCGGGTGCATTACGCCACCCGGCTGTGGGTTTGCACTCCACGACAATGTTGTGTATAAAATATTAATTGTTTTATTGTTCTAGGCCACAAATTTTACAACTGCATGCTTCGAGGCAAATATTTCTACTCAAGGTTTCAAGCATTTCAAGCCATATTCATCTCTTAGCTATCCTTGCGAAGCTGTAGTGTATGTACTAAACCTTTTTACTGAAGGTTTAAGCAAATTTTTCTACTCAATGTTTAATAATTGGTTTTCAAATATATGCAGTAATGAAACTTGTCGAGCTGTAAGTCTTGACTGTGGATTCTACTATATTCTCTACATGGATTATTTTGATGGTTTAAATGTCAGATAATTTGACCAGGTTTGTCATTAAATTATTTCATTTCATCTGTTGAATAATATAGATCAAAGTTCATTCAATTTTCCATTTTTTTTGTGATTTCAGCTTGCTGTGGCAGAGTACCGGAAAATAGTTGCATACAAGATTTTCTACTCTCCACTGAACATGTATTCCCGTCTGTTACCAGAGACTGAGTTAGCTGCATAGTCTTCCTACTATATAACTTTAGTGCAACTGGGGTTTTATCTCTTGTACATATTCTTAGTGCTCATCTTAGCTTTGGTTTTGTAATGCTACAGAGTATAGCCTATCTTTTGCTTCCCCTAGACTTCTCCATTGAAAGTGATGTTGGTGATGTAATGGCAGACTGCTGTTGTCTGGGATGTTATCTCGTGCACGTATTCTTAGTGTTGTTTTAGGGTTCAGCCAATGGTGTTGGTTATGTAATGCTACAAAACATGGCTTATCCATGCTTCCTTAGATTTGTCCATTGCAAGTGATGTTTGCTCATCCAATACTAGATAACATGGCTTCTCGTTGCTTGTCTATACTTTCTGGTTTATCGTGTATTTACTGTAGTATTAATGCTATTTCCTTGTACATGTTCTTTGTCATGGTTGTGGTTACGCTCTCCATATTTTATTCGACGCTTATTTTTGTTGACTTCAACATTTCAATTAGGGTAGTTCAACATTTTGCTATCTTCTTTTCAACAAAACTGTGAATTCTGTTCTACATTAACAAATGCACATTTCAAATTTCATGCGTTAATTACCAACCATTTTTAAAGTGTTCGTACCGTTACATTACACTTCCTACTACTTCATCTTATTATTGTCTAATAGCGCAAAACATGAATATTAAAATGGTTATGTTGCCCATATGTTTTCATAAGTTTTGTTTCAATCTTGTAAACAATTAGTTTTTCTGATATCAACATTTACATGAAACTACTTCAACATTTTATTATTCATTATCAACATTTCATTATCTCATTATCAACTTTTTTCCTCAAATTGATAATCATAAATTCTACGCAAGCAACATTCTACAAATTTAAAATTAAACTTTTCTAGCAACTTCGTAGTTTCAGAACAACATTTATATATAACTATTTTCAACATTATAATAATATAGTTCCAATCAAACTTAAAATCACAGATGTTCTGTCGCCAATGAACCAACTATTGAACATCACATATTTTGCAATATTCCACTTCCCCGTTTTGAATAACCAATGTCCTGGTAAGTTGTTTGCAACATTTTTAAATAAGGTATCGCAATATTATCATAATACTATAGCAAATGCACGATCTAAATACTTTATCTATGCCGTCTACTTTCCTTGTTCCTTTTCCTTTGCCTTTCTTTTCTTCTCCTCCACAGTTGGTTCTGTAGGATGTTTCATGCGTTTTCCTTTCAGCACTGATTTGCCTTCACCAATCGGTGGATCCTTCAAAGCATTCTGCTTTTCAACTTCTTGTTGTGTACCTTCTTTTTCTTTCAATATCTTCTCATGAAATCTTTCTAACTCTTCAAGAAATTCCTTGCTCCGTGCAGCATTGTTGCATATATCAGACCATATATCAGTCACTTTGTTGTTCACCATAGCATATCTAATTGCCTTTTGAGCTTTGGTACATCCTGGGTCTTCTATGCATTTCTTTTTCTGCTTCTCAAGCTCTTCTTCTCTGTAGGTTTTTGTCCACCTTCTATTTATGCATGAATCTGGGAGTTTGTTGATTCCAAGCTGAGTAAATAGTCTTAGAATATGACAGCATACCAGACCATCCCTCTGTAACTTGCAACATTCACATTTGAACTCTTGCTTTATTCTATCAACTTCTATGATGAACTTGTCCTTCCAGAACTCGGCATTCTTATAGAAACAATTCTTTACAATTGTGTACTTGTGATCCTTTATGATCTCATTCACTGAGAATGCACTTGAATTGAACAGTTCTTCTTGAAATTTCACAAAAATGTCTCTATTATAAAGTTTTGCTGCATGTCTTTCAATGCGCTGATGTGTGCAATATGTTGGTTCTTTTACTAAACTTGTAAACCTGTTTTCATCCTCCTTGGCAATGCTTGTTTCTTGTATTATTTCGAACTGCCTCATGAAATTCTCTATTGTATCTTTAGGAATTATATAATCCTTGAAATATGAGTTTGTGCTCTCACTCCTTGAAGTAGAATGGATGAATGGACACATTGTATCTTTGAAGTATACGGGAACCCACAACTTTCTCAATCTGTACATAAGTTGTAGGTGCTCATTTTTTTCTGCATCATAATCTTGTAGCATTGTTTGCCATCCAGATTCAAATTCTGCTACATGGAGTGAATCATAAACTAGTTCATTTAGCCTTTTCTCCATCCCTTCTCTGTGCTTTTGGCTCATGAAGCATCCACATTTCTCATGCAGATTTTTCATTATGTGCCAGATGCAAAGACTATGAATGACATCTGACATATAATTTGCAATTGCTTTTTTCATTGATGTATCTTGGTCTGTCATTATTATCTTGGGTTTCTTGCCACTCATAGTCTCAACAAAAGTTCTGAACACCCATTCAAAAGTTTCAGCAGTTTGATCTTCAATTAGAGCACATCCAAATATCACATTCTTCCTATGTCCATTTATCCCCACTATTGGTGCAAAAGGCATATTATACCTGTTTGTACTGAAAGTTGTATCAAACGATATGAAATCTCCATACAAGTCATAATCCATTCTTCCTCTAGCATCTGTCCAAAATATGCTTCTCACTATGTTTTCTTCATCCATTCTCATAGTATAGTAAAAACCTGGGCTTTCATTCTGCACTTTCTTTAAATAATTTACTGTTGTTTCAATGTCTGAATTTCTTGTTTTGATGCGCTCCTTTTGCTTCAGATTGTCCAAGTTCTTTGCATTGAAGAATACATTTTTGAAACTCCCCTTCAATTCTCTGAATATTGACATGATATTCATAGGCTTAATTCTTGCATCTTGCAAAATCTTGGAGAATGCTTTCTCATCCTCTGTCATCCTTTTGTGGTTCAAGAAAAACTTAGTTAGGGAAGGAGAAGACACTACATTGTGATTATGCTCACTGTCGACTTTTGTGAAAACCCATTTTCCATTTATCAGTTTAACTATAACCTTCATCTTGCAACCTGTTTTCAGGATGTAATTCCTTCTTCTTATCATTTGTGCATTCTCCATAACTTTTGGCTTTCCACTTCTGTTGCATTCTAGTTGGTATGTCTTCTTCAAGTAGTTTGTACCCTTTCTAATTGCATATCCATTTAGGAGCCCATGGACATTGAGATACCTTTGAGCTTCTGTCAGGCTCTCAAACACCATTCCAACAGAAGGTTCAACAGATTTTTCGACTTCTTCTGGGCTTGGGAATATGTACTCTTGATTTTTAGCTACTATTGATTCATCATCTGACACATTATCCTCATGTACTACTTGTGCAGCATTGTTTGTCGTTTCATGACCTTCACTTCCTGTAATCATCACTAAGTCTTCTACTGCTTCATCAAGATTTCCTTGATATGAATCACCTTGATATGAATCAATTCTCAACATTTCTGCAGTATCTTGAATATCTGGCCTGCCACAAATCCTTACTTCATGCATTTTCACATTCAGTAACCACATATCAAAATTTTTCTATGTTAGAATAAAAAATATTTATGTAACACATTTTAAAAATTTGTGCAACTCACATTAACCAACTGCTTCTCTGCAAATTTATGCATCAGGTTTGCCTCTAAGTCATTTTGTTCTTGCATTCCAGAACCCTACAAAATTTTCAAGTTTATTATTTATCACCATCATAATTTAATCTATGTTCATCCTGGTAATTATTGCAATATGGAAGAAATATATGTTCATTTTCAGTATGGAACTAAGAAATGCTACCTGGTTTTGTTATGATAATTCTCCATAAGCTCCATTCACTCTCTCTATAAGTGAAATTTGTTTTTCCTTACATTGCTCAGCAACCTGCAAATATTTAGCATCAGTTCTTCTAGTTTAGTTCTACAAAATACATATTCAGTACTGATGCTGAATCAGTAGTTTCATATCTACCTGTGATACTTTCTTCTTCAGTTCTTCCTGTCTTTCTTTCATTCTCTTCTGAATTTCTTCCATATTGATTGAAGCAAATGATGGAAATAGAGATACTGGCCTTTGCCATTCCTGCAATTTAAGAAAAACAAAACTCCTGAAATCCATTAATTTTGATTTCCATCGAAGAAATTGATGGAAATATACATCAAACAGTGAATGGTTCATGAATTCTTTTCGTAGATTTACCTGTGCTGGAGATTTCCTGTTTGGTGGAGGTTTAGTTAATCTTGATGCTCCAACAATCGGTTCCATGGAGTCCTAGATCTCACTGAGTTGTAGATTTTTTTTGGGTGTTTTTCCGCCCGCCGCCGCTGCTGCGACTCCGCCTGGCACTATGATGAAGGATTGTAAATCACGGGTCCTTTTCTTACTTGCACTGAAAGAAAGCTTTGGGGCCACTCGTCAGAGTCACAACATAACAGATAACGTTCTGTCCCCAAGGACTCCTTCAAGTCGCTTTCCCCTTTCCTTTTCGAGTTGAAGGGCACCAACACGGGAGAGCGCGACATGGCTAGGTTTGATTTCTCTGTGTCCAAACTTTAATTTCGACTGGAATTCCTTTGAATCTTACTCTGCCACCTCAATTGGGATCTATCCCCTTGTTAATTTCTCATACCTTGATTACAGTTTCGTTCAGATCTCTCCATTTTGATTTTTTTCTGAGTCGGAACTTCAATTTAGGAGCTCAATTCCGTTCAATTTAATTTCGGCACCTCAATCTTGGTCCATGTTCTCGTTAATTACCTCTAGTGTTCACGGAATGTTCTTGTTAAATTTTTTTGCCCGCCTACCCTTCAATCACGCCTCGCACCCTTGCAAATTTCTGGTTACATGTATGTACAAACTCTGATTGCTTAGTAGTCCTTGTTACTTACTTCAAAATTTAGCGAACACAATATTCTTTTAAGTCACAACATACTAATATTTCAGGTCAACTTTACTGATAACTGTATTCAATTGCTATATTAGACATGTTCAACAATATTTATTAATGTCGTCAACATTTGTTAATACATGTATCCTAGAGTTTTTGTTTCTAATTGTATACTTTTTCATAACAGTATGTCTGCTGGTTCGAAAAGGCATCACGTGGACTGCAACATTGGCAGCTCAGATATGCAAAATGGTTCTAAAGTATTAATACACAATACATCTTTTTTTATTTCTATCAATTTTACTGTTTATCTTCTTTTTGTCTGTTTTTTATATGCATATCCATGATGCATTCCATTCTATTTATTTTTGCAGTCCTACTCTACTCGTCACTCAACCTCTTTGTTGCTGTCAGTTATAAGTAATCTGAAACCTGAGGAAAGGGAAATAGTTTCTGATGTTGGATTTGGCAGTCTTTTGGATTTGAAATGCTCATTTACACCAAAAGCACTTGTATCTTGGCTAGCATCAAATTTTGATTGCTCTTCCAACACTATAACTTTGTCAAATGGCTTCTCTTTCAAGTTGACTCCAGATGTAGTGCATAAAGTTCTTGGTATTCCTATTGGTGGAAGAGAAATTACTTGCAAATCAACATCTGAAGCTTCTGCTATAATGAAAAAGGAAACTAACTGTTCTGGTGACAGTCCCACAATCAATGAACTTGTGGAACTTCTATCATCTCATCCTCATAAAACTCAATTTATCCGTGCATTTTTGTTATTATGTCTGTCTTGTTTCTTGTGCCCCACTACTCATGGCCATGCTAGCCCGAGATATTTTTATCCACTGATCGAAATTGATGATATCAAGAGTTTCAATTGGTCTCTTTTAGTTTTTGACTGGCTCATCCATTATCTGAAAAGATACCAACATAAGATATCTTTTGGAAAGTCTCCTGCCCTAGGTGGATGTACATTTTTCTTGGTGGTATGTCTGTCTGTTTTTTATGTAAATTTCATTTTTTTTACCACATCATAATTGTGGTAATGATTTACTTATCTTTATTATTTAGGTTTGCTATCTTGAATTTTTGAAATCACCAGAAATACAAATGGACCTTCATCTTTGTCCGCGTTTGAACTTCTGGACAACTAGTGATCACTCTTGCATCTAATCTTAACATGTACCCTATTTTTCCACCTCGATTTGGCAGATTGCCTGTATGTACCATGTTACTCTAAATTGTTACTTCCAGCAACCATTATTTCTAATCTTGAAATATAAATATATTTATAATTAATAGGTGAAGGACATATCGTTGACACCATTTTCTGATATGGAATCATCATATTGCAGATCCAATGTCAGTTTGAATGCCATGCATGACAATATTTTCAGCAAATCATATTCTCAATTAAAAGAAGGAGTAAGTAATTTATTTATTTTTGCTAATCCAATGTTTTCTTCTATATTGTACTTTTTTTATATTTGTTGTGATCATACTCATTCATGGGTCATTTTAGACAAGAAGAAAACTATCTCAAATATCAAATAATCTTCAGATGGATATATTTCGAGCAATCCAACCTGTTGTTTCTTCTTATGTGTCAACATACACTCAAATCATTCAACAAGATAGACAAGATGGTTCTACTCACAACAATAATGCTTCTGATATTCCAATCCAACAAACCGATATATTAGACTTGGAATCCAATGAAATTGGGAATTTTCCAGATACAATATCTGAATCTGATGATGAAGATGTCACAACCAATGAAAAGTGTTTGTGCTTAATTCTGAAACCAAGTAAAGATTGGCCGTTGGAACTGGTTTTCAAACCTCCAACTTTTGATGATCATGATATGTCAGTTGATCCATTTATTGAACTTGTTAGAGAGATGTCTTATTTAACACTTCCTGATTGCTCTTCTGACTTTGAATGCCCACATCCTGATGAAGAATTTCAACATTTATTTGGATTAGTCGTTGACCAGTTTGTGCCTCCTAAAGATTCTGAACCAGGTATACAGTGCTAATGGTACAATTTACATTGCTACCAAACATTTTATTGATTAATATCCATTCTGTTTTTTTGCAGCTTCTTTGTTAACATTTGCTCAACTGATATCTCTATGCTCTGAGAATAAATCTGCACCACCTCCAGAACCTCATGCTGACACATCATTTCTGAATTCAGACAAGTCTATTATCAAACCAATTTCAGTTAATGACCATGTTCAAGAAGGTCCTCTTCCAGAAAAGTCTGCTGGCAAAGCATTGTCATTTAATGAACATGTTCTACTTGTCTGTTCAAAGAGTAAATATCCTTGTACTTCTGCTCAAAAGCATTCAATTGACCCTTCAGCTTCTTCTGACCTGATAACTGAAAGTTGCATGTCACCTGTTTATAATAATCAACCTGTTCAACCACTTTCTGACGCAAAAGATTCTTCAATGGATACTATTTTAGCTCAACAGTATGAAAACTGTGCAATTCAAGCTGAGGCAAACTTTCAGTTACAGCTTGTAAATAATCTTGCATCAAAATTCACCGCGTGCAGTAAAATGATAAATGCTGAAGAATGCTTGAACAACAAGTTTGCTACTTCTTTGCAAGGACAATCTTCTAGGTCTGAAATTCCAATTATTATTGCAACTGATGCTGAACGGTACTTTTATGATAAATTTACCTCTGACATTCCAAACAACATGCAAATGTATGTAGATGATATTTACTGCTTTTTTGCTGTAGAGAACCTTCTTATTATAGATTTGTCCAAATAAAATTTTGTATTACTTTTTTTTGCAGCAAACACATTTTTCAAGTTGATGATGTTTGGATCGATAAACGGACACTAGCTCTATCAATGAGATCTGGTTGCTGGTTTAATTCTTTTTCTATGTCTGCATTCTGCAAAATGTTCAATCATGAGCAGAAAGAGAGGTTGAAGCTCAGGCAGCGAAATCTGGATGAACTTACATACTTTATATGAACAAAAAAATTGTTGTATGTTTACTTCACTTCGTTCATTTTTTTCAATTATAGTTTCAATATACGACCTAATTTTATTTTTTACATTTCATATGGATAGGATCTGTTAATGACAAATTCTCTTTTTCATAATGATGTCAGGGTATATTTCACTGAATCTTATCTTGGTATTAAACTCGACGTTGTTGACCATGTAAGGACCAAATTCTGCTCATGATCAATCTATCCACTTCCATGCAACAATTTTCAAACATTTATTTCTTGCTGTATTGGTTGTAGGCTCATTTTCCTATGACTCTTCATTAGATCATTATACACTATTTCTTAGGCACTTCAACATTTTATTTGTCTGATAGTCAACTATTCTTTATGGTTGTATCAACATTGGTAAAAAAAACTACTTCAACATTATCCCAATAATCATCTGATATAGTCAGAAATATATGTTTTGTTGTTCGATTGCTGTCGCACATATATGCAATACTTCAACATATATGCTTTGTTGTCAGAATCATTTCTGTTGGATTTATGTTGTTTTTTTCTTTAGTTCTTTGTTCCTTGTGTTCACAACCATCAGTGGTTTGTTGTAGTGGCTAATTTCAAGCAAATGAGATTTGACATACTGAACTCAGATTATGGAACTGGAGATTATCAACACATTATTAACACAGTGATGTACAGCTTCAAGTGCTTGTTTCTCCTTACTTATCCTCACTGTATTCACTTTAACATAAGAGATTTCAAGCCTTGCTATGTTTTTGTGCCAAAACAGAAATTCAGGTTATATACTACTTTCCAGACACCTTTCTATTCAATCTTGATGAGTTCATTATTCATCGTTTTTTATAAAATTCTTTATTTTTTATACAGGTATGACTCAGGTATATTTATTCTCAGATTTATGCAGAGTTATGATGGAATAACTGTTCAAAAAATTTCAAATGTATGATTTCTTACCAGTGCTAATAGTTATGTACATTACAAAGTTCAAATTATCCATTGCAAATCTAATTCAAGTATTTTTTTATCTCCATTGTTAATACTTATGTACATTACATGTTGATTGCAAATTCGTTGATAGTATAGACACTCGAAGGTATATCCATTGCAAAGTTTCTCTTCCAACTTCTATCGTATAAACACAACAAGTTCGTTGATAGATTCATAGAATTGCTAGTATAGACACTCGAAGGTATGATCACTATTTAGCATTGATTGCAAATGAAAAAACAATTCATTTCAAATAAATCAACATCTTGGAAAACTAAACAAACATTTTTTAATTCTAAGTGAACATTTCTATAAACTTGTTTCAACATTTCTGTTTTTTTTCTTTGAACTGTGTGTAATTCATTTCTTTTTTTCGTAACAGGGCTATAAATGTTGCATGACAATGCCTTTGGATTTAGAGTACTACTGCATGTTTCATCCTGGTGCCACTTTTTTTTCGAGTACTACAAGTGTCTTCACATTCAGTTCTAGAATGTAAACTGTATGTAATATGTCTAGACTACAATTGAGTCTATACTACTCTGTTCTAGAATTCAGATCTAAAGATTGTAAACTCTGGTCAAACAAAAAATTTGAAGTTACGTCTGCTGCAGTTAAACTTTCAACTTCAAGTTTGAAGTTTGAACTTTAGTTTTGAAGTTGGGTAAGTCCCCACCCGTTACTTCCCCCTTCTAACCACGTTCCCCGAAAAAAGTCTTATGTACAAGAAATAACCATGTGTTGTTATTTCTGATGTTACTCGACAAAAAAAAAAAGTCAAGCGCGCCCGCTCAAAGAAGCCAAATCAATTTTCGAAACTAACAGATGATATAGCATGACAACAAAAAAGTCTAACGCGCGCATGTAACGGAACAGAACGAAACTGACGGCACGCGGGGTGGGGATGTCGTTCGTGGGCCGAAATAGTCTTATTAGGTTTTATAGTTATGTTGCTTATCCATCTTCCGGTAGACATGTAGGAGCCCCCTAATTTCTGGGCAGGAGCGCCAAACTGCTCGAATCGAATCAGACCAGACACCAGAGGAAACGCCGCGCGAGCCGAACATGTGGTCGGAGATCCCCAGCGAATCGGTGCATGGTGAATGGCGTGCGGTGCAGTATGAACTAACGTGTGCCGCCGCTTTCAGGGTCAGGGTGTGCGGACGAGGCACGGGACGCCGCCCCCCGGGTAGCCGGCCTGGTCAAAAATCCAAAAAGGGCACGCGCATCGGCACACGCTGAGACATGCATGGCGCTGGCGCGTTCCGGCAGACCACCGCAGCACGCGTACGTGGTGGCCCGGCCGCTGTCGTTTGCATCATCGTCACAATTCACGAGTTCACGGCACGCAAAAACCCACCACCACGCATGAGCCATCGCCACCCACCTGCGTTGGGCGTTGCATCGAGCGCGGCACGGAGAGAGAGAGAGATTCGCGCGATCGAGAGATCGGAACGCATCTAATGATGAGTTTCAGTCGTGCAGGGCAGGGCGTCAGGCGGCCAGACACGGCCAGCCGGCCGGCCAGGGGCCGGATTGATGGGCACGGGACAAGCCGGAGGAGGAGCCCCTTGGATGGACTGAGCGCCGGCGACGCCTCCTCCTCCCTCGCATTACGATTTACGATTCGTGTTGGCGGCCTGCCAGTGCCAGGGGACCGGACCGCCCGTGTCCATCTGGTGCTCGCAGGCGGCCTGGCCTGCCGCTGCCGGTCAGCGCATGCACGCTGGCACGCAGCCCGCCCGCGCATGCATGCCGCGCCATGCATGCACGCGCCCTGATGCCGCCGGCGAGGCCTGGCCAGGGTTCAAAATTTCGGTGAAATTTCGGCGAAATTTCGATATTTTTTTCGTTTTCGGTAGTTACCGGGAAGTGAAATTTCGGTAAATTTCGGTAAATTTCGTTTCAAAATTCAAAAAAATTTGTAAAAAAATATGTAAAAAATATGATAAAAAATTAGGTGTTTTTCTAAGCAAATAGGACTAGAACACACTCAAATCTAAGATCATTTGCTAGGCTAAAATTAACATTTGAAACTGTAATTTGAATGACTCGTCATTTCATGTGCAAAAATTTTTTTTCCCCCTCGACTTCAACTAGACTTTGGTTTATCATGATATTGGTGAGGTACCTATTCAATTTCATATGCATACCTACAACTAGGATGATGATCCATCGCCGGCCCGAGTGGACTATACTCTCATCAGTAGACTAGTAGATCTGGTTTCCTCGTGCTGTCCAATTAGGCTCGTCGTCAATCTTGCTTCGCTTTTGCCTTTTGCATCTGCTTTTATATTATCATCTAGCAGCTCTTTTCTTTTGTATGTAGCGGTGAGATCGAATGAGATGGCAGCTAAAGCCCTCTGTCTGCTGTAGTCTATTATTCTTAACCAAGCCCTCGATCTGGCTCTTCTTCTAGCTTTGTAGCCGGTAACTGTGGAGACTTGGGAGTTTTTTTTTTTGAAGTTGTGGCCATTGCTGATACGTGTTAAATTCCATTGGCAACTGCAGATTAAGTCAGTTGTGGCCTTTGATCTGCCCCCACTTCGTGGAAGAAAGCTTTGCATTGCAATAGTAGGTCGGTGACTGTAACCTTATTCCAGTGAATTTCCTCCGACGCCATTCCAGTCCCGAGGATAAGAAGAGAAGGTCAAATTCTTGCATCCACAGCATGCATGTGACCAAAATCTTAGGCCGCAAGAGAATTGTCACCATCTATAGAGCAGGGAAAAACTTTCCATTGGAAAACTGCCGGAAAACACACCTTTCAGAATGCTTTAACAATTCTCTATACAAATTGAATCAAACAAAAAATTCAAACACTGTCACATGAATTGATAACCAATTCAAATCATGTTTGTCCTGGATTTAAAACAACTTTCAATTGGATCAACTAATGTCCCTAAAAATTTATAGGAATATCCGCCATAACAAGAATAATAAAAGTCCAGTTGAGGCCTAAGAGAGAAAATGAAAGTTGTCACATGAAATGACAAGACTTTTAATTGGTAGTTTTTGAAATAATTAAATAACTTTCAAACCATTGCTCAAATGAAAAAGTTCCTGAAACAAAAGTTGTAGATCTCGAAAAACTGAACAAAGTTGGTATTCAAAAGTTTTTCATTTGACCTCGGGAACAGTACGAAAATCACAACGGACATCATTTTCCGGTCGAAATCACCGAAATTTCGGTCGAAATCACCGAAATTTCGGTCGGAATTCACCGAAATTTCGTTTTTTGAATTTGAATTCTCTTTCCGTTCAGAATTAGCGAATTTTGGCGAAATTTCGGCCGAAATTTCGTTTCCGGCAAATGGCGGGATTCGGAAAAAAAAACAAAAAGGTAAACCCTGGGCCTGGCGCCCAGCAGGCAGCAGCCCGGCACGAGCCAGGCCGCCGCCGGCAGTCGGCAAGGCATGCAACGCAGCTTTTATGCTTTGGGTCTGGGGCAGCGCGCACGTTCGCTCCACCATTTTCGTCGCGGTCCGTGCGGTGTGGCCTTGGCGCTTTTTTGTGGTCGAGCCCGCCCGCCTGAGGGCTGATGCCTGACCATGGCTGCATGGCATGACTGCCGCTGCGCAGGGAGCAGAGCAAGTTTCCTTACATTCCGACAACTAACCTCGCCGAATTATTGAACGTACGAGGCAACCTTTGTCCTTCTACTTGTGAAACCTCAGAGGTTCAATGCAGCACAAGTTGGATAATACTAAGAATGTAAGCAGATGCATACACAGGATTTGCATACACAGGATTAGCCCAACTGATCAACGAAATTCAGACGTGAATGACGCAGAAAATACCTGTGTGAAAACTAGGTAGTAGTAGTTACTATATACAATAGACGCCGACACAAACTAATGCAAGCACTAAGCAGTTTAACCTAAGACGACACCATGACGCACTAGCTACGCTTTCTGCACCAATTCCCCCCCCCCCCCCCCCCCCCCTACCCATGGCGATTGGGTTCAAATACACGTCCTAAAAGCAACTACTGTAGAACGTGACTGTCGTAAGAACAAGAAAGCAATCATACCCCCGGTTGACCGGTTCTTCAACCGTCGTGGCGTTTGCGCTTCGCTTCCCCCCTTATTATCATCAGCACTGTCAGAAGCGCGGCTGCAGCCGCCAGCTCCCGAAACATGCTCGTGTAACTCTCCGCAGGAGGCGCCGCCGCTCCTTCCTGCTCGCCGTCGTCGTCGCGGAGCAGCACGACCAGCGCTAGCGCGCCATCCGGATGCTGCCCGGACTCCTCGCCGCCGTCCTTGCCCTCGGGCGGCGGCGGCGGCTGCAGCGCGCGCGAGCGGAACGCCCACAGCTCGACCGCGACGCGCCGCGTCAAGCGGGCCCCTTTGGGAATCGTCACGCCGTGGGCGTCCCGGAAGCTCCCCCACCCCTGGCCCATGAACCGGTAGTGCTTGTCGCCCTTCCACAGCTTGCACGTCATCTCGTACTGGCAGCCGTGGCGGTCGAGCGCCGTCACCGGCATCCCAACGGAGTCCCGGAGGCGGGCCTTCTCGGCGTCCGTGAAGGCCCGGGAGATCGGACTCCGGCCAGGGAGCTCCAGCCGGTTCTGGTTGACCCGGGCGTCGGTAGACTGCAGCCGCTTCGTGTCCACGAGCCGCGGGGCGGACGCGCCGAGCTCGGACAGGCGGGCGAGCAGCGCGTCGCTGACTTGGTTGTCGCCGAACTTGAAGTCATGGCATGCCGCCGCCGCCTCTCTGTCGTCCATCGCCGCTGCGCGCACCAGCAGGGAGGACGACGTGTCCGTTTTGTCCTTGCCGTGACAGCATAGGACACCCGATAATGTTTGCCAACAAAATCGAAGTTTAGTAGGTAATATATTGTAACTGGATTCGGATCCGAATATAAATAGTTTTTGTTAGGGTTTGCAAAAGGAAAGAGAAGGGACGGGCATACTTGGAGGCTGGAGGACGCTCATCGCCGGCAAAAGCGGCGTGTCTATTCATCGCGCGCGCGGGTGCGAGTGCTCCTGTCGCAGAAGGAAGAGAGGAAGAAGAAGCCACCGCTACTGTTCATCTTCCTCGTGGAGTCGAGCGCGCCGGTGAGGGGTGAGAGGTGGGGGAAGGTCGGCCGGGGTGGGAGGAGGAGGGAGCGGCTGCCGGCGAGGTCGCCGGCGGCCGGGGTGGTGGAGGGCGGCGGCGGACCTTTAGGGTTTCGGTTTGCCGGGACTTCCAATGGCTGGCGGCCGTAGAAGAGGGGGCTGGGGCGGTGGAGGACCGGCGGCGGCGGCGGTTCGGCCGGCGGAGGGTGCGGCGGCGCGGGAGCGCCGCCGGCCGGCGGCAAGGGCGAGGAGAAAGCCGCGCGGCGCGGCAGCGAGCTCGGTTAGCGTGGCGGCGGTGGAGGGCGGCGGCGGAGGCGGCGCCGGAGCCGGGGGCGGCGGAGGCGCTTCTGCGATGGGTTGTCTCCAAGTCGCAAAGCGCGACAAATAGACGTCCCCGGCAAAAGGGCTTGGCGAAGACGTGAAAAATGGCGCTGCCGCTAGCGCCGCCACGGAAGGAAGACCTCGAGAAAGGGAGGAGAGATGAGTCCAAGAGAAAGGAGAGACAGAGGGAGGAGATTTGAACCTGAGGCCCTAACACCATCTCCAACAGATTACTCTAGTTATGAAGTTACGACGACCGTGAGAAAAAATTGATTGCCTACCATAACCGCATAACGTTTGTTCTTCATCCAGGTGGAACCATGTTCTCAAACTGGACCGCCCCACCTTCTCAAACTGCCAGTTTCAAACTTCCGTCCCCTGTTCCCATTGTGCCGCAGAGGAGAGAGAGAGAGAGCTCCATGCCTAGTTGAACAGCCCCGCGCTGAGAAAGTTCTGACAAGGAGATGCCGGCAGCAATGTGGCTAGTCGTAGTGCTTCTCACATCTCAGGAGACCAGACGAGCAGAACGGAGATGCAAGCATCTCACGGTGGCGGCGGCAAGCGATGGGCCGCCCAGCAACTGGAGAGATGGGCAAGGACTACTGATGAGCCCCCGGGCGGTGGCGCAATGGGGACGACGGTGTCAGGACGGCGGCAGGGCGAGCCAGCGAGCGACGGTTTCTCAACCTAACCAGGCAACCAGCTAAACCAATCTATAGCGAAAGAAAAATCAAAGACAACATATGCTATGCAAATCAACTTTATATGCAAACTATGAAAACTCCAATCCGAACCATCGAATCAAGATTTAAGGGGCATGAGGAGGAGGGTAATCACACTTTTGTAAATTCTCACTCCCACTTCCACTGTGCCTCCCTTTGAATCTTAATTCGGTGGTTCAGATTGGAGTTTTCTTAATTTATATACGAAGGTGGTTTGCATAACATACATTGCCAAAATCAAACGCAACGTCGCAAGCAGACTGCTAGATACTTCCGCCCATTTACCGCTGAACCAAATGAGAGCAAGTAGCGAAACCAGACCATGGAAACCAGAACCAGGTTCAGACCAAATCTTTCCAGCTTGACTTGTGGTTTGCCCTCGTATGAATACAGATAGGCAAAATCTTAGCACTTGCCAGGCCATGAACCCATGAGTACTGGTTGGGCTAGGATGTAACGTATCTGGGCCGTGGGCCGTGGGCCGTGGGCCGTGGGCCGTGGCGGACCGTGACCCGATAGTTTTTGTTTCTTTGACACAAATGGGATCTGCGCAACGACGGAGTCACTATCGTAGGGTGCGTTAACTCGCACTCCGCAGTTCCTTCTCTTCTTTTCGGAAAAAATGGATTCGTATGTAATATCAAAATATGAAATTGTCGTGGGGTGCAAATCCACAGCCGGGTGGCGTAATGCACCCACCTAAGCCCAGAGTATGTGTACTCGGGGGTTAGCTAGGACTAGTTCGATCTCGGTCTAGAACACAATGAACACCAGCATTTAGAGTGGTTCGGACAGCCGAACCGTAATACCATATGTCCATTGTATGTTGTATTGCTTGTGTTCCCTTAGCCTCGAGAGAGACTGAAGAGTCTGTGAGAGCTTAGAGCGTGTGTGTCTTTAGTGTGCAGCGAGCGCCTCCCTTTTATATCTCAGGGGAAGCGCGTACATGGCCGTTCGGTTCCCCGACAGATGGGCCCAAACGATGTAGTATAACATACTGTTCATACATTATGGCGTTGCAGGCGAAGGAGATCGCACTCTTGGATTTTCTTGCCTGCTCCTGGGAATCCTCCGTCCAGCATACTCATGCGCTGTATTGTCGAAACGGCGCCAGGCGTAACTTGCGGCGTCGCCTGCCGCGTAGCTGAACGGGCCGTGTAGCTTGCGGCGTAGGCGGCATGATGGAAAAGTGTCGTGCCGTCGTATCCAATTAATGCGGCAGACGGGCTCTGCGCGTATGCGGCGCAGACGGCTGCACTGTGTACCTCGGTTACACGCGGTCTACAGTGAGACCTGACAAAGGCTGCCCCGCGTGCCGCGGCGGCAGAGCACGCCTCAACCACCCGCATTGAATGCGGTGGGTGGACGAGTATGTTGGTCCTACGCGCATGGGAGGTCCGGATGGACGCGGGAGGTCCCGGACCCCTATGGGGGGTCCGCGGCCTCAGCTGTTGGCTCGGAGCTTCCCCTCCTCAGGGACACGTGGCGTCACCGGACCCGTCCCAGAGCAGGGAGCGGGGCCGGGGCCGTTGGCCCAGTGAGGAAAGAGCCTGACCCGTGGGGCCTGGGTGCTCCGCCCCTCATCGCGTAGTTACGGATGACTACGCGAGTCCTATCTTGCTGCAGTAAGAGTGTGTATCCCTGCTACAGGGTACCGACAGTGGCCCCCGGGCCCACCTCGGGAGATGTGACGAACCCGCAGGTGGGGCCACTACTGCGATTTGGCTCTGCATAACTTGAAGCCTCTTACTGCAGGAGTCTTGACCGGCTTTGACCATCCCTCGGGTTTTTTGCTGCCTCATCACATCGCAACGGCTTACTGACTCGCGGTCCCCACATACAGTGGGACACCTAGTTACGCGAGCGATGCTCGGCATTGTTGCGGCCGGAGTAAACGGGATATTTACCACCAGCGCAGTTCCCGAATAGCCTGGTCATGCCAGCGCTTTATGCGCGCACGTCAGCTCAGCTTCCGACTCGCTTTGTGCTCGGGCGACGGTTCAGATACTGCCTTTTCACACATTTATTTGTTACCCGCCCTCCCTGACAGGCGGGCCTGGTCCCCTTGTCATGGACTAGGCGGCTGACACCAGGCGTGAGCGTCACTTGGCTTCCAGCGGCGGTTTCGGGGCGCGCCGGTTGGGTCAGGCTTCATAAAGGGACGAACCGCATACCACGGTTATCTTTCCGCATTCGCCTTCTTCCTTCCAACCTTTGCGCCCCTTTGTCTTCGAGCCTCCTCGCCCCCATGCTCTTCTGCATAGATTCCTCCTCGCCTCCACAGCAAGATGACATCCCTTGTTCGCCCCAGTCGTTTCTAGACCGAGGAGGAGCTGAACACGGTGCGTCGGCTACTAGGGTGAAGCCCACAGGAGACTGCCTGGGTGATTCGAGCAGGCTCGGTTCCCCTCGGCGACCTGCGCGCCGGAGAATTTGTGCTGTTCATCTCGCACATTTCCACCGGCTTGGGGCTGCCGATCTCCTCATTCTTCCTGCTGCTGCTGGAAGATTTCGGCCTCTAGCTTCAACATCTCACGCCGCACTCCATCCTCCTGACGGCCATCTTCGTCCACCTGTGCGAGATGTTCGTGGTGGTGCGGCCCTGCGTCATCCTCTTCCGCCACTTCTTCGTCCTGGTGAAGTACAGGAAGTGTAAAGACGAAGTGGGGGCGTACTACTTCCAGTTGAGGAGCGACTTGCGGACGCCGTACGTCCCCGGGCTCATTGGCGAGAAGTGGGAGGACTGGCGCAAGGAGTGGGTGATCGCCACCACCAAAGCCAACGAGCGCCTCGTGATGCAGACCGGGGGACCCGCCTCGGACCGCCAATCCTGGAGGGCCAAGCCGTCCCTGCCGCCGGAGTTCGACTCCGTGCTGTCCAAGATCAAGGCGCTGGCGGAGGGAGGTCTCACCTCGCTGCACGTGCTCGGGGATTTCCTGAAGCGCCGGATCGCCCCACTGAAGCAGCGGCCGCGTCCGGCTTGGAGCTTCACCGGCCTCAACGACTGCAGCAGGACCCACCGCCGAGAGGGGAGCGAGCTGACCCAGGAAGCCCTGGAGGTCCTGGTGCGGGCGGTGCCCGGGGAGATCTTCATCCCGGAGCACCTGATCATTCCCCATGATGTCGTCCCTCTCTGCGAGGACTCACGCCTGAGGACTGCGGTCCTGGCCACCCTGCCGACCCTCGACGACGGTGGGCTGGCAGCGCGCCAGAATGGAGGCGACCCGGACCGTGGGATCCGGATCCCTGGTGCGTCCGGGGAACAAGCCGTGCCGAGCGCCGGGGGGGGGGTCCGGCCCTTCTGCCAAGGGCAAGCAGGCCGTGGCTGGTAGCGCCGCCACGAGCGGCCCAGCCAGGCCCGGAGCAGCTCCGGCGCATCGTCGTGGGGAAGCGGGTCGGCGCAGATTGCACCGCGGCGACGGGACCCCAGTTGTGGAGCCCGCCGCAAAGTGTCAGAGGACCGCCGAGGACGCGGGCCAGGGTAGCTCCCGGGCCCCCCGGCTCTCGCAGAACCCCCGGAGCAGGCGCGCCGCCGCCAGCACCGCCGGGAGATGCCTCCCCCCGGCAGCAACAGCAGCAGCAGCCGTGGGTTGCGCCTCCGCCCCCGCCACGGGAGCAACAGCAGCAGTAGCCACTGCCGCGAGGTGCGCCTCCGCCGCCGCCTCGGGAGCTGCAGCAGAAGCAGTCGCGGAGCCTCCGTGGGCGCTGGAAACCCGGCGCTTCAGGGTAAGTGTCCTTTCGTTCACTCAAGTTATTCTCGGTGCTTCGCTTTTTGTCGAAGGCTTCCTGTCTTTGTTTGCCAGGGCCTCTCGCCCAAGCAGTTCTTCCACCGCCGCTGGCACATCAGCAGGGGTCCAGGCGACTGGGGCCTCGGCGGCGACAGCGGGTGCAGGGAGCTCGGGTGCGGCGGCTTCCGCTAACCTGATGGTGCCCAACGCGGCGACGGCGGGTGCGCCAACACCAGGCGAAGCAACGCCCGATGCAGCGACAGCGGATGCGCTAGTGCCAGGCACAGCAACGCCCGACGCAGCGACGGCGGATGCGCTAGTGTCTGGCGCAGCTGCACTCGACGTGGCGGCCCCCGACGCCCCAGCTACGGCGGCAGCCGCACCGACACCGGGCTTGGCGACGGCGAGCTCAGCGGCAGCGGGCGCAACAACGGCGAGCACCGCGGTACCCGAGGTCCCGACATCCCCTCCCCCGGCACCCAACCTGCGGCAAAGGAAGAACTGGAGGAGGTCTCTGGTAAGCGGCTCCTGCAGGGTCCCCCGGAGGAGGAAGCGGCTCCCCTCCCCAGGTGCTGGTCCAGGTCCGGCGGACGATAGAGGAGGCAACCTCTACCGCCGAGGCGGCCTTCCGATGGGAGTGGGCTGCTCTGGAGAGAGAGCGCCAGCGCCTCGGCGACTGGCACACCCACCTGAAGGGGCGCACGAAGGCCGAAGCTTCCCATGCTGCGCGTGTTCGGTCCGAACTCAAGGCCGACCTTGAGTCCTACCGGGCCAATCTTCGGAAGGTGTTCGACCGGGAGTTTGTGGTGTCGAGGCGGGAAAAAGCCTTGGCGCTGCGTGAGGAGGCCAACCTCGCGGCGCGGCGGTCGGAGCTCGAGTCTCGCAGCCAGGGACTCGAGGTCCGCCGGTTGGAGCTCGACAAGCTCTCTGAGACTCTGCACGGATGGCGCGAGCAACTGCAGGAGACCGCCAACAAGCAGGCTGTTGCCGAGTTGGAGCTTGAGGAGGATAGGAAGTCCCTTGCAAAGCGGGAATCCCATGCCACTAACGTGGAGCTCCAACTTGAGTGCCAGCGCGAGGCCCTCAAGTCCCTGAAGGAGTCGGTGGCGAAGAAGGAGGCCAAGCTCTAGGAGAGGACCCGCGAGGTGGAGGCGGCTCAGGCAGCACTGGACACCCGGGTGCAGGAGGCGGTCCAGGAGGCGGTCCGGAAGCTGCAGGAGGACCAGCTCAGGGGGGCCCAGCGGATCGTCGACTGGGTGAGCGAAGTGAACTCAGCGCTGGTGCCACTTGGAATGAGTCCAATCCAAGTGGCGGGGCCGCCAGCTTCGATTGCTGATGCCCTCCTAGTGCTGAACTCTGCTTCAGACTGACTCCGGCGACTGGAGCCAATCCTTGCTGGCCAGCTTGAAGCCGAGGGCCGCGACCTGATCCGGATGGTGGCGGAGCACATTCTGACCTGCCTCCGGAGCCGCAACCCAGCCATCTCGCTAGCCCCCGTGGTCGATGGTCCAGTGGCGGAGACGGAGGCCTCTGCTCGAGAAGGCGTGCGGGATGTCGTCGACTTCGTCGCTGACTACTTCAAGCGTGAGCCTGCAGATTCCGGAGCTGGGCCATCACAATAGTAGCAGTTTTGTTTTGTTTTTTGTAGATGTAAAAACATTGTACTTGTTGAAATTTTAAATAGAAGAAAATTTCAACTTAGCTGTTTGTCAGTTGCTGTGGTTTGCGGTATGTAGCACCCCGGCGTCCTGGCCCCCTGGTAGATAGGTTCAGTTGTTAGGACCTATCTGCCATCGGAGTCGAAGAAGACACTCCGGACCCCCGTATGAGGTTGAGCAAACGTCCTTGGCGCGTAGGTGTAGCATAGATTGCAACTCGAACGAGCGACTTATTCCCTGTATAGCAGAAAAACTACGGAGAGGAAAATCAAACTCGCTTGTATGGTAGTAATGATACTGCAACTTAGCTGTTTGATGCATGCAGAATCGATCCGTGATGTCTAGCTCAAAGCGAGCGCTCCGGGCCCCCTGGGAGACAGGCTCAGCTATTTTGAGTCTGTCTACCACAGAGACTAGACCTCGATCTGCATGAAGCCATAAAGCGGATGCCGGGACCCCTGGTAGGTAGGTTTAATGGTTTGAGGCTAGCTACCACCAGTCAAGGCTTAACCTGCATACCACTCAAAGTCACAGCTTAGCAGCAGGCCCGCGGGACCTATTCTGGACCGGCCCCCAGGCTAGTATGAGGTTCGGAGCTCCGGATGCGCAGGTCCAGGCAGTACGATGCTTGTTACAGAGTGATGGAGTGTGTAGGCTTAGGGTGCGGAACCAGGCTAAGGCGCTACACAGGGCTCCGGACCACTCCAGGAAACAAACACGACTTTACCGGACCTGGCTCCGAGGTTCCAGACCCCTCCTAGCAGTGGGTGAGGTCATTCTGTCGTACTCGATCCTTTGAGATATGGAGCTGGACCTGCCGTGTAGGACTTTGGAAGCCAACCCTTGAGCTAGAACGAGGTCCGGGCCCCTAATTACCTAGCTCCGAATACTAGAGCACTCGTTACAGGGTGGTGGAGTGTGTAGGCTTTGGGTACGGAACCGACTAAGCAGTTACACAGGACTCCGGACCACCCCAGGAAACAAGCACCCCCTCTCCAGAACAGGTCCCTAGGGGTCCGGACCCCTCTCCTAGCAGCAAGGGGGTCCGTACCTATACGACAGCCCAGCAACTCAATACACATCTTAACTGTAGCGACCAGAGTGGAAGTCCGCGCGGGGGTTAGAAAGGTAAAACTCGAGAAACGAAATGCGAAATAAAATTTTGACACAAAGACAGAACTGGGAGCAAATCTGTCCTTTGCAACTTGATATACATGGCTTGCGCGATGGATGCCAGAGGCAGGGTTTATGAGGGCGGACCTCTACCGCTCTGGGCCGTGCGTTAATGCTAGCCGATGGTACGATGGATGCCAGAAGCCGGGTTTACGAGGTCGGACCCCCACCGCTCTGGGCCGAACGCTAATTATATCTTATTACAAAGGAAAAAATCATTTCCTTGCTCCATCTAAGTGTAAAACTTACACAGATGTTCTATATTCCATGGGTTGGGAAGCGGCACTCCATCTTCTGTGGCAAGGCGAACGCATCCGGGCCGGCATACTTCTGTAACCTTGAAGGGCTCCTCCCAGCTGGGGGAGAGTTTGTGAAGCCCTGCTCGGTTCAGGATTCCCCTCAGGACGAGGTCGCTAGCCCGGAGCTCTCTACTGTGCACGAACCGTTGATGATAGCGCCTGAGCGCCTGGTTGTAGTGTGCATTTCGGATTGCTGCACGCCACCTTCGTTCGTCAACGAAGTCCACATCATCACGCCGCAGTTGTTCCTGCATGGATTCGTCAAAAGCCTGGACCCGTGGTGAGCCCAGGTGAATTTCTGGTGGAAGGCATGCTTCAGCCCCGTAGACTAGGAAGAATGGAGTCTCCCCGGTGGCTCGGTTGGGTGTGGTCCGGTTGCCCCATAGTACGCACGGAAGCTCATCAACCCATTTGGCACCATGCTTCTTTAAGCAGTTGTAGGTGCAGGTCTTGAGTCCCCTAAGGATCTCTGCATTCGCTCTCTCGACCTGTCCATTGCTGCGGGGATGTGCCACGGACGCAAAGCATAGCTGGATGCCGATGTCCTCATAGTACTCTTGGAAGAGTCTGCTTTTGAATTGGGTCCCGTTGTCCGTGATGATGCGGTTTGGGACGCCAAATCTGCACACAATGGACTTGAGGAATGAGACTGCTGATTTTTTGGTGATGTTCATCACAAGGGTAACCTCCGGCCATTTTGTGAATTTGTCAATGGCAACGTAGAGGAACCGGTACCCGCCGACGTCCCGGGGGAACGGCCCCAGGATATCCACGCCCCATACAGCGAATGGCCATGAGGGCGGAATCATTTGCAGAGTTTGAACTGGTGTGTGTATTTGCTTTGCATGGAACTGGCATGCTTTGCAGGACTTTACCAGCTCAGCCGCATCCTGGAGTGCTGTGGGCCAGTAGAAGCGATGACGAAAGGCCTTACCAACAAGCGTGCGAGATGAGAAATGACTTCCACACTCGCCTCCATGGATCTCCGCGAGCAATTCGCTACCCTCTTCCTGGGAAATGCACCGCATGAGGATACCATTGGCGCCACGGCGGTAGAGATCCCCTTCTACCACCGCGTAGCGTTTAGCCAATCGTACTATGCGCTCAGCGGACACATCGTCATCAGGAAGGATATTGTCTTTCAAGTAGTCCCGGATCTCGGAGATCCATGCCTCGGGAGCTCCCTGAGCAGGTGGGAGTGGCTCTAAGAGGTATCCAGGGTCCTCAACAGAGCTCACAACCCAGGGCGGGCACCACAGGTGGAATGCCGCCGGGTCCGCTAGCTTCGAGGTGTTAGCTTGATCCCCTTCACAAGCTTCGGTAGGCTGGGCGGTAGGCCTCAGCAACCGTCTTTCAAAGACGCCCTCGGGCACGGATGCCCAGGTAGATTCTCTCGCGGAGAAATCATCTGCTGCTGAGTTGAGTTCGCGGGGAACATGTTGCAGTTCCAAGGCGTCGAAGTCCTTCTCGAGCTTCCTCACGTGGATGAGGTATGCCGCGAGCTGGGGGTTGTTGCAGCTGCAATCCCCTCGGACCTGCTTGATGATTAGCTGAGAATCTCCCTTCACCAGAAGCTGCTGGACCCCCAGAGACAGGGCTTGTGTCAGACCAAAGATCAGAGCTTCGTACTCCGCCATGTTGTTGGTGGCCTTGAACTCAAGGTGCACCATGTACTTCAGCTGATCTCCGTTTGGGTCGATGAGGACCACACCAGCTCTAGCTCACTGCTTGTGGACGGACCCTTCGAAGAAGAGTGTCCAGTGGGCTCGGTGAAGACTGGTGTCCTGACTTCCGGCTCCGGGGGTCCGGCGTTGAGGTCCGGACCCCAGAATTGCTTGGGGAAGGAGTCTATTCTGCTATGAAATCAGCCAAGATCTGATTTTTGACTGCATGGCGGGGCTGGAAGTCCAGCTGGAACTCAGCCAACTCTGCTGCCCACTTGGCGATGTTGCCCGTGACGTTGGAGTTGTGCAGGATCGCTCTTAGCGGGTAAGAGGTCACTACGACAACTCGGTGTGCGTGAAAGTAGTGGCGCAGTTTCCTGGACGCAATAAGTATGGCATAGATGAGCTTATGCGTCTCAAGATACCTGGCCTTTGCCTCATGGAGGACTTCGCTGACGTAGTAGACTGTCTTTTGGATGGTCCGGGCCCTGGTGACCGGGTCCGGCTCGCACTTATCCATCACGTCAGGTCCTTGGGCCCCCAGCGATTCTGGGTTCCCACTGGGACGAGGCTCCTCCGGACCCCCTTGTCCGGGGTCCGGACTTTCAGACAGAGGAGTGGCTGCCGGACCCCCATGTCCGGGGCCCGGCTTACCATCCTTTGCCGGGGAGACCCTGGTGTCCCCCTGGCGAGCTTGCTCCGTCCTCTCAGCGACCAGCACCATGCTGACCACCTCTGCAGACGCAGCAAGATATAAAAACAATGTCTCACCTGGCTCTGGAGCCACCAATACTGGCAGTGAGGTGAGATGTTGTTTCAGTTCTTGGAAGGCTTGTTCAGCCTCTACGGTCCAAGAGAATGGACCGAACCTCCTTAATAACTTGAAGAAGGGGAGGGGCGGAGGGCCCTCTCAGCCAGCCTCGAAATGAAGCGGCTAAGAGCAGCCAGAGATCCAGTAAGCTTCTAGACATCCTTGATGCGGTCGGGAGGCCTCATCGCTTCGATTGCCTTGATCTTGACTGGGTTTGCCTCGATGCCTCGATGTGAGACCAGGAAACCTAGCAGCTTTCCCGCCGAGACGCCGAAAATGCACTTCTCGGGATTCAGTTTCGTACGCGTGGCGCGGAGCCGGTCGAAGACGAGGGACAAGTCCTCAACTAGTGTTGACCCTACCTTAGTCTTGACCACAATGTCATCAACATACACCTCAACAATATCTCTAATTAGATTACAGAAAGTTTTGTTCATAGCTCGTACAAACATAGGTAAGGCATTTCGTAGACCATATGGCATGACAATATAGCAATAAAGTCCATCCACTGTTACAAAAGCAGTATGCTTCCTATCCTCTCTAGACATCTGAATCTGGTGGAAACCAGAGTATGCATCTAGGAAAGACAAAAAGTCACACCCGGAGGTGGAGTCCACGATCTGGTCGATACGTGGAAGAGGATAGGGGTCTCTAGGACATGCCTTGTTGAGGCTGGTGTAGTCGATGCACATCCGAAGCTTCCCGTTGGCCTTTGGGACGACGACCGGGTTGGCCAACCACTCGGGGTGGTGGACCTCCTCGATGAAGCCAGCGTGTAGCAGCTTGTGGACTTCTTCTTAGATGAAGTTCTGCCGCTCCACGGACTGCTTCCGAGGCTTCTGGCGCACCGGCGTGGCGTCGGGGTAGATCCTCAGATGGTGCTTGATCACTTCCCTGGGAATCCCGGGCATCTGTGACGGTTCCCAGGCGAACACGTCCACATTTGCCCGGAGGAAAGTGATGAGCACGTCTTCCTATTTCTCCTCCAGGTTTCCCGCGATGCGGGTGGTCCTGGAGGAGTCCGCTCCGATCTGCACCGTCTTCATGGGAATGTTGTCCGGATCAGACGGCTGAACCTTAGGTGCCTTTGCAGGTGCCCTAGCTTGCGAGGTGTACGGGTCCTCCTCGGATTGTGCAGCCTCTGCCGCCAGAGCATGCAGTCCCTCAACTGCAGCGACGGTAGCGGTACGGTCACCCCGCACGGTGAGGACACCGGCAGGGGATGGCATCTTCAGGACCAAATACCCGTAATGGGCAATGTCCATGAAGCGGTAGAGAGCCGGCCGGCCAATGATAGCGTTGAACGGGAGGTTCACCTCCGCAACATCGAACTGGATGCTCTCTGTGCGGAAGTTCTCCTCGGTCCCGAACGTGACCGGCAAGGTGATGCTCCCCAGAGGGAACACCAGATGTGGGCCCACTCCAGAGAATGGGCGAGAGGGAGTCAGCTTGGACTCCGGGATCTGCAGCTGATTGAATGCTGCATAGCTAATGACGTTGAGGCCAGCCCCACCGTCTATCAGCATGTGATAGAGCCTGATGTTGGCTATGACAAGGGCGGTGACTAGAGGTAGTACACCAGCCCCAGCCATGTTCTCCGGGCAGTCAGATGGCCCGAAAGAGACGGTGGTGTTCATCCACCTGTGGTGCGGCGCCGCCTTCGGGACCCCCGGCTTCACCGAAAGGACCTCTCGGCGAAGTGACTTCACGTCCCACCGGGAGACAAGCTCCTAGCTTCTGCCGTACATTACATACAGCTTCTTGCGGCGCTCCTCGTTGTCGGAGTCGGAGTTGTCGTGGCGGTAAACGCCCTTCAGCTCCCGAGCGGCGGATTGGTACCCCAACTCCTTCTCCCCGGCATCGGTCTCGCTGTCGGAGGCCTTCTCCTTGCCAGGCCGCTGGCGAGGAGGGGGTGAGCCATCCTTGGAGGCCTGCTCACACCGCCCACTGACCCGCTTCGCGAGTTTCTGGATCTCGCGGCAGTCAGTGGCACTGTGGCGAGCGGTGGGATGCACTGGGCATGAACCTCCGCTGCCACCTTGCGGGCGCGGGCGTTTGCCATGCGCATTCTGGCCCCCAGCCGCTGCCGCAGCAGCTAGTGCTGTTGCTACAGTGACTGGACCGCCGGGATGTGGCTCCCCGCGACTCCGGTTCTTATTCTTCTTTTTCTTGCCACCACCCTGGGCGGTAGCCCCGGAGCCACCAGCCTTGGCATCTCCGTCTTGGGGGGCTGAGTGCCATGCACGGCCCTCAGCGGCCCTGGCGCACTTGTTAGCCAGGGAGAAAAGCGTGGTAATACTTTCCACCTCGTGCGTCGCCAACTTCTCGAGCATCTTCTCATCAAGTATCCCCTGACGGAAAGCAATAATAATAGATGCATCAGAGATACGAGGAATGGTATCCCGTACCTTGGTGAAGCGCGAGATGAATACCCGGAGCGTCTCTCCGGGTTTCTGCCTCACGGCGTGGAGGTGAGCCTCCACACCATGCTACTGGTACGCACTGGCGAAGTTCGCTGTGAACCTCGCACAGAGCTCTTCCCAGGACTGAATCGTCCCAGGAGTGAGGTTTATGAGCCAAGTCCAGGCTGGCCCAGTCAAGGTTACATGAAAGTAGCTCGCCATGACTGCGTCGTTACCACCAGCTGCTGTGATGGCGGTAACATACACCTACAGGAATTCCGACGGGTTAGTGGTACCGCCGTACTTCTCCGGCAGGTGCGAGCGGAACTTGGATGGCCATGCCACCACACGGATGTGATCCGCTAACGCAGCGCAGCCCACCCCAGCCACCGGGGTGCCCGCCTGTATTCGACGTTCACCGGAGGCTTGGGTACCGCTGCGTCCAAGTTGGCGTTGAGGTTGCGGCCCTCAAGGTTGAGGCGGCATTCTCGCGCCCTCTCCACGGAGATGCGGGCGTCCTCACCCGCACACCGGCGGTTGAGCTCCGCCCGCAGGTCTTCTGTTCGTAAACCCCTCACGGTGGGGGAGCGCACGGATGCCGACGCACCGCCCTGGCGTCGGTGGTAAGGTACCACCGCATTGCCAGGCGGAGATCGTTGCCCAGTCCTTGCATAACTGGGGGAGGCCTGAGCCAGATGAAGGAGACGGTCTACGTCGTCCCGCCACTGCCTCAGGGCATCTGGCGAGGCTGCTGCAGCCGGAGAGTTGCGAAGCAACTCCCTAGCTGCCGCCATCGCTCCGCCGCTCGCAGCTTGTGAGGGGGCCCTTGACGGGCGCCTTAACTCTTGCCGACGAGCAGCGCGCGCCGCTGCCGACGGTGGCTGCTCCATGGGCACGGTTGCCCCTGGAGTAGGAAGGCGAGAGGCGTGTGGCGCGGATGACGCCACTCCCTCTGTCATCTCCACGTCGTCGTCGTGGTGGGAGTGCTCTGCCGCCCGAACCATGGAGACGAGCAAGAGATGAACTAAAAACCAGCCAAATGCCCTTACCTGGCGCGCCAAATGTCGTGGTGTGCAAACCCACAGCCGGGTGGCGTAATGCCCTCGCCTAAACCCAGAGGGTGTGTACTCGGGGGTTAGCTAGGACTAGTTCGATCTCGGCCTAGAACACAATGAACACCATCGTTTAGAGTAGTTCGGGAGCGTAATACCCTACGTCCACTGTATGTTGTATTGCTTGTGTTCCCTTAGCGTCGAGAGAGACTGAAGAGTCTGTGAGAGCTTAGAGCGTGTGTGTCTTTAGTGTGCAGCGAGCGCCTCCTTTTTATATCTCAGGGGAGACGCGTACATGGCCGTTGGGTCCCCGACAGATGGGCCCAAACAATGTAGTATAACATACTGTTCATACATTATGGCGTTGCAGGCGAAGGAGATCGCACTCTTGGATTTTCTTGCCTGCTCCTGGGAATCCTCCATCCAGCATACACATGCGCTGTATTGTCGAAACGGCGCCAGGCGTAGCTTGCGTCGTCGCCTGCAGCGTAGCTGAACGGGCCGTGTAGCTTGCGGCGTAGGCGGCATGATGGAAAAGTGACGTGCCGTCGTATCCAATTAATGCGGCAGATGGGCTCTGCGCGGATGCGGCGCAGGCGGTTGCACTGTGTACCTCGGTAACACGCGGTCTACAGTGAGACCTGACAAAGTCTGCCCCGCGTGCCGCGGCGGCAGAGCAAGCCTCAACCACCCGCATTGAATGCGGTGAGGGGGCGAGTCTTCCAGGGGAAGACCCGTGCCCGCGCTCGCGCCCGCGCCTGCGGGACACGTGGCGCCTCCGGATCCCCCCCCGGCGTTATGTTGGTCCTACACGCGTGGGAGATCCGGATGGACGCGGGAGGTCCCGGACCCCTATAGGGGGTCCAAGGCCTCAGCTGTTGGCTCGGAGCTTCCCCTCCTCAGGGACACGTGGTGTCACCGTACCCGTCCCAGAGCGGGGAGCGGGTCCGGGGCCGTTGGCCCGGTGAGGAAAGAGCCTGACCCGTGGGGCCTGGCTGCTCCGCCCCTCATCGCGTAGTCACGGATGACTACGCGAGTCCTGCCTTGCTGCAGTAAGAGTGAGTATCCCTGCTACAGGCTACCGACAGAAATAAATGTGATTGTTCCTTGTCTTTCAAGGCAAGAGCATGATAACCTAACCTGGTGCCAGAATTACTGAAGAAGTGAAGAACAATTGTGCTATTCCCATCACCTTTCTACTACGAAAACTGTCTGAATTATTACAAGGATAGTAGCGAATGCTGTGAGTAATTTCTTTTTTCACGGCGAATGTTCTTTACTCTCCTAGTAGTTACCTTTTTTATTATCACCAGAGAAAAAGATGCAACACACCAGACAGAAGACGGGACAAAAGAGAGGCGAGAAGGGTTCCTTTTCGGTGACCAAACACATGAGCAGGGTCCCTTAACAAGCTGGACGCGGACAGGGGCAGGCAGCACTACCTGACTGTACCCCCACCACGAATCAATGCCCCCTGCTTTAGGTGGTGTGCCGGCTGGCTGGAGCCGCGCGCTGTCCGTTCCAAAGAAACAGTCGAAACTAATATACTCCTATATCCACCACCAATGACCAATTCAAAGAACTGTAGAAGGCCCGAGAAGCTCATGCAGCCAAACAGTAAACGCACTACATTCAGGTTTTGCTTTTGCCTGGGTGATCGAGCAAAGAGCTAGTAGCACAGGTTCAGCACAAAATGTGGGAAAGGGAACAAAAAATCACCACACGAAAACCCTTTTGTTCCGACGAAGCCATGCATCAGGACGCGAGCCCAAACAGCGAAGATGGAGCCCTGACACGGCCAACGCGGATATGCACGGACTCGAGTGCGGTCTGCGCGACGCCGCGACCCCGACCAGGGTTTACGTTATCACTGATACATGGTTTATCAGTGCCCTCCGGTATCGATAATCGATTGAAAATCGGTGAAATATCGCTAAAATCGACTGATAAGGAAGATCAAATTCAAATATCGATAATCAATGATTTATCATTGATAATCGATGCAAATCGGTCGATTTATCGAAAATTCGGCTGAGAAATATATTTAGCAGATGGAAAATAGAAATTTTTATAGTATTTTTATTTGATTTGTTATGTATGGTATTTTATAAGGTAAATTATACATACATACGTAGCTTACGATAGAATTGCATTAGAAATAAACATATACATATATTTTGGACATAAATTGAATAAACTATAGATACATATTACATATATCCATGTTATGTATAATTATGCAAACCACACAAATAGACATACACCAAATGAAATTGCACATAAATACAAAAAAATACATAGTCCATACAAACCACATTGTCCATATTAGCATAAATTGACACAAATTTTATGCAAATTGGTAACAGACTCATATGACCACATCCATAATTCATACAAAAAGACACTTAAAACATCCATTTTTCATAAATGACACTTTTTTATATAATAATTATGTAAACTAATTAGACATTTAGACATAGTTTTTTTAGTATAAGCATACATATTATAGTCAACATTGAAGCCTATTATATCCTAACCGATTTAACAACAAGTCAACATTGAAGTCTTTCTTCCCACCACTAATATTTAACACTAGTCTACATTGCAAATTATCAGTATAACCATCCATTTGTAGCATAATATACAACAATATAGTAAATACCCCATGCATATTTGGTCAAGTTGGTGAAAGGAAATAGAAAATCAACCAAAATTGTTGAATATCAACTGATTTGCATTGATTATCGATGGATTTGCATCAATTATCAGGATTTAGTATTAGAAACATTTTTTTGTCTAAGCAAACGGTGGTTGTTTTTAATATGTGACATCATTCTAGACTATAGAGAGGCTCTAGTTTTTTATAGAATTTTTTCCACACTAGTTATAATTTTTTTTGAATTTTTGAAATTTGGATTGAAATCCATCGAAAAATCAATTGATAATGTTTATCAGTCAACATCGGTAACGGTAAATTTCACCGATAATCGCGATTATCGAGCGATTTTGTATTCCATGACCCCGACGGTCCCCGTCCGCTCGGGGGGCCCGCATCACGCGCCCCCACCCAGCCAGCGACGTCTCGGTTGATCGGGCTCCACCCCACTCCTCCACTTGCAGCGAGCCGCGCGCGGCGCTCGACCCGTCCTGCCGCCGAACGGCGATCGAGCCGTGCCCGTGGCAGGTCAATTTCACGCGCGATTGGCCCGTAGCGTCTCGCTCTCCAGCGCTTGGCTTTGTTGTATCCTACGGCCTACGCCACTTGGGTTCGTTGGGGTCGTCGGGGCGTGGCGGGCCAGCGTCGCGACGCGTACGCCACCCCGCATCATTGCGCGCGCGCGTTACGGTCGCAAGCAAGCCATGTTCGCCACCCGATATGGTTCGTATGGTTGGTTACATGTGCGCGGTGGGTTAGCGGGGATAGATAGATAGATAGATCGACCGTCGTCCTGTGGCGTGGGCCGTGGTATAGTATCCGTCGCCGCTCGCCCGGGACCGACCCGACGCGCGTACTGCACGGTCGGGTCGGGTGGTGCGGGATTAGCGGCAGCTCCGGCCGTCCTCGGAACGCGTAACGCGAACGGCGACAGGTACGCTAGCTGGGACAATTCGCGAGCCGTGGCCCACGCGATCGAGACCGTGCGCCGGGCTGGTAGAGACGAGTGCGTGGGGCGCAGCAGCGGGCAGCGCGCGCGCCCGCCGCCCGTGAAAGCGCGGCGCGCGTACGGCGGGGCGAGCAGCGAGCTGGCTGTCGGCCGGGGGAAGAGGGGCGTGCGCGCGGCGCGGCCCAGGGCGGCGTCACCCACGCCCGGTGATCCGGGAAGCCGGCAGCTCGTTAGCTAGGCCGCACCAAGCTACTCCTAGCAAGCAGGGGGCGCGGGGGCGGGGGGACGACGTGCGTGCGCCGGAAAAGAGGGCGGCGACGGCGAGGAGCACAGAGGAATGCGGTGCAGCCGCCCGGCGCCCCCGGCCCCGGGGCCACGCGATGACACGGCACTGTAGTACGCACAGCAGAAAGGTACTACTCGTTCGCCACCATTGGCCGCAGCACGTGCCGTCGCTAGTGTTTTTACTACCAACCGGAACTCTGCTCGGTCCTTGCCGCCGCCGCCGCCGGCGCTGTAGCTGCAGCTCATCATGAACCAGTGCGCCGCCGCTAGTCGCGTTCCATGCGCGTAATCACGCTCTCGCGCTCATCATTAAGCCACTGATCGAGCTCTTACAATGCCCACCCACAGACATGCTTCCATCGACGGCGTGCGTACCTATCACTTGGATTCTTTGTTATCCACCAAAAATACCCTCATCCACGTGGCCGCCGCATGATCCGCATCCACTACGATCCTACTGCTACTACTATAATATAATCCTGAACCCACCTGATCCGGGGGAAAATATTCGGACAGCGAGCACACGCTAGCTTGCGGCTCGACCGCCGTATAGAAACAGCAGCCAAAGGCCCGGAGCCAGCAGCGCACGCACGCGAGCTGCCGCCGCTTTATGCTATGCTCAGCGGCAGCAGGGAGACGTTGAGCTTTGCAAAGCGAGCAGATCCCATCTCGATCGACGACCGTTTGGGTTCTTTGTGCGCCGCGATCGCGTACGGATCCCCACAGAAACTCCGGAAAATATCGGGCTTTTTGGAGCCCGGCCCACCGGCGGGAGTGGAGTGGCAGCGCGCCGCGCCGCGCGGCTCCACCTCACCTCGCTCGCCGCTGCCGTGGAGAGTTCGGACACGGGCCTTTTGGCCGCATCCGGCCCGGGCCTAGCAAAGCTGTTAACGGGGACGTCCAGCTACCTCCTGGCTCCCGCCGTTGTTAATGCTGCTGCCTCCGTGAGAATGATTTCCCCGTGTAGTTATAAGATTAGGCCTTGTTTGATTCCATTGATTTTTTTTAAGTCCCTGTCACATTAATTTTTTTTACTATTTTAGAGTATCAAATAAAATCTGTTTATAAAGTTTTTTTTGACAGCCGAGTACTAATTCGCGAGACGAATCTAATGAGTCTAATTAATTTATAATCTGCTATAGTAATGCTACAATAACCATTCGCTAATTATAAATTAATATACCTCATTAGATTCGTCTCGCAGTTTAGCTCTAAAGTTCTGTATTTAGTTTTATAATTAATCTTTATTAAATATTTCTTAATATTAAAATTCTATTTGATATGATGACATATACTAAAGTTTAGCCCATCAAACCAAATAACCTCTAATCGATTGCTCAAATATCTCCACAATCAGCACTCGCACGCCCCCAGGCCTATTCGGCTATTTCAGAGGGAGGGAGAGCAGTGATGATAATTTATGGCAGGCGTGGTGAGTAAACGTCGCCGAGCAAGGAAACATCGATGTGAGGAGGGGGGGAAATAGAGAAAAAAAGTAGCCGTACGAGTCTGAAAATCCTAAGGAGGCGAAGTAGCCGTACGAGTCTAGACCGAAGGCTTGTATTAATCGCTCTCTGCAATTCACGCAGAAGAAATTTCCACCATTGCTATCCACCCTTCTCCGCTGTCGCCGCCGCTAATCACCTCGAACCCGAACTCCTCGGCTCAATTCTGATCCACTCCCCCGACCTTCGTGGGACGGCGGCATCCCCACCGCGCCGTCCTAGCAAACCACTTTCGTCGTTGAGCTTCAATTCCCTACCCCATCTTCCTCTTGGTCGCCGGTGGCTACCGGACTCTAGCAACCCTCCATCCCGAACTCTAGCTGCCGCTACCTTTAACGAAGAAGATAGACAGTAGCGGCGGCGTTCCTTCTACCCTGCTTGCATCCCATCCTTCCGCGCGGGATGGACCCAGAAGTTGGTTGCCGACGTGGTGGGCCGTGAAACAGCGGGCGGTGGCGCCATGGCCTTTTCCTGTGGACCATGCAATGGATCAACGCGGTGCAGTATCGTGAGGAACCTAGCATCATCGGGTGCTTTTGGATTGCTAACCCTTTTAAAGACTACATGTAAACTGTGCAAGACAACAGACTGAGGGCTCGTTAAATGTGCTGAACCCGGTTGGGCACGGCGCACGGTGTAGCAAAACTCCCCCTTTTTCTTAAAAAAAACTAACACTCCCGACTATAGTACATACCAGGATGCGCCTGATTTCTTGTCCCGTATTGCCCCGCGAGAGAGAGAGAGTGAGCTTTCCACGTATTACGGAGTCAAACATTATATTCTCCTTCTGTTTTTATTTACATATCGTATTAGATTTGTCTTAGTCAAATTTGACTAACTGTGACCAAATCTATAGAAAAATATAGCAACAGCTATATTATCCAATCTATACACTATTAACATATACTTCATGGTGGATCCCATGAAATAAAATTGGTATTGAAAATATTATTATTATTTCTATAAGTTTGGTCAAAGTTTGCCAAATTTAATTTAGAACAAACATAATACGATATGTAAATAAAAATAGAAGGAGTAAGCCGTTTATCCCAATCACCAAATACTGGTGTAGGTCTAGCCATAAAATTTGTGTTTCAAGTTTCAACGCTATCATACCATATTGATATGCCCAGTGGTTAATGCTCTGTGACAGATACCGGTTAAACATATATTTGGATATAGAGATTGAAATATGATGCATCTATCATTAGCCACTTGAGTTTCTCGTGTATTTAGCTTTTAGTTGGAATTTTAGCATTTTTTTTCATCTATTTGCTGATTTTCTTGAATCCAATACCTCATTTGTCAACATGCCGTGGCAGCCTCCTTGCCACCGCCACCAACTGCCTCGTGTTTCCACATCATTACTGTCATGGGCATCCTAGTTCAGTATAACTGACCGGCGGTTACTAGTCTCTTATGATCAGCAATATCCCTATCATAATCGAAGATGAACTCAAATGCAAATTATTGGACATTGCGTGCAAAAGAAATCAAGTGACCAAGCTTCTCCAACCACTTGAGCGATTCTATCTTTCCCGTTTATCAAAGAGCTTTTTCTAGGGGATTATCGAGGAAAACTTGAGTCAACTGTGAGTCCACATAACATAACATAAACAAAAGGGAAAAGACATTCAGGGGCATTATGGGCAAATCTAACAGCGCCTCCCTCTCCCGTTCCCGTCTCCCCCCGGCGCTTGCGCTTCGCGTCGCGTGGCCGGGCGCGCTAATTAACTGCGTCTTGTTACTAAAAGCGGCGTCCCGCTCCCCCCAGCGTGCGTCCAGAGACCCGACCACGCAAAGCATCCAGCTTCGCTCAACTCAGCTCGCCACTGCCACCCTCCATGCCCCACCACCACCTCGCCACCTCGAGGCCAGAACCCTAGCAGCCCCCCAATGCCGCCCCACCGCCTCCTCCCGCTCCTCGTCCTCCTCCTCGCCATCTCCGGCGCCGCAGCAGCCGGGGGGAACACCACGTCGGCGCCGCTCGCCTGCTCCGAGCTCTCGCGCGTCTGCACGGCCTTCCTCGCGTTCCCGGCCGCCGGCGCGGGGGCCGCCAATGCCACCCTGCTAGAGTCCATGTTCGACGCCGCGCCGGGGGACATCACCGCCGACGCCGCGGCCAGCCCGGGGTACGCCTTCGTGCGCAAGAACTGCTCCTGCCTCCCGTCGCGCACCTACCTCGCCAACACCACCTACACCATCCCCTCCTCCGCGGCGGCCTCGGGGGCCGGGGCGCCCGACGCCACCGCGGCCGACGTCGCGGCCTCGGCGTACGCGGGCCTCGCCGTGCCGCCGCCGGGTGGTGCGGCGCAGCGGCCGCCGCGCCCCGGTGCCGTGGTGGCGCTCCACCTGCTCTGCGGCTGCTCGTCCGGCCCCTGGAACTACCTCCTCAGCTACGTCGGCGTCGAGGGGGACACGGTGGAGTCGCTGTCGAGCAGGTTTGGGGCGAGCATGGATGCCATCGAGGCTGCCAATGCCATGGCCGGCCCGGACCCCATCACCGCCGGGAAGGTGTACTACATCCCACTCAACTCAGGTGAGCGATCCCAGTGTTAGCGATCATTTTGGACTAATAGATCAAACATTTCGCTCTTTGTAGATTTCGCTGTGAAAAAGATTGATACCCAGTTAGTTCCTTTCGCCTCAGTTTGTTGGGTTGTTGCAAGCACGGATCTCTAAATAATTACCACTCGTTATGAAGTACGGGTTCTCTGGATTTATTGGTCTGGGCTTGTGAAGCGTACCACGGAATTCACGTTTTACTTCTTGCAGCTTCCCTGGAAATTACCAATTGTCCCAGGACCATTGTTGTGAACACGGTGAATGATTGTGTCAAAATTGTACAGATAGATGTGCTCTTTAGTGAGGTGGCAGGTACTCCGTACCCAATAATCAGCTGCAACTGGGCTTGTGAAACATCAGTGTGTCTAAACAAGTTCCTGAAAGTTGCTACCGCTGCAGACTAGTATAATTGACTCGATTGCTCTGCTGTTACATACAAAATGGAGTAAAATAGTCTCTTACAGGTCTGGTAGCAGCATCTCTTAATGTGCTGCTATGTAGTTCTAGGTTGGCACAAGGAGGTACATGTGACATTGAGTGATTGCACTTAACACATACTACCCTGCATCTAATCTTCATTAAAAAACTGAACCCAATAACACGTCACACATATTATGTATCAGTAATTTGAGATATTTAACAGCAGTGATACATTGAGTTTCTCACCAGGACTGCCGTGTCCTCAGTTCTCCTGCATTCGATTGCTGAGCTTCCCAGTATTATCTAATGTCAGCATACATTATTCTATTGGTCAGCTAAATGCTTCAATCTAGTTTTCCTACTTCGGGGCGCTAACTTTTCCTTACTACTGTTGTCATTCACATCATTTTTTCCCCTTCTTGTAATGTTTAAAAATGAAACCTTACCCATACTTTCTGTCAACCTTTTACCATTTTATATTACCTCTTATAACTTTCCATCTAATATTTTTGATGTCCTTATTTTGGAAAATATCCTCATTTACTATTCCAACCTCATCCACCTGTACCAATTTGCAGTTCCTGGACAGGCGTATGTTGCACTACCCCCTCCTCCTGCTCCTGCCCCAGCACCAACAGATAACACATTGCCAGGTTGCTACTATGATTTGCGACATTATTCCATAATGTTTTTAGTAGGTATTCATTGTGGAGTCTTATAATCTACAACTCATTCCTTAATGTTTTGATTTACATCGATGATATTTATGTACTATTGGTGACATGGTTGTTTTTGATATGGCAATGTGCATATTTCACATTTTTGCTTATTTTATTTCAATTTTCTTTCTGTTAGTCCTCCTTTTATGATCCTGGTCCTATATTTCTGCTCCAAGTATCAGTGTTGAAAAATTTCAGTTTTGGTGCCATGGACTATCTGCAATCAATAATATACTTTGTTATTAGAATCTAACGAAATATCCTCTGGCATACGACTGCAGAGACACCAGATCACCATTCAACCAAATTTCCTTATGGATGGGTTATTGGCAGTATGGGAGTTGCACTTGCTTTAATTGCTGTTGCTCTCCTTGCACTTGCCCTGTGGAAATTTTTTGGACACAATCTCCAAGATCCTAATAACCAGGGAAAGAGCCCAGACCAGCATAAGTTTCAACTCCTTAAGAGTGGTAGTTTTTGTTATGGTTCTGGAAGATACTTGTGTTGCCAATTTGGAAATGCAAAGCCAACAAGAGCGGATGGTGGCGATCATCATACCAGTGTCCCCAAAGGTTAGTTCACCTTCACCATTTGTTAACCATTCCTAAAAAAGGGAGCTTTTTGGAGAAGGACCAAGTAGTCTCTTGAAATGGGATTCAGTGCAAATCTCAGCTGAGATACATAGTAACAAACCCATGCTTAGTATTAAACTATTACCAGCACAAATTAACTATTGTAACTTTTGTTTTGCTTGTACCATTTAGTAACTGATTCAAGCCTCCCAAACAGGTGTGGCAGCAGATGTGTTTGATAGGGAGAAACCCATTGTATTTACATATGAAGAGATACTCACATCAACTGACTCATTTTCTGATGCAAATCTTCTTGGTCATGGTACATATGGTTCTGTCTATTATGGTGTTCTCCGGGACCAGGTCTGACATCAAAGCTGCTCATTTCTATGCATAATATTCCTTGTCATTGCCTGCTCAATAGTAGAAATGTTGCCTACAGGAGGTTGCCATAAAGAGAATGATGGCCACTAAAACTAAAGAATTTATAGTGGAGATGAAAGTTCTTTGTAAGGTTCATCATGCTAGTCTGGTACGGTACTTCATTGCTATCATCCTATCACAAAGTCCTAGTCTAAATTCATTCTTTGCTGTTCCATGTTTACTGAACTTCCATTTTTGTGACCCATGTTTTGTCAAAGGTAGAGTTGATTGGCTATGCAGCAAGTAAGGATGAGCTTTTCCTGGTTTATGAGTACTCCCAAAATGGTTCACTCAAAAATCATCTACATGATCCTGAAAGCAAGGGTATATCCTCATCTGACACTTGTTTTCTGAAGATTCTCTGGTTCTTAGATATGACTTTCAGCTTCATAAATTAGTACAATTTTCGTAAGCTATTCATTTATTAGGACTGTGGAACTCCCAGTGTCAAATAATGTTGGATAACTTTCTCGTGTATTGGTTTTAGAGCATTATGCTATCAACGTTTCAAATGTTTCCAGGTGCTAGGTTTCTGCCTAACTTCTAGCCCACTTAGGGAGTGAAATGTTTCCCAAGAGTAAGGAGGGGAGGAAGCCATTTGACTATTTTAAATCTGGGTCGAACGTAATGGCACATTAAAAGAAAAGGGTCAACCACTGGGAGATCGCCCTAGCTTTGCCTGAAGGGGACTACCGAACCATGGCTGTCCTGGAAATTCGTTGAAACCAATTCTTATGATGTACCCACATTTTGTGAGCACCTGCATTTGAGCCCGGGTGGGTGGCCTCCTCGATGCGAAACTCTATCAAACGAGCTACTGCTCAGTCCTCATAGTGACATGTTAAAACTAGTAGGTTTGCACCACCTTGCCTGTTTGGTATGTGCGGCCTTGGACCACCAAGGTCTGCCTAGGCGCCACCTGAGTCCACATAAGCAGTCCGCATAGCACTAGGCAGTGGCCTCGGTTGTCTTTTAAATACTGGTATTTAAGACCCAGCAACCAAAATTATTCTGCAAGCTTTCTTCCTGAGTTTATTTTAGTTTATTTGGCTGGTTCTTAAAGCTTACTACTTGAATCTTATTTTCCTCTGTAGCTACAGACTTGTTTGTGCCTCACTTGGTATTATGTTACCATTTGTTTGAACACCTAGTTATGCTATCTCCACAGGATTTATCGTTGCTGGTTCATTTATTCCTTTTCATTATTTCTTTCAGGGTACTCAACACTTTCATGGATCTTTAGAGTCCAGATTGCACTTGATGCTGCCAGAGGACTCGAATACATTCATGAGCACACAAAGGATCATTATGTTCATAGAGACATTAAATCAAGTAATATCTTGCTTGATGGTTCCTTCAGAGCAAAGGTTAGCTGCTTTTGAATTATTTGGTCCCCTTTTACTTTCATCAACTAACAAACTTTGTGTACTGCATCTTTTGCCTTTACAGATTTCAGATTTTGGCCTTGCAAAACTAGTAGTGAAATCCAGTGATGTGGAGGCTTCTGTCACTAAGGTTGTTGGTACTTTTGGTTATCTGGCCCCTGAGTAAGTGCATTTTTGCTCTCATACTTACAATTAGAAGAGTGAGCTTTGTCTCTAGCAATGGTATTGTAGTAATCTTTCATTGATATCTTAGATACCTGCGGGATGGCCTGGCAACTACGAAGAGTGATGTTTATGCTTTCGGCGTAGTACTCTTTGAGCTAATATCTGGAAAGGAGGCGATTACAAGAGCTGAAGGAATGGGCACAAGCTCAAGCTCTGAAAGGCGCTCATTAGCATCAGTTGTAAGTTTCTCAGCATTATCAGTTGACTTTCTAATATTATAGCTTAGGCCTTTGAAGTTATGTCACCACTCAAGTAGCATATATTTTCCATTTAACTTTGTTCAAGCTCCTAGTTTAGTTACTTTTTCTTACTCCAAAAGCCTTAACCAACTTTGGTTTGGTACTCTACAGATGTTGACTGTTCTAAGGAAATGTCCTAGTTCAATGTATATGGGGAACCTGAAAGACTGCATTGATCGTAATCTAAGGGACCTGTATCCTCATGACTGTGTGTACAAGGTATGAATTTTAAACTCTTGCAAATTAGATATGGAATTTTCCTAGTCATCTTGCCAGCTTATTTTGTTGAACCTTTGCTCGTCGTTCTGAATGCTCTAAAATGCTTCTCCAAAGATGGCCATGCTAGCAAAACAATGCGTAGACGAAGATCCTGTTCTACGTCCTGACATGAAGCAAGTGGTGATTTCACTCTCTCAAATACTGCTGTCGTCCATCGAGTGGGAGTCGACGCAGGCTGGGAACAGCCAAGTGTTCAGCGGTCTCGTGGCCGGGAGGTGATCCGGCCACACTGGCCCGTGATGTTGCTCTAGGTGCTCTCCCCTACATATCTTACTGGTCCCTTGTCCAGTTGAGCAGTTTTTAGGTTTCTTTTGGGAGAATATCTACCATAGTGCATTATATTTGTTGGTGGGTGGTACAGTATGTAGCTACGTATGTATACAGGAATCTACCATGCAATGCAATGTCTGAATGTCACCATGTGTCATTTCGTTTGTTCTGCTTATGCTATGCACTGGCCTGTGTGTTCTCTGCCTGAATCGAAAAGCCAAGTTGAGCAGCAGCTGCGGCTGCAACGCACTTGTGATTGTGAATTGTGAGTAGGTAGTTGCCAAAGGCGAAGAAACTGTACGACCTCATTATTCGCTTTACATCCCTGGGGCTTTGTAACTTCAGAAAACGGAAGAACCTTCGCCTCTTATCTTTGTTCTGTCCTTGCAGCTGCTATAAGCTGGGATGGGAATTCCATGCGCCTCTGCTGTCATAGGCCCAAAAGCGCCGCATCCATTAAAGAAAATTATACTGGCATGGAGAACGAATGAGTAATCCAATCCGGCTGCAAGAGGATCCTGGGGAAGGCGAATCTGATAGACGCCTTGCAAGTTCATGCAAAGCCTTCTCTGGCACTCCAGTCCAATGGACGGTGCCGTCAGTCAAGGTTAGCAGTAGCAGGAGGTGCGGCTCCCTACGCCTACGCGCGCCGGTCTCGGGAGCGCAGCTTCTTTCGAAAAATGCGTTGAAAACAGATAGCCACCGAGTTCTGAAATACTATCGGATAACCAAGATAAGAATTGCTGCTTGTGAATTGACATGTTCAGACATATTCAGAGCTTGCTGCTTTTGTTGCTCTTGGCTGGCCAGGCAGGTGCAAGTCGTGTAATCCACTGCCTCCCGATCGCAACCAGCTCGCCGGACTCTTTCTTGCGCACCTCCACCGCCGCAGACGTCAGCTTCCCCTTCCGGCTCACCACTCGCCCCTCCATCTCGACTTCCTCCTGCGATTGAGGCCGGCCGGAACAGGTGACCCAGAATGAAGGGAGATGGGTAGAAAAATGGAAGATCTGGTGTCGCGTTACTGTCAGATCGGACAGGCCGCGCGCACGCACGTCGGGATGGGCCGGCGAGAAGAAGGACAGGCTGTACTGGACGGTGGCCGTGGGCGCGCCCTCCACCGTGAACGCCACCGCCGAGCACATGTTGTCCACCGCCGCCGCAATCGCCCCGGCGTGCCACCTCCCCTGCGCGTCCTGCGCGCGCGACCCATGAACAGGAAGCAGCAGCCAGCAGAGCGAGTCAGATCGAGGCTCGAATGCTCGGAGCGGGGGGCGTGCGGGGGGTGTGGCAGACGACACGCACCGTGAGCGCGGCGCGCACGCGGAGCGAGCAGACCACGCGGCCGCGCTCGGCGAGGGAGACGCGCGCGCCGGCCATCACCATGGAGCTGAGCTCTTCGCTCGCTGGCGGCAGGGTTGAGATCGCCGGAGTACCCGACGCGGGGTCCTCCAGCCACTTCCTCGCGATGGCGGCCAGCCGCCGCGCCCCTCGCCTCGTCGCCCATTCCTAGCTCTCCCAGTGGTTGTCGATTTGTTCCGCTCAGAGTACGGAACAAGACTTTGCGATCAGATAATTGCCTGCTTACTTCCATTTGTTCAGATATTTTAATGGCGGTCAAGTTGAGGTGTCCAAGACTTTGCGGACTTTGCAGTAGCCAGCGATTTAGAAAACCGCGACCGATGACCCGTAAAGGAAAACAAATAAAGTTCATGTCGTTTTCAGATAAAATACGATGACTCAGCAAGATCCATTCATGTACTGCGAGTGCAAAACGTTCGAGGCAGCATTTTATTTTGCGAAGGGGAATTATATTAATAAAGTTGGTCAGTACATCCCCGGTATGTTACAGAACAGTGCGAGGCAGCATTTTGGCCGAGCGTACAAAGAGCGACATGACTGAAATTCAACAGAGTACAATGCATAACAGCGCTTCGAATTTTGTTTTGTGTGTGTGGGGGGGGGGGCATCTAGCACTGAGGTGTTGTTTGATTTCATGGATTTTTTAGTCCCTGTCATATTAAAAGAAATTTTACTATTTTGGAGTATTAAATAAAATATGTTTGTAAATTTTTTTGATAGTTGAGGGCTAATCCGCGAGACGAATATAATGAGTATAATTAATCGATAATTTGCCACAGTGCTGCTACAGTGAACATCCGCTAATCATGAATTAGTATACCTCATTAGATTCGTCTCGCAGTTTAGCTTTAAAATTCTACAATTAGTTTTATAATTAACCTTTATTTAATATTTTAAATACTAATTTTTTTTTAATGTGACATAGACTAAAGTTTCCTGAAACCAAACAATCCCAGACTCGAGACCTTTCATTTTGCTTGCCAATTCATAATTGAGGCGGACATCGACACCATAATGATCTGAACTGCCGGACGGATCACATCTGATGAAATCCAGTTCCTATCACAGGAGTCTAAGTGCAACCTCAGGTCGTCAGCCAGTAATTACCGTGAGACTAGCTGCAGCATCTAGTTTAGTTTCAGGGCGATCGGAGCCGTCGTTGGAGGCCTGGAGACCGCTAGGCCCAACTGAAAAGCCCCGGCTGGCCAACAAGCTGTTGGGACTTGACGCCACCGTCTCTCCCTCCTTCCGAATAGAGAAAATTGTATTTTTAGACTCCAAACGACGCTTCGTTATTTTAGGACTTCAAACATTGACTTTGTTAAAACGACCTTTGAAACATTGACTCTTTGCTACACATGACATTTAGTCCCTTTAATCAATTTGGTAAATTAAAATACATCTATTTGCACCCTCTAGGACCCTTTTGCCCTTTGCCTAAACCCTACAGATCGAAACGACGTGACGACCGATTCATCATGTTTTCCTCCCGACGCACACGCCGCCATGGATGGGTCTCCTCCCGACGCCGCCATGGATGGGTCTCCTCCCGAGATCGCCATGGAGCCCTCTCCGCCTAGGGATGGCAATTCCACCCGCGGATGCGGGTATCCGCGGATTTTAAATCCGATGGATGCGGGTGTGGGTCTGATATTTCACCCGTGGGTGGACCCGCACCCGCACCCGCATATTGCGGGTGCGGATTTGAGATTCCACCCTGCGGGTGGATCCGCATCCGTCCGGAAAAAAAAACCACAACCCAACCTACTTAGATAAGGTCCATCCCAACTATCCTAACTACAAAATGAGCACATAACTTGTGAATTTATTGTTAGTTTGTCCTTATTACTTTGAACTAATGGATTTGTTGCTAGTTTGCTCTTATTACTTATAGAAATGTGTTATTTGACTGTTTAAATTGATGAATTTGTACATTTTTATTGTATTTGTTGTTAGACCCGCGGGCACCCGAAACCCGCGGGTGCGGGTGCAAAAATGCACCCGCGGGTTTGCTCGCGGGCGGGTTTTTTCCAATCCCGCGGGTTTGCCTGCGGGCGGGTTTTCGCCAAACCTGCACCCGCACCCGCGGGTGCCATCCCTATCTCCGCCCGCCGCCGCCATGGCCTCACCGCCCGATCCATCTACTCCCAACGCCGCCATGGAGGGCCAAGGCGCGCCGGCCTCTGGCCTAGCTGCGTTTGCCCTAGCTGCCTCTGGGCTAGGCGCGCCGGCTGCTGGCCTTGGCGCAGCAGCTAGGGGCGACGCTGGCCGCGACGCACGGGTCGACGGTGAGCTCATTTGTGTTTATGCTGGCCACATGATGCTTTTTGATTATGTTGAGGACGACGACGAACTAGCCTATTAATTTACAAGTACCGCCTCTGTGGTGCGTGGGCCTAAACGGAATCTCAGCAGCTAATCGACGATGAACTAGTCCATAAACTAGGCACATTCCGGCGAGCACCAGGAGGCTGGCGCCGGGCGTGCTCTGCGCGAGTCGCAGGGTCGCACATGCCGGAGAGCACCAGGAGGCCGGCGTCGGGCGTGCTCTGCGCGGGTCACACATGCCGGCGAGCTGTGCGGCGGCGTCGCGGATGGCTCGGCCGGCGACGGCGTCGCAACGCTCTGTGCAGGTCGCACATGCCGCGCGAACTGTGCGGCGGCGACGCGGATGGCTCGGGCGGCCGCGGCGTCGCAACGCTCTGCGCAGGTCGCACATGCCAGCGAGCTGTGCGGTGGCGTCGCGGATGGCTCGGTCGGCGGCGGCGGCATCGCGGATGGCTCGGCGAAGTCCCAGCACCACGACGGCCCCATGCTGCGGCCGTGAACAGGGTTTTTAATTCCGGTAGGGAAAAAAAATCGGTCCTCACCGATAAAACCGAAATATCGGGATTTTTTCTTTTTTCTTTTTTTTCTTTTTTAATTTATTTTTTAGTGGAACAAATATTCAAAAAATCAATTTCGGCCGGTAAAAAAAATATCGGACCCCGACGATAAAACCGAAATATCGGGTATTCCGCGAAATTTCGAGCGATATTGTGAACCCTGGCCGTGAATGAGCAGCAGCCCGTTTAGGCAAAGGGCAAAATGGTCCTAGAGGGTGCAAATACATGTATTTTAATTCATCAAATAGATTAAAGGGACTAAATGTCATGTGTAGTAAAGAGCCAATGTTTCAAAGGTCATTTTAACGAAGACGATGTTTGAAGTCCTAAAATAGCGAAGCGTAACATTTAGAGTCCCAAAAACACAATTTTCTCTTCCTTGGCCGACGACGCCGTCGACGTCCCGACGTCCCGCCGCCACCACGGCAGCCCCCGCATGGAAAGCGGCACGCCCATTCGCGGAACTTTGAAGCGTCGAGACGGCGGCCAAGTTTTCTCCGGTGCCTCGGCGGATCGCTGCTGCCGCGGCTGTACAGCGGCGGCGACCTGCCGTGTTCGGGACTCGGAAGGTGCCGTGCCGCGGTCTGATTCCGGCGGCATGACGACATGGGCACCGGATCTCGCTGACCGCGAACGCTCGGCTCTCGGCATCTTGGGTTCGTCTAGTACTCGGCTATGGTGGATGAAGATCCAATTCGCTGACCCGTCTACGAGCGCTTTCATCACCGGGCTGGTTTCCGTCTAAATATTTAAATCCCCAAGTACCCCACTTCTAATTTCTATAAGCCAAACTCCTGACCCCACCTGTAGAATAAAACCGACCACTTTGGAGATGGGGAAGAGAATGGAGGTGGCAGGTGGGGAAAAAATCGGTACGAAAGGAGGAGAAATGGATTTTATCTTAGCGCTTTATGCGCGTGATTAAAAAACTTATGACCGTGTGTTTTTTTTTCTAAGGCCGTGTTTAGTTCCTCTCCTAAAAATTTTTAGAAACAGAATCTTGCCATTTAGAAGTACTAAATGAAGTTTATTTACAAAACTTTTTGTATGGATGAGTTGTAAATCGCGAGATGAATTTAATGAGCTTACTTAATCTATAATTAAGCCATAATTAGCAAATAGTTACTGTAGCATAACTGTTGCAAAATCATAGATGAAATAGGCTCATTAGATTCGTCTCGCGATTTACAATCTATTCGTGCAAAAATTTTTATAAATAAATTTTATTTAGTACTTCATGCATATGTCCAAATATTTGATGTGATGTTTTTGAGTGTAAAAATTTGAGATATAAACAGGGCCTAAGTTTTCTGCTCTCTACACAGACGATCGGATTCTTGTGTTCCGTTTCAAAAGTTCAGAGGCCGTGGGACTTTAACAGCGCTCACTGCCCACTCCTCCAGGGGTCGCGGGCCATGGCCGCCGCAGCAGCCATGGCCACGTCTCGCGGCGGCAAACAGCGGCAGCCGCTCCTCCAGTCTCCCACGCCCGCCGCCCCCAACGGCGGCGGCGCGGCCGGGAGGCGCAGGTTCCTTGCCTTCCTCGCCGTCACGGCGGCTCTGGTGGCGTCGTACCAACTCCTCGAGCCAACCGATTCGTCGCGGTACCGCGCGCTCTTCCTCACCCTCGGCTCCAACGCCACCGCGGCCGCCCACCTCCGCGCGCTCACCCTCCGCCCCCACGTCGCCGGCACCGAGGCCAACGCGGCCGCGGCACGCTACGTGCTCCACGCCTTCTCCTCCCTCTCCTTCCCCGCGCACATCACCCCTTACTCGGTGCTCCTCTCCTACCCCGCCCACCGCTCCCTCACCCTCGCCGCGGCGCGCGGCCTTGCCGCCAAGCCCTTCTCCCTGGTGCAGGAGACCTACAACGGCGACCCGTTCGCCGAGGCCTCGGCGGAGGTCATCCCGACGTACTTCGCCTACTCGGCGTCAGGCTCGGTCGCCGCCGAGGTCGTCTACGCCAATTACGGGCACAACGAGGACTACGCCTACCTCGCCTCCCGCGGCGTCGACGTCGCGGGCAAGGTCGCGCTCGTGCGGTACGGCGACATCCACTGCGAGGACATGGTGCGGAACGCGCGCGCCGCGGGCGCCGCCGCAGCGATCGTGTACACCGACGCCAAGGACTTCGGCGGCGGCGCCACCAGGGGGGCGAAGCGGAAGTGGTTCCCCGACGCGCGGTGGCTGCCGCCGACCGGCGTGCAGGTGGGGACCCTGTACTACGGGAACGGCGACCCGACCACGCCCATGTGGCCGTCGTGCGCGGCTGGGGACGACTGCGAGCGGCTGAGCGCGGAGGACCTGAGCGGGAGCGAGGCCATGCCCGGCATCCCGGCGCTGCCGGTGTCGGCCAGGGACGGCGACACGATCCTCAAGGCGATGGGCGGCGACGTGGCGCCGCCGAAGTGGCAGGGCGGCGAGGATGCGCCCGTGTACCGGCTCGGGCCCGGCCCGGCGGTGTTGAATCTCACCTACATTGTGAGTGGCTCAGTGGAGCCCAGCGCAACCATTATCTGTCGGGTACTAATACTATCCTCTGAATTGGAGTGCAAATTTGTTGAATATTTGACTACAATTTTCAGGGAAACGAAACCTTAGCAACCATCGAAAATGTTTATGCGGTGATCCAAGGGAAAGAAGAGCCTGATAGGTACCTGATCTCTCCTAAATCGTACAGATTTGCAAAATTTTGTGTAATGGCGCCTTGCTACAAAGTGGAACACAACACACGGCACCCAGTTCTTGTAGTCGACACTCGACACGGAGTAGTATTTTATTCTCTGCAGATTTGTTTGACCGAATTCATGGTTCTTTGGTCTGTTGTTTTGGATCCCAGCCATCGTGGCACATGGGCATCTTAAACTTGGCGAAGCTAAATATTGTTTGACGTATGTGCAGATACGTGATCATAGGCAACCATCGTGATGCGTGGACATTTGGAGCAATCGATCCTAACAGTGGGACAGCAGCCATGCTTGAGGTGATTATTCCTTAACCGGAGCAATTTTGAATGCATCTAGTTTAGAGAAATTTTACTATGTGCATTCAGAAAATTAGTAAACAGCTATCTCGTTTTTCAAAGAATAAAGTCTGAAGGCATCAGGTTTGCTTCAATTGTGTGTATAGATCGCGGAGCGGCTGTCCAAGCTACAAGCCAAAGGGTGGAGGCCTAGACGAACAATAATCCTGTGCAGTTGGGACGCAGAAGAGTTTGCTCTGGTAACTTTTTGCTCACTAATTCACATATCCTTTTCTGCTCACATGCCAGATGAACAATCATTCATGCTAGATCTATACAATGTCTCAGATCGGGTCAACTGAATGGGTAGAGGAGAACATGGACACTCTAGCTTCGAGAGCTATTGCTTACCTGAACGTGGACATATCAGTGTTTGGTCCTGGGGGTCTTAAACCCCGTGCAACCCCTCAACTTGATGAGTTGATCAAAGAAGCGAGTAAAATGGTATTCATGCTGTTCCTAATTTGCACACATCACTTTGTTTTTTTATTTGAGTTCCACACATCACTTTGTTACGGACCTAGCGAATTTACCTTTTTATCATTTCTCTGTTTGAAGGTACCTGATCCTGATGAGCCGTCTCAAACCTTGTATGACACCATGATGCGCCATCATCCACCGGTATGTGCAGCAATGAAAATGTCATATAACTCCTGTTCTGGGCACAATGAATGATGAAAAGAGCAAAATTCCAGTGGATAAGAGCTATTGTCGTCATGTGCTGAAGTGATAAGCTTCTTTTTTTTTCAGATAACTAGAGTGGCTGGTGCTGGAACTGATTTTGCAGCATTTCTCCAGCATATTGGGGTCCCATCACTTGACATGTCTTACGGACTGTGTGAGTGAAAGTGTATCTGAAGCATTAACATCAGTGATTCCTATCTGTTTGATCGCTTCAGTACCGCGATAAACAAATTTACAAGATTGGAATCATAGCTTCCGAGAACTGAAAAAAAAATATTTGCATTATTAATATCTGTTATTACTGATCTAGCAGTTGATGTAACATAATTTCTGTTGCAGTTGAAGAATACCCTGTTTACCACTCGCTATATGATGATTATGTCTGGGTCGAGAGGTTTGGAGACCCCTTGTTCCACAGACATGTTGCAGGTACTGAATCATCTATTTTCTCTCAAAAGCTTTCAAGTTTATCCCAAGCACTGGCAAACCAATTTTCCTAGCATAATCATGCAGTGGCCAGCGTCTGGGGTCTGATTGCTCTGAAACTTGCTGATGATGAGATCATACCCTTCAATTATGTCTCTTATGCGTCCGAACTGGAGGTACCACTTATTCCCATTCGCGACATGATTCGCTTTCTGTTAAACTTGTGTTAATTCTTAAGGCATGAAACAATTATCTATCACCTTGTAATTGCAGGAATGCACAAAAGATATCGCAGAGAAATGTAAAGGATTCCCTGTCACTTTATCTCCTTTACAGAAGTCCATCAAGCAGCTTGAAAGCGCAGCCACTAAAATTCATCAGGAGAAGGTAAGACTTAACGTGTCTGATGGTACTCAGATGTGTAACTTTCACTGAAACTCTTTTCAATTAAAACCCCTCATTTCTTGTGCGTAGTTGCTGCAAGCAGAAAACTGGAGCCTAAAGACAAGGCAGTACACACTGAAAGTCAGGGAGATAAACGACCGGTTGATGATGGCCGAGCGAGCGTTCACCAACCGAGAGGGACTGGCCGGCAGACCATGGTACAAGCATATGGTGAGTGACAGAGCACTAGCCTATCCCGCTTCAGCCTCGCAGCTTGATGTGCGCTTCTGAACTCTGAAGTTGAAACACTGACAAGACGAACATTTCATCTTTTTTTGTTCGGCAGATCTATGCATCCTCGGATCAAGATGACTGGGGCACCAAAGCATTCCCTGGTATCGTCTCGGCCATGGACAAGGCGAAGAAGTCCAACACAACCGAATCCTGGCGGTCGCTGCAGCATGAGATTTACAGGGTTGCAAGGGCAGTGTCCAAGGCTTCTGCAGTCCTGGATGGTGGGCTAACATGATACGCGCTCCAACTCTCATTCTCATTCTATACAGAATTACAGATCAAAGTACTGGATGGCTTCAGCTTTTCCCCCCTTTTTTTGGAAACTAAAAGGGCTTGAAATAGCTGCCAGATATAAATTTGGGTAATGGCGTGTAAATCCATATGCTGAACTTTACTGGTGTACACTGTATACTGACTAAGAGTAGTGAATCTTCTTTCATGAAGAATTGGAGATTCTCTTGAAAGTACTACCAACCGGCTTCTAGGAGCTGTATGATTGTCGTTGCTTTCGCAATCACGGTGTGCTGTAGCAAATTAAGCAGCACGAAATGACCTGCCTGCAAATATGTGGACGTGTGGACCTGGAGCTGGTTGGCATTGTGTGATTGTGTCGGACAGCCGGACAGGGGTATCAACCGTGTCAGCAGACAGCAGCATGGGACCTACGAGAATACTCACCGTGTTCGGCCGATCGGCAGGAACAGCAAGTCAGCAACACAGGACAGGTTGATGGAGGGTCGCCGTCCGTTTATAATAAGTGGCGAAATAGCTGAATTCATCCCTGAACAACCATCGTGCTTGGCGTATACCATTCCTTTTACGCTATCGCGGTGTCTGTTGCAGCATATGCCGATCTGATTTTGCGCAGCAATGCGACTCAAAAAGGATCCATCATTTTCCACATCGGGATCAAGATGAGAGACGCTGTCGACAGCGAAGGGCCCTTGCAGCACGCACACCGGCTGCCATTTGCTTGGTCCTGGCGTCAATGTTTCTGCTCATCATACAGTAGTACAGTACGGTTTGCGCGAGATGGGTACGGCATGGGTGTCCCTTTTTTTTGGTGTCACATTCAAAAGTTCCGGCTGCTCATCTAACACGGGAGGAGTCCTAGTCTACGCTAAAACACAGAGATGATCCCATAGTGTCGACACTAAGATGGGGCCAGAGCCTGGACAAAACCTGCGTAATGCGCGCCCCGGATAGATTCCGAGCGTCTGGTTATTTTTCTCTGGTTCTTAAAGATTCAACGAAAATGAAACATGTGGGCGCGTCCAAGCCGCTATCGTACAGGATGACGTGATCAAAGAGTGGGGAGGCACGTTTCACCAAGAAAAGAGAGACTCTTGCCGGGTGGTTGAACCCTGTGCCTGCGTCCAAATAATTTTTGATGGCCATCGGCGTAGTGTGCAATGACAACCACATACAATACTTACGAAAAATCTGTTTTTGCGGCTGTGTGCTTAAACAATCCAATCTATTGATACAGGTACCAATCACCCAATCTTGAATTGCAAATTATGGAAAATCAATGCATGCATAGCAGCGCCAGGCAGCGCACTTGTGTGTATAGCCACCCGCTAATCTGTGTTTTTACGAGGCAAGAAAGAAACAACTAGACGTACATACAAAGGGCATTAACCTCTTGCAAACCCCCTTTTTTCGATTAAGAAAAAAAAAAGAGTAATCCCCAAGGTTCAAAATAAGTGACGCTTTGGACATTCATATGGTCTCCAAAAACACAAATTCAACTACAATGTTTGTCTCAGCATATTTACAATGCCTACAAGTATACTAATATTATACAACTTTTCAGTACAAATATATTTGCACCATCTTCAAATATTAAACTCAACGCATAAAACTAATTTGTACTCCTTCCGTCCAGTAAAATTTGCAATTGTAGGACTGAAGAGGATACCAATGAAATATGGCAAATTACCATAATACCCCTATAAATTGATTTGACATGTTCGCAATCACTAGAAATGGTCGCGGCGTTGCCACGTTTGCCATGTGTGTGGTCTCCTTGCAGCCTAGATGGGCGTGTCAGTTATTGGATTATGATCAACTTAAGTGTGGGAATATTATGAGTTATGTACGGGATAAAGGACAATTATTTAAGGCTGGCTTACCTTTGATCATTCTTTAATTTTTAGCTTCTTCCTCTCTTGTTGCTCACGGTTGTCCAACTGCACAAGCTTGAACAGGTGAACATCTCAAAAAAGAAAAAAAAGAAACTGAAGGCTTTGACAACTGTAAGAGCCCACCTTTTTAAGAGCAAATTATATAGATGGACGATTGTGCTGTAAAAATATGTTATTTGTTTTGCTGAAGACAATTAGCAACTATTTAAAATGTGATTCCAACATCAGTCAAATAGAGAAGGCATACTGAATCTGAATTCTGCCTGGATTCAATGAAAAATGACAAACATTGGGGCCAAACAGAAGTGTGTTTACATAAGGTTGTTTAAAAAGGGGAACGTTGAAGAAGCATAGGGTTACTTGTCAGTTGAACAAAGGCCTCTACTCCGGTGAACAATATGAAGAATATGCAACATATGGCTTCTGTTTATCTATGAAATGAGATGCACTTCAATAAAAGCGCATATATAGCACACAGGTAAACAATTGTTAGGTACTAACAAAACAACGAGTGAAATTATTTTTTTTTTGTTTTCAAATGACAAGATGCGAGATGCCTACCTTGCAATCGCATTTCAGAGATCAACAGCGGTGGCAGAGAAATAATTTCAGTTACTATGGATAAGCAGTCTGCACATTTTAGCATCATTGTGTAGTCATGAATTCATAATACATGAACATCAAAACTTGAAATGTTTGAAGACATGGGTTAAGTACTGCAATAAGTACTGGATATCTATGTACATCAATTGCTAAATTAGCTCCGCAAGTGCTACTCAGCTGCAACTCCTGAAAACGTTGTCCATGCAACATCTTGCCTTGGAGACATTTCCTCGAGCGTTTGGTGGACGCCTGGGCGTCATCAGTTTGGAAGCGTGAACGTGCAACTTCACCAATAGATGAGGCTAGGAAGGGAGGAGCGTTTGGTGGACGCCTGGGCGTCATCAGTTTGGAAGCGTGAACGTGCAACTTCACCAATAGATGAGGCTAGGAAGGGAGGAAGAGGAAGAGGAAGAGGGAAGCCCGACGGATTCAAGAACAGAGATCGAATTGGATCAAGCAGAAGAAGACCGATGGGCGGCAGCAAAAAAAGATCGAATTGGATCAAGCAGAAGAAGACCGACGGGCGACAGCAAAAAAAGCTAGCATGGATGAGAGATTCATGATGCGGCTCACCTGGTTAAGTTGGGATGTCTTCTCCTCCGCTGCCCCATTCTTGGAATTGGAATGGGATGGAGGTGGAGAAGCAGGGAACGGAGGAACAGGAAGAGGGCTGAAAGTGATCGGGTGCTCTAGCCTAAGAGGGGGAGGGGGTGAATTAGGCACTCTAAAAACTTAGACCTATGGCTCCAACTAGTTTGCACAAAACTTAAACTAAAACATGCTATCTAGATGTGCAACTAGGTTGTTCTAGTGTGAAACCCCTATCCCAAAAGAGTTTTGCAACCTATAGCCTTTACTATCAAGAAACTATTCTATGAAAGTAAAGGCACACAAATTGCTAGTATGAAATGCGGAAGCTTAAAGAGCGGGATAGGAGATAGCAAACTCTTGACACGGGTGTTTATCTCGTGGTTCGGTTAGCCACAAAAATACACCTACATCCACGTTGTTGTAGCACTCACTAAGAGTATTGCTACTCGGCCACCAAGTCTCTTCCGTGAATACAATCACGGTCACATTGGCCCCGGATTCCACTAAGGAACTTCTCCACAAAGGATGGGGGTCTCCACGTCCCCCACACAAAGATGTCGTCGCCGCTCCACACCAAGTCGGAGGGTCGATGACGTTGCCGGCGAGCTTCACGCTCCAAGGTGCCGGCGCACCAAGCTCTTGTTTTGGTTCGCTAATGAACCACAGCACAAAGGCTCGAAGCCTTGCAATCTCACTCACTAAGAGCTAATCCTGAACACAACACTTTCAAAGTGTGCTAAAGGCTAAGGATATGATCTTGATGCTTTTGTATGGCTTGGAGATGTTCTTGGGTGTGTGTGGGATGTCCAGCAACTCCAGCAATCTTCAAATGGCCGGGGTGAGGCGTATATATAGGCCACCAAGTCTTGTAGCCGTTGCTCCAACGGTCAGCTGAAAATCTGCGTATCACCGGATGAACCGATGCCTCTGGCAGGGGTAGCGTCGGTTCATCCGGTTACTCTAAGACACGAAATAGCCGTTGAACTTCTGACTGCTGACACAGTGAGCACCGGTTGAATCGATGCTTGTCCGTCGGTTAAACCGGTCACTCACAGCTTTCTTCTCTTCTGCTGACGTCAATGCACCGACGCAATACTCCGATGCACCGTCGGTTGAACCGGTGCTGAAGAAACTTCTCTTGGGCACTTGACATCGTCTCTGGTACACAGTACGCCCAATGCACCGATGCCCTTTCTTGGACCGTCGGTTCAACCGGTGCCTATAGGTTGACTTGGCTTCGATTTCCTCCTGCACCAAACATCATAGCGGAACCCCCGTAGGGGCGGCCCTTCGGGCCTTGCTACGCCTATCTTCTCTTTCTCTTTGTCATCACTTGAATCTAAAAGCCTGAGAATGGTCATCTTAATAATCATATTAGTCCAAGTGTTGTGTTGTCATTCGATCACCAAAATCACTCGAAATAGCATAAATGGTGCCATGTTCGTTTCAAGGGCGGAGTGGGTGGCAGCGCCGCCGTGTGAAGGCCGGCACATCGGGGAGGCGGCCGTGTAGCGTGTGAAGGCGGGCGCTGGAGGTGGCCAAGGCGGAGGCGGCAGCGGCCGGGTGGAGTGTGAAGGCCGGCGGTGCTGGCGGAATCTGGAGCATGGAGCTCGCCGCGCGTAGGGGCCAGGAGCTCCGCCACCGGGGATGTGCGACGGAGCTCGAGAGGGTTCCCGAGGTTTCGGGTTGAGAAATAAACAGGCATGGACCAAACCGTTTCGCAATCGAACGGACATCATTGTGAGTTCGCCGGATCAGACGGCCAGTGGGCTAACGGGCGACGTGGCCCTATCCATTAGCCTGCTTTTGGTGCGGGAATCGTAATATAGAGAAGAGATTGCACAGAACTTTGCATTGCAGCTTGTTTCGGAGGGAGGTATTACACATGTCAGTACCCACATTGGCACATATTTTGGCCAGAACACTCTGGAACATACCAAAATGGTCTGCGGTCTCTCTTTTTTTTCTTGTTCGAGAGAGATCCGTGAGGAAGGGCAGTGGCCAGCGTGGAGGAAGGGCACATGGTCTTGTGTGGGTCCCACTTGATTGATAGCCTGTGTAGGACCTACTACTGCTATAGTTGCAAAAGATTATGGACAAAATTAAACTCTACAATTGCAAATTTTACCGGACAGAGGGAGTAGTCAGAGTTTTGAGTGATTGACTTCATGCAACTCTAAAAGAAGTTACTAATAATTTTAAATCAGCATCCAAGAAAAGTGGATTGCAGCAGGGGCAGTTCATCTAGCCAGTCTGTTCGCAGTTTGATTTGCTGCTCTTAAGCTGTCCTTTATTAGTTGTAATTCTCGCACAACATCACTTTAAGTTTCCAGTCTAAGTGTTGCGAGTAGGGGTGGTAATGGGCATGGCCCTAGTGATCTCTTCACAGTCCATCAAAAGTCTTTAAATTTTTTAACTCAAAATTGTATAAGATTAGAGTCCAGCTATTTTAGAGCCCAACTCTTGAATTTTCTAATTCAAAATTTTGGATCCTTTACCGCTCTTAGTTTCGAGTGCACGCCTCATTATAAGAAATTCTATTCTTATCTTTCTTAATGCAAAGACGTGTGGCTCTCTTGCGTATTCCAGAAATACTTCCTATTTATGGTAAAAGAAAAAGATAGTTTGGTCTTCAGTAAAACTTTTATATTTGCCCATCAATATATTATCTTAGTAGTTGCTCAAGACAGTAACCATTGTATCGAGTCGCGTGAGCGATAGAGTCCTATCTCTTTTCTCGCAAAGTTCCTGCATTGCAGGGGCCTCGACTTCTGCAGGCCTTCCTCTGGGTACCAAGGACCTCCAGCTCTTGAGCACTAGTACTCTAGTGCTCCATCCGCTCTACAAAGTACAAAGATTGTTTGTTTAGAAAATTTTAAACGTACTACTAGTAGTACTATCCCTAATTAATTATAATAGTTATGATTGAAGACCGTATTGTTTATGTGGTTCTATATATCTATACCTATTACTAAAGCGAGTAAGGTGTCCACCTTAATTTTTGGTTTGGTCACCTTAATTTTTAGTTTGGTCACCTAATTTTTTTGGTTTGGTCCGCCTTGTGTTATTGACAGGTGGCCTTAGTCCATCCCATATGAGAGTCGGACCAGCTCTTCATCCACGACTCGATCACGTAGATCCCTACAAACTAACAGACAACTATACGTATCCGATACTTATACCAATTTTGCCGTACCAATGCACGGGCATAATTGCTTAGTCCTTAATAAAGATAAAATATTGGAACTAGAAAAATAACATCACTTAAATATTATTGGTTCTTTGCTCTTCTCAATACTATTATTTCTTGGTATTTGATATGGGATAAAATTTGAAGGCTAAATGAACAGTCTTTGCGGAATGGAGGACTAGTTTTTTTTAAGATCACACAGTACAACTCCAACACTCACAATATACACACTCTCATACTCCTATGAACACACGTACCTAAAATCATATTCCTATGAGTATCTTCGAAGACTGAGTCGGCAAATTCTCGAGATTGACGAAGTCACCACAGGCGCCTCGCTATCGATGGAAACATCGCCTAACACTGAATGCACAAAGCCGTTAAATTTCAGAATATTCGCTCTCATTGAAAATCAAACCCAGAATCTCAAATGATACCGAGATTCAGTGCTTTTTCGCAGACTGTGCTTTTTTCGCAGGACGGAGGAGCAGCTAAACCAGCACCGTGCCGATCCCAACCTTGCCTCATCGTATCGGGCCGGGCAGAACGCTTGGTCTTGATTATCCAACCCAATTACCCAAATGATGCGCAAGCGTGCGGGTGGCCCAGCTTGGCCCGGTTAATAAAACTGGCGCAAACGTCGCGACGGTCTCCGTCTCGAACAAGGCTCCTCTGCAGTAATAGTAGGTGTGATTTTGTCTCACTGGCACGTGGGTCCAGACCCATGATTCTGGTCGAGGACATTAACGGCGACGGCTCAACGGGCGTAGCGCTACCAGCAACCCCGCTGAGCAGTGGGCCACCTGCTTTCACAAATCACAAGCCGGTCGCTTTCTTTTTCACAAATCACAAGCCGGTCGCTTTCGCTGCAACGGCGCCGGCGCACACCCACGTCGTGGAAAAAAGAGGAAGCGAGGAGGCACGGCTACTTGCATGGGACCATCCAACCGTTGGATTGGTGATCAAGAGTCTCCTGATCTGGCGCAACAGTGGCAGTGACCCGGGTGACAGCGCAACGACTCCGCTAGCAATCTCAGCCCTGTAGCTTCATCAGACTCCAAACACTGTTCCATCAAACGATCCATGCCCGTCGTCCGACGAGGAGAGGGCACCACGTCACCAGCGCCCGCCGCTTAAACCCCGCACCTCCTGTTCCTCTGCCCGCCAAAGCCGCCGTCACAAGAGGCCGCGCACGGCACCCCCAGCTAGCCCCCGCCGCGCCATGTCCCGCCTCGACGCGGCCTCGCTCCTCTTCCCCGCCTGGCCGTGGCCGCCGCGGGCCAAGCCCCACCCCCGCGGCCGCCTCCTGTGCCTCGGCCTCTCCGCCACGCTCTCGCCTCCCTCGCGCTCCGCCCCGCGCCCACCCCGGGCCCCAACTACGGCGCGCTCTTCCTCTCCCTCGGCTCCAACGACACCGCCGCCGCGCACCTCCGCGCGCTCACCCTCCACCCGCACGTCGCGGGCACCAGGGCCAACTCCCTCGCCGCCCGCTACGTGCGCGACGCGCTCTCCTTCCCCGCCCACGTCACGCCCTACTCCGTGCTCCTCTCCTACCCCGTCCACCGCTCCCTCTCCCTCTCCGCGCCGGGCCGCGGCGCCACCTCCTTCGCCCTGAGGCAGGAGACCTACCGGGGCGACCCCTACGCGGCCGCCGCGGCGGAGGCCATCCCGACGTTCTACGCGTACGCCGCGTCCGGGTCGGTCTCCGCGGAGGCCGTGTACGCCAACTACGGCCGCGAGGAGGACTTCGCCTACCTCGCCGCCCGCGGCGTCCACGTCGCGGGCAAGGTCGCGCTCGCGCGGTACGGGAGGATCCACTGCGAGGACATCGCGCACAACGCGCGCGCCGCGGGCGCCGCGGGCGCCGTGGTGTACACGGACCCGCTCCAGTACGGCGGCGCCCCCGGGGAGGCGCCGTTCCCGGACTCCCGGTGGCTGCCGCCCAGCGGCGTGAAGGTGGGCAGCCTGTTCCGTGGCGTGGGCGACCCGACCACGCCGATGTGGGCGTCGTCCGACGGCTGCGAGCGCCTCAGCGTGGAGGAGGCCATGCGCACCGACGACATGCCGCTCATCCCGGCGCTGCCGGTGTCGGCGCGCGACGCCATGGAGATACACGGCGCCATCGGCGGGGCCGTGGCGCCGCCGGGCTGGCAGGGCCGGGAGGACAGCCCCGTGTACCGCCTCGGGCCCGGGCCGGCGGTTCTGAACCTGACGTATCTTGTATGGCCAATTCGAGGCGGCTTTGTCTCGCTCTACGGTTGGTCGCCTGGAGTCCTTGGATTGACGCTTTGCTGTGGAATTTGCAGGGGAACGATACAATGGCAACGATCGAGAATGTCTTTGCCATCATCGAAGGCGCTGAAGAGCCAGATAGGTAACAAACTGTTCATGGAATGCGATCATTTCTTTAGTGATCCTTCGTTGTCACGGATGCTTTGTGCCATACTCTTTGTGAAATGAGACGTAGTAGTACATCCCACTTGCTGCCTTGCGCATTTCAAAGCACTGCTTTTGGACCATCCATTGACCCTCTAGATGATATAGATATAGATGAGGAGCTATTCTCACCTGCCTCACTCTAGGACACGTAGTACTAGTTTTTTTTTTCGAAAGACCACACGTAGTACTAGTGGCTCTGGAGAAGACGCCACTGTTCAATGAGAGAGGGTTAAATAAGGAATTCTTTTAGTAAAAGAGTATGATATCCTGGCAAGTTGCGCGTAGTACCAGTGGGTATGGTTCTTGGCTTCTTGCGCTAATCTACAATATCCTATCGAGCTCCACTTTGCAAATCGGAAGAATCTGAAGGCATATCATTCTTTAAGAAAGAAAAGACGATGTCTTTTTTATTAACCATTCCGACCTCATACACGTTTCAAGTGCCTACCCCTGGAGTTTTGGTTTTGGGCCTTCGGTGCAATGTACTAGCTATGGAAATGCAAGTTTTCTTCAGGGAAAAAATAGCTTAAAACGTAGTTAAGTGATGGTATAGTGCATCAAAAAAGACCTCGCTAAACTGCCAATCACAATTTTCTCATCCTTTTTTGTTTACTGGAAGCCGTTTCCTTCAAAGCAAAAAATTAGAGCCAGTCATTTATCCTTGCTGTTTAACAGAGGTTAGAGACGTGTCATTCTGCAGATTACTGTAGGCATAAGTTAAACCACACAGAACCGTTTCTTTTTGTGCTAAGTATGTGACTGAACTGAGAATATACTGCGTTTTGTGACACAGGTATGTTATTCTGGGTAACCATCGTGATGCTTGGACATTTGGAGCATCCGACCCCAACAGCGGAACTGCAGCTATGATTGAGGTAATTGTCGCTTACAGAACATCCTCTCCATTGTTGAGTAGGCACTGTGTTTATCGGCCTGCTGGGCCACAATACTGATTGGCTTAGAATAGGTATCAACCATGTCCTCTGTAACCGGATTTAAGGGGGAGGGGGGCAGATTCGGCTTTTTTTCGTATTTGATCTTATTTATTACTAGTACACAAAATAGCTACTAATGATTTTCTTGCATATAGTAATTGATAATTGAATTGAGAACGTAAAAATTGAGGAATTACATCTTATAAGATTAGATTGATTTATTCACTAGTATATTTAAAAATATTGTTCTATCGGACCACCCTAACATGAAATTCTAGATTCGCCATTGTCTGTAAGCTTAAGTAACTGAAGCTTAGTTCCATCTCATGTTTTCTGTGCGTGTTAGCTCAAATATTGCACATAAAGCAAGATATGCTGCCTGTCTGGTTCTTGACATGTTATTTCACCTTCTGTCAATCTAGTTAGCTCAAAGGTTTTCGGTGATGCAAAAGCAAGGTTGGAGACCTCGACGAATCGTTATCTTCTGTAGCTGGGATGCGGAAGAATATGGATTGGTCTGTATCTGTCTCTGAACCACTCTTGTCCGTCTGCATACATTTACTATGAAACAGCAATAATGATCAAAATTTGCATTTACTCAGACAGGATCGACTGAATGGGTTGAAGAAAACCAGGAGATGCTATCTTCTAGAGCTGTTGCTTATCTTAATATTGACGTTTCAGTCGTTGGCCCAGGATTCCTGCCGTCTACAACTCCCCAACTTGATGAGTTGCTTCAGGAAATAACTAAAGTGGTATGCGCACCCTGCCTGAAACTAGTAATAGTAAAATACCCAGAAGAGAGAGAGAAAAAGGGGGGGCATGGTCATGATAGTGAACTTTGTTTTCTTTCGGTGGCCATTTATTAATCAAAAATATATTTTTTCTTCTTCTGTGTTTATAACAACGCCTAAAAGGTAAAACTGCTCTTTGTCATTTTGTGAAGGTTCAAGATCCTGACAATTCATCTCAGTCTGTATATGATTCATGGATCAAATCAAATGGTTCTCCAAAGGTGAGTCGTAATAAATTGCTTGTCCAATATATAATCTACTGTCTACATTTTTTCTGAGGAGCCGATTAGTTCTGTTAGGCTATTAGTTTCTTTAACCCAAACAGGCCGTTGAGGTTCTAAGGACATCAAGTTCTGATTTATTCAGCTGCACATTTTAATTCCATACCTCCACAATTGTGTTTTTAGTGGGTGAATCATTTATGCTTTTTTTTTGGCTTTCTGACAAGTTATGTAGCATCACTCACTCTCACTGCTGTTCCCCTGCATTAGGTTCTAAGACTAGGTGATGGAGGATCTGACTACTCAGCCTTTGTCCAACATGCTGGTATTCCTTCAATGAATATAGTGTTTGGTGAAGGTAAGGCCCCTGATCTTCATCGATTCCTTTATTCTAGCGATTTTCGTCTTTTAATGTATGTTTGTGGTTGGCGTTTGTAGGACCAGGTTATCTGGTTTACCACTCCTTATATGATGACTACGTGTGGATGGAAAAATTCGGAGATCCTGGGTTCCGAAGGCATGTTGCAGGTCTGACCTGTTTATATTGTTCTTGTGCTTCCCTCTTAATGAAATACGTGCTCCGGCACGTTCGCGAAAAAAATATATTTTTCTTGTGGATAATATTAGTTGAGGCACTAGCTGCACCACCACGTGGCCGTGGGTAACCAAGATGTTCATCTTGCAGCTGCTAGCATATGGGGAATGATGGCTTTGAGGCTGGCCAATGATGAGATTATACCCTTCAATTACATGTCCTATGCAATCGAGCTTGAGGTAAGACGGGTCTTGTGTCCACTAAATGCAACTGCATCTATAGGCCAGTAAAGCCACTCAGACATAGGGAAACATGACGAAGTTTTAAGCTTATTTCTGAATGCAGACATACACAAAGGTATTGGAGAATGGATTAAAGGGAACAGCGGTTACTTGTTCCCCATTGTACAACTCAATCAGAGATCTCAGAACGGCAGCTACCAAAGCCAACAACGAACAAAAGGTACCTTCACTTGAGAATTGCTGCTCTTGAGTTATGCGAAAATTGCATTCTACCGTACTGGGGTTTGTGCACTGTGATTAGACATGGCCACTTTCAGGAACTTCGAGAGCAACTGCTGAGCAAGCAGCTGAACAAGGATTCGATGAAAATCCGACAGCTCAATGACCGGCTCATGCAGGCCGAGCGAGCATTCACTAGCAGGGAAGGCATCTTCAAGCAAGAATGGTTTAAGCATCTGGTGAGTCCAAACTCTTGCACAACGCACTCGTTTTCCTCTCTGGAACTCGTTTTCCTCTCTGGAACGCTTATACTAATTTCAAGTGTTAACACTCTCGCAGGTGTATGGACCTTCAGACCAGAACGACTGGGATACTGCAGTCTATCCCGGTATAGCCAATGCCATAGCCAGCGCTCGGAGCAGCAACACCTCGGAGTCCTGGAAGTCTGTACAGCATGAGATTTACAGAGTGGCCAGGGCCGTGGCACAGGCATCTGCTGTACTGAGTGGCCGTCTGACATGAGAGAACTGGAATCGATCACCTGTCAAAAAAAAAAAAAAGACGTTTCGGCAGTTACAGCATAGAGGCCCAGGATAATCTCATGTCCCCTGCCGGCGACTACTGATCGTCCGGGTAATTCGGTTCCCGACGGATACGATACGGAGGATATATAATATCAAGTTGTAATCGATTCCAACAAATTTACAGCGAATTTTAGTATGCTGCCCGCAGGAGTACTTTGTGTATCTGTATACAAATAGCAGTTTAAAACATGTAAATTTCTCGCCTTGCTCTTTGCTTGAGAACTTGTTGCTGTCAAATGTATAATAGGATATTTCCTGTTTCTCGCCGTGCAACCAGTTGATGCAACCGTGAGCTTCTGCAGAAAGAACACCAGTTAACTGAATCCACTATGCAATGCCTCTCCTTTGTTGTGCAGTTTGCGAGTGATGAGGAGTTGAGGACTGATGAGGAGGGCTCATTTGTGACTTCGGTTGGCTCGCTGGCTCTCCTCGTAGCTTTGCCATGGCGATGTGCTGCATTGCCGCCGCCCATGGTCTGGAAAACTGCTACGGCGGCCGCATATATACTAGTATAGCTGAAGACATCCAATGTGTATCTTTCGAGCTGAACAAAGAAGACAGAGGTGCAGAAAGAATGGAAAGAATTGAATGCCGTAATGAAAGAATAAGGGAACGAACACACCCCGTTTCTGTTCTTGTGATCCGACCCAGCCTACACTAAAAACAGTCACAGGGCCTTCAGCTCCACAAGACAAAAATAGCTACTGGACTACCTCATCGACCACACGCCCCATACAATCCACAGCACAAAAGCCAAACCCAAGAGCACTAATACACACCCCTCGGGTCCGGTCGGGTCGGTCTCTCCGACTTCTCACTCGTCCTGGTCCTGGCACAGCTCCTTCCTGAGCCGCTGCGAGAAGAGCTTGCAGGCGTCCATGCAGAGATCGACGGCCGCGGACAGCGCCACGAACACCGCAACGTCGCCCATGCACGTCACGTGCTGCACGCCGACCTGCACGGTGGGCCGGCTGGCCCGCCCCTCGCCCTCCACCGTGGATCCCATGACGAAGCCGCCGGCGAACGGCCACGCGGCGCCGGCGGCGGCCTCGGGGAACGTGGCCGGGTCGATCACGAACTGCCCGCCGCGCCTGGCGCTGATGGAGGACTCGGCGATGGGGACGGCGCACTCGTGGGGGCCCGAGTCGAAGACCAGCTCGAGGCGGTAGCCGAGCGCGTCGACGGGCCCGCGCTCGCGCCACGCCTCGAGGCGCGCCCAGGGCTTCCAGCTGGCCGGCCCGGCGCCCGTGGCCTGGAGGATGAGCCAGGAGCCCGGGTTGGCGCGGGAGACGCGGCCGGAGCCCGGGGACGGCACGAACGGCGTCACCATGGACGCCGCCGCCACGGGGGAGCCCGACAGGTCGTGGATGGTCACCGTCCACCCCTTGCGCTGCTCGCGCGAGCCGTCGCGGCGGCCGTTGCCGTGGAGGGTGCCGCTGAGCCAGGACCGCAGCCTCCGGCTGGCGCCCCGGGTCTGGGACGACTGCGGCGTCAGCGATCTGGTCAAAATCCGGAGCGCACATGCGGGGTTAGCTTAGCTTACAGGAACGTAACATGCAGGCGCATGCTTGCATTTCCTATCCTATCCTGGTAAACAAATCTAGTAAAGTATCACTACTGCATAATGTTCGTGGCGCCAAGTGTGTTTGCGACAAGATTAGCAGGTACTAATGGCTATGGTAATCCGGCCTCTTGCAAGGTTAGCTGGAAATGATATATGGAAGATTCTGAGCAAGCTAGCTACATGAGTATGAGCTTTGCAGAGCAATATTAATAAGGAGCTAGGTTGGTAAGTCCATCACATGCACGGTTGGTGTGTCTCTTGTACCTCAGCATGGTGGATGTTCAAGTTTAAGAGATCAGTCATTCAGTCCTAGCTAGCTGTAAGTAAAATTACCCTGGTATCTTAAGCCAGCTGGATTAATGCATATATGGGGATCTGAGCAGCACTGACACTGAAGGTTTCTCTACAGAACCAACTTGGCTGCTCAGATTGCAGGACCAATGTATTTTTGTATTGAGGAATTTGATGAAAAAGAAATTGTGGGTCTGGTTTGTTTTTTCCTTTTACAATTCCGCAGACAGCGACATGGATTCTCATGTGTTCACCAAATCATTTTGATTCCAACGAGAAATGCTACCGTCCATGGAGAACAAAAATAAATTATGTTCAGTTGCAATATAGTGCCGGTAAGTAGTATGAATGTATGACAAACAACAAAGTATCTAAGAGCTGGCTTCCAATAATATGAAAGGTACGAATAACAACCTTAAGAAAAACACAAAGAAGGGGGGTATGCTTTTGACTTTATTTTTCTCTAAAAAAATGAAGAGAGGTACTGAGCTATCTAGCTGTGCTCACTAGTTACTTCCTTTTCCAAAAAGAAATGTTCAAAACGGATTGCATGTAGATATGCGGTTATCATTAATTAGCTTATGGTCCTTTCAAAAAAAAAAATAATTAGCTTATGGCAACTGTCACCGGCTTGTTAAAAAAATTCTCCACCAGCTATCTGATGACCAAACCCCTTTACTGTAAACCTATTTTGCTTAAGCGGAATTGCTAATTTAGAGTCGTCTGTTTATCCTCGAGTTTTAAATTTGTGACCTCTGGATTTGTATATCAGTCACTTAAGCCAACTTAATTGTATCCATCTGTTCATTTGGACCAACAATTAATGCTCCATAAGACCAGGATCACCCTTGCCTGCTAATGTACTCCAGCTAGCATTCTTGGTCAACTGCATGTCTGCAACTATGAACTATACACAAGGACATGGCTCCGGAACCAAGTTCTAACGACGAGTGATCAAACAAATTACTAATATTAACAACACAAGAACAAGGATAACTGAATTTGCAAGCAAATTGACGAAGATGTCTCGATGCAAAGTGGCAAGGAGAAATACGTGTTATGTGAGCTGAACGCCAAGCTAACCAGGTAAAGCTATACCAACCTGCTCCTGGATGCCCTCCGTCCGGCGCTGAACCGGCAGGTGAAGACCGGCTGCCGCTGGCCGCCGCCGGCGGCTCCACCGGGCACCTGGTACACGACGGGCCCGCACTCCGGCTCGCCGCCGAACTGGAAGACGTAGCGCGGGTCGGGCTCGGCCCGCACGACCATGTGGATCTGCGCGCGCGCGGGGGCGGCCGAGGACGGCGACGACGCGGACCCCGGCTTCCCCACGTCCACCCAGCCGTCGCGGGCGACGACGGTCTCCCCGGCCGCGGCGCGCGCCACGTCGACGGGCACCCGCACCCGGCCCAGCGCGCGGGCCGCGCTGATGCCGCAGCTGGTCCCCGTCGGGCCCGCGTGCACGGACACGACGAGCTCGGCGGGGCGCGCGGAGAGCCTCCGCACGGCCTCGGCGTCGAGGCTGAGCACGACGGGGTCGGCGTGCGCCGCGGCGCCGCCCGAGGCGGAGGCGAGCGGCAGCAGCGCGGTGCGGGGCGCCGAGGCCGGGTGGTCCTGCAGGCTGAGCGTGCAGAAGCAGGGCGAGGTGGACGGGTGCACCCCGGCGCCGGCGCTGGGGCGCGGCACGGCGGGGAGCTTGAGGAGGAGCTGGTCCACGGTGAGGCGCACGAACGCGCAGGGGTCCATGGCTAGGCAGGCGATCGCGAGCTCTCGGCTCGCCCTCTCGCTCAAACTGCCGCGCCGCGCGCGCGCTCGCAACCAATTGAACGGGGCAGGAGCCTGTGTGCCCCGTCCCGGCGCGCGGGGTTATATGTAGCCGCGGCGGCCGGGGTGCAAAGCGTAAAATTGGTGGTTTGGGTGCGGTGGATTTGATTTGATTTGGTGGACAGAGTTGGACGCTACCGGGACATGCATGTGCTCGCGTGGATTGGATTAGCCTGCTAGTACTATTTGGCTCGTGCCTAAGCCCCTACACGGCGATAACAGTGACCGCCGCGCGGCGCGCTTTTTGTCCGCACCTTGGTGTTTTTCCTCTTTTTCACCAAACATAATGTAGGTTTCTCCCTATCTCCAACATTTCTCAAAGCCCCTTGCTCGGCGAGCCTGCAGTACGTGTCCACATCCAATCCAAGGGTCAAAGTCATCAGCAATTCAGCATCCTCCGTCTCGTCGTTTATCTGCAAGACGAAAGCTGAATAATCGAGAGACCAGCACCAAACGAACTTAGATTAATAAGGAGATGGAGAATAAAGGTCGATCTTAATTTAGCTACCGATCACCGTACCAACAACGATACGACAGTTGGACGAGATTACGGGTCCTAATGATCAGAATTAGGAGAATCGTTGATGATGATGGCACGTATCATGTACTACAGTAACAGTATGATGTAGAGAGCCGGCGGCGTGACCTGTCGCGGGCCCACCGGCGGGCCACGACACGCCGCTGGTGCCGAGCTGTACGCACATGCAGTGCAAGCGAGTAGGACGCTAGCTCCATCGCTTTTCGTTCCAAAAAAAAAAAAGCTCCATCGCTTCTTTTTTTTCGGTGCGTGTCCGCATGCATGCGCCACCGGACGTGATGGCTACCCGGATAAATGCGCGACCGCCACCGCTTGGACTCGCTAGCTTTTAGCTTTATGTATCCGCCGTCGTCGCCAGTTCGGTCGCTCTCCGTCCATCGGCTGGAGACACCGGCCAGCTCCCGGATCGGCTCGGCCCGGCTTTAATTCAGACGGAAATTAAACTGTCCCGGCACGATTGATTCAGTTAAGAGTTGGTTGTGTACCCAACTAGGTACGTAGAAAAGTTAAAATAACTAATAATTTAGGACGGAGAAATATATACATACTTCCAAAGTCCAAACTAGTACCGAGGGTCGTCCATTAAATCAATTCGATTCATACTCTCAATTCCTCCTGACATCAGCAGAAGACGGTCCGGCACCCCAGATCATGCAAACTATTGAGTACCAGAAATTTAACTGCGTGCGCAGCCACTACGCGTACCAGCAGCAAGCACGAACTTATTAATCCATGCCTGGCACGTACAGTACGCGTACCTACCGGTCCTACCAGCACGCGAAACGGATGTAGCGGCCGGCTGGGGCTGGACCGGCTCGGCCTACATGCAATGTACAATTCGTTCTAGTGGAGCCACACGCTACTGAATTATTGAAGCTGAGCACATGCCCGCAGGAAGCGTTGTTTGCAGTTCATTGATCTCTCATGCATCTTCGTTCTCGCCAGCAGCAGCAGCAGCAGCTCGCTTTGGGGCCCCGTATACGTACGTGCACGACGCCTGTCCAGTCGTCCATCCATCCAAATTAAATTAAAGCTCTCTAGTATGCCTCTATCCATCTGCCGGCGACCATGCATGCTGTTATAATAGACACGTTCACATGCTGCGCCCACCACTGGCCACCTCTCACGTACGTCCCAATGCAATGCAAGCTTCACCCTTCAGCGAGCGAGCGAACGCCGGCGCGAGCGGCGGTCTGCACGGCGAGGATCAGCGCTCCGACACGCGCGTGCGTGCGTACGCGAGGACGACGTCCCGCCCGCGCCCGGCCCCCACGCACCGATCGATCGGCGCCGCGCCGACGGCCGGGCTCCGATCCGATGCCGGCTCCACCACGCATGGCCCCCCGGCCCGGCCGCGCGGAGCATGCAGACTCTCTCGTGTGGACGCATGCATGCATAGGCATGTGACGGAACGTCTCACCTTCCTGCTACCGGCCGACCGATCGATCGGTATTTACGCGAGCCGGCCGGCGGGCCGGGGGACCCCGTACGTGGGCGTGGGCTCTCAAGCTCAACCAGTGTGCCGCTGCGGCGGCTTTCGCATTTAATCTGCAAGAGGATCAGCAGCTCATATGCATCCGGTCACGGCTTCCATTATTCCGTCTATCGCCGGTGGCTGGCCGGCCGGGTTTCTGATGAGACGAGAGACTAGCGCTTCGCTTCATGAGGAGTTAGTTACTACGCATGGGCTGTAGCGAACTAGTGATGAGGGCGTCGCTTGTGCCGATCTGATCGCGTCGTTGCTTCTTCTTTTAGACCGGCCCCAACACCAGCGTTGCGTGCTCTCGATGACTCGATTTATCTCTCCAGGAATATATATATATATATATATATAGTACCTTTCCCAGCTACGTGTACACAGTACACGCCTTGTTGAGTTGTCATGTTACCGGCTGATGGATGCCCATTCCAGTTGCAAACTGATTTTCTCGACCTATATATATGATGCTTTTCTCTTGCTGCATGCATGCTGTGTGTCTTTCTTTCTCGCTTTCTTTTCTCTATACCTAGCTAAAGCCTAAAAGGATGTGTTCTTCGGGCAACTTGTTACGCATCGCCGAGGAAAGGAAGGCGCTGCGGGGTGAGGTGACAGCACGAGATGGAGCTCACATGGCAATATCTCCCCGGAGAACCTAATCTGATCTCTGTCCTTGTCCGGTCTTAAAGCGGGCCTCCTTGGATGCGGACACGGCCTATCTGGCAGGTCCCCGACCGATGTGACGACCCTACTACACTAGGAGCATCACCACCAGACACTAGTATAATCCATCTGACCACATATAATCAGGAGACAGTACGTGCAGGGTTAGCCAATTGTCAAACTGATTAGTACTAGTAGTAGGGAAATAAAAAACACTTGCCCACCACATGAACGCACACCGAACGACTGCACCCGAGTTCTCTCAGTTCCCCAGCTTACTGCGTCGCACTAGTCTAGTATCATGGTCAAATGATCAACAGCGGGAAATCAAGGTGCGTGGCACACGCAGCGACTTGGATAGAACAGAGAATCCTAGAGGCAATGGTGAAGCCGGGAACCCCAGAACCCGATGCTGCTTGCAGAGCAGAGCTGGAGGAGCAGCAGCAGGGCGGCAAACCGCAAGTTGCAACGGTTTTAACTGCCGGCCAACCGACACGAACGCGACCGGGGTGAGTCGTCACCGGCCCGCGCGGCGGGCGCTCCGACGCCGCGCGCGCGGCATCGCGAGGTTCGCGGTGCGGCCGCGTGCGTGCACCGAACCGGACGCTCGTCCCATTGGCTGGTGGCCGGTATGGCTACTATTCTACTAGTAGTGCCCCATGGCCCGCGGGGGGCACGGCGCTCGTGCGCAAGGGATCGCCGAGGGGCGCCGAGATCCGCAGCGGGGATACGCCTGTCTCGTCAGCTCGCGGCTCATGCGTCCGCCCCCCGCGACCTCCTCCCCCGCGCGTGGGGTACTCGACTGCCGAGTAGCACGGGGACGGATCGCCTCGGCATGTGGCGGCGTGGCGTTCGGCGCCGCGCGCGAGCCCGGGCGCGGCGCATGCAGGTACGCGCGCATGTGCCCCGGCCGGTTGGCCGCCGCCTGTTTGATGACCCGCTGGATGATGGGACGACGGGTGCCGCTGCCGGGCGGCATCTTGGACCGGCCGGCCGGCGATGGCCGCGGCGGTTGGGGTGGGGCTCAGGTGGATGGCCCGGCGCGCGGGTGGTGGTCCTTGCGGTTGCAGGTGCTAGTGGTACCGAGGTGGCCTGCTTGGCTTCCATCGTCGCCGGTGGTTCGTTCGCGGTCGATCCGAGGGTTTAATTTTTCACTGTGCCGGATCGAGGCGGAGCGCGCTGGACGGCTACGCTCTCCGATATCATGTGCGCGAGAACAAGTGACACGGGCGGCGGATGGATCGGTGATGCCGAGATGATCGTGCATGCATGGAGCCGTCAGGCGTCAAGTGGTCTGCCCTGTCGAGGCTGCAGGATGCTGAGAATGGGTGGTGCTTCATCGTGTGCATTCGATTGCCTCGCTCTAAAACCTGCGAAATTGGTCTTGATCCGGCGAGCAGTACCGACGCCTTTATTTTTACTGTATCTTCGCAGCATATTCGAGAAACCGGTTGACACGTACGGTTACTCTGTGACACACTGCATGCATGGTGCGGTTACTATCAGATTATTATACATGTAAGTGGGGCTAAGATTCCTCCAAATACCAGTTTGTGCCTTGGTTGAATAGCTGAAGTTTACTTCGCTCTAAAGTTGGATGCTCTAACACCTCTGAGAATCAAGTGCTAAGTCCTAGATCACATGCTTCCTCAAATTTACTCAACTAAATATTTGATCAAAATATTGCTCCTCGATGTTTCACCCGTAAAGGTCGAAATTGACAATTGTTTTAAAAACGGAGATTGGTGATTAGCATGGGAGACCGATTGGCTACAGAAGATTGTATGTTCCAGAACTTGCTGGATCTTATCATACAGCATAACAGCCATCGAGGCCTCCTAAACTGCCACTACTACTATAACTACCACACATGATCTGGTAACGATATGTTGCTTCACCAAAATGCTGCAACCACCGGCAGCCGATGATCAAGCTTGGATACGTTTGCCTTGCACACTTGCTCTCGCCTGCTGCAGCCTTCAGAGGCAGAGCGAACATGTGCGCGGAGATCCAGAGCCCGGCTGCCATTTGTACTAAACAACCGGCTGCCATTTGTACCAGAGAGGAATCAGCAATAACGGCTGTCAAATGTGCCATCCTCCAACTTGCATGTCACGCGCAGTGTAAACAAAGAACAAGTGGGCCTACTGGCTACTGGAATAAGAATCGCATCGAGGACCTCTGTACTGGTGGCGCAGAGCATCACATTTCGGAGATATCCTGTCGCAGAAACCGAGGTTGCCCAGAATCGGAAAAGGTTTTAATTTACGTAATGTGCTACAATGTTTTTTTTTGAGTTAACTGAGCATAAATGCATATTCTGCGAGCTTCCTCTTTTTTTTCATAAAAATACAGGGACCAGGTTGGATTGGATTATACATACATACAGAAAAAGAAAAGAGAAGAAAGTTGGGTTTGGAGAGTTCACTAGAAACTTCAGGCGCGGCCTTACCGCGCCTCCAACTAGAGTCAAGTAACTAATGGGGGCTAGTATGTTTCTTCAAAGCCATGTTGGTTTTTCATCTTATGGGCTATCACTGCACCGTCGAACATCAACAAATCAATAGATTGAAGTATACCAAAGATGAAAAGTAGGTCATCAACATTATAAATCCAACTTGAGTACATAAATATTTTATTTTTACACAGGATATTAAAGGGTGATAAGTTGAAATTCTGTTTCCACTTATCACCCTTTATTATCCTTTGTGAAAAAAAAATCTATTAGCTGTCATATGAAATATGATATGTAGACGACAAATTAACACCGCACCATAAACTTAAGCATCCAAGGTATTCCCTACTTGAGACTGCCACTTCGGTGGAGTCGCATATTTGTTCTGTTATCTTAGCATGAGGCTCCCAAATTGTCGGTCCAACTTTTGCTCTTTTCTTCTGCACATGAACTCCAACATCTTTCTAGTGTCTGCATTATTATATAGCTATTGTTAGAGAAAACCTATATTATCCAGAAGAATCTCATTTTTCTGGAAGTTAAGGAGCATCTAACAGAGTACTCCCCTGTTTGAAATGGAAAATTAAGGGAATTGAAATAAGTTTCAAATGTGAATCAAGGATAGCCAATTGGTTTAGAGATTGTCTTATCTGAAACGTAAATGAGTGTGTCAAAATGTACTACAACTGAAGAATAATGAATTTTTGTACACCATAAGACAAGATTGTCTTATCTTTGTACACTCAGGACACGGAAGCATAGCTTCTCACAAAACGACTTTGTTGGGTCTGCAAGTTCAAGAGTCAAGCTGGATAATCTCTAGTGAAAGATTGCAGAATGCATTCAAACTATATGGCAGCTATAACGAGCATAACTTTCTGATGTCGTCTGCTAACATTTAACTTGTCAAAGCTCCTAATAAACTTCTTCTGTCTATCATTTTTTGAAAGGTTCTCCTACCTATTTGATAGTTCTTCTGAACAACATTATGGCAAGAGCAAACTTGCATGCACCAAGAATCTGGTTGCAGTTCATCACTCTAGGTAATCTTTGCATATAGAATTCCTGAGAACTGACTTGCCCCCCCCCCCTTTTTTTTTACTTTGAACTGAACTAAGTGCAAGAATCGATTAATTTGATTGGTTACCTGATCCTTTGCAAAGAGTTAATTACTCATGGTTGAGGATTCTGTCCAGGATCTTACGATCGCGGAAGGTAGAATTACGTGTTCTTGAGAATTTCAACAACATGTTTCTCCCAAGCTTGCCGCCTTCGTTCTCCTAGATGCTAGGTGACTCCACAGATACAGTACCGGCTCATTTGGTGCAGTGACATGCTCATGGTAATGTCATTGGTGTCTTAGATTGCTGAATTACAGTGAACTGCAGTAGCCTGCTTTCCTTGTTGCCTGGCAGCTCATGATATTGCGGTCGAAGTGCTTGTCAACAGGCTGTCCCTCTTGGCTCTAGTGTCGGCTTGCAGTTGCCGTTTCACACCATTGTGAACTGCACAAATAGAGTTAATCACATCGCGGTTTAATTTTCTCGCAAGTACAAACATGGAATTGACTACACTTAATGCATGGTATTGCGCGAACAGGACTGTGCAGCTTGCTGTGTAAGGCGCTGGATATTTTGTCGAATACTTTGCAAGCAGCAGAGACGATGCGCCTATGTTTGCGCTTCCAATTGCTCGCCAACTTGGCGATGGATGGTGCCGGCAGTAGAGGCAGGGCAAACAATCGGTAAGCAGCAATCAGCAGCACTTGCTATGGTGTCCGAGAAGGCAAGATGGAGGAGGCTGATCCTCTGATAAGCGATTTGGAGCTGGACTTTGATGTAGCACTACTAGCACATAATCAGGCTAGCTTGCACTTGTTGCGCATAAATACACTGCAAGGAACATCGGGTACGAGAATCAGTAACTTCAGGCTTCATAAGAAAATCATCGAGCATATGTTGTGCATCACCTGTGTTGACATCAACTCAACCGGTGCAGCGCTTGCCTGCACGCGTGAGGACTAATTGATGGCGCACCAGTGAGTCAGTCACCAGGCACCTCTGCCGCGGGGTGACTTCTCCACTCTTCCTTTGTGTCGCTCCCAGCCGCCATCTCCTTGTCCGTCGTCTAGACTGTCGCGGAAGATGGAGTACCTCAACTGCGCGCCGGCGAGTAGAAACGCTAGTTGTCGGGATTCTTCGAATCGAATCCAACCTGTGCGGCGTTGGAAAACAGCTTCATCGCCGATGGAGATGCCACGGAGATGATGAGGGAAGGAAACGAGTAGAGAGGAGGAAAGCTGTCGCGCTACCGGCAGGGAACTAGGGAACGACCGGAGACGAAGCCACGAGCCCACGAGGGAGAGAGGGGTGGCGGGGAAGAAACATCTCGGGCTGCCTGCGGCTAGCGGCGCTAGAAGGCAACGACCGAACACGGAGCTTCGAGAGGCTGAGACCCGCCCGCGCTGCTTTGGCCGTAGATGGATGATCCAAAGGTCGAGACTTGTAGGTGACGTGGCCCAATGAGAGGCGTGAGCCAAGGTCAGGTTTCGTCTTTTAATAAAGATTGTGAAAGTCAAAGAAAGCAAAAGGATAGGCTCGCATTGTCAGCCCACGGTGGGTCATGTGATCTGTCGGTCCAGGTTTTCGCAAATTTGGGCTGTTGGGCCGATGCGGTGTGCTAATATTTTGGACCCAGGCCAGGCCAGACGGCCATGTTATTCGGTTGGAATGTTCAAAAAAGGCTAGGCAGCTCAAAAAGGAATGTTCAGGCAAGAATTTCGGATTCAGCGGCCTTTATGGCACACAATCACAACCAAATTTGTGTTAAAACGAATATACATACACATTCTCGCATTACAAAGAATAGGTACCAGTTCAATCACATATATATATCGTTGTTTCACAAATCAGGCGACAACCAAATTCGGGAGGAAAATCACAAAATTATTTGCCAAAACGACACCAACAAAAATCAAAGAAAGGAAAGATCCTCTGGTGACCGGCGACGACGGGGGAATGGGAAGAAATGCCGGAGGTAAGGTAACGGATCGAGCCACGCACAATCCCAGGCGGCGTGGGGGGGACTAAGAACGCGTGCGTAGACACAGACTACTACGTGCTGGCTGGCGGTCGTATTGTTGCTTGGGCGGCTTCTTCAACCCGTGGGCGGGCGGCGGGCCGGGGCCCGTTTTTACAGGCCTTGCTCTACGAGGTAGTCGCCGAGCCTCTCGACCACCATGTTGCACTGCCCGGGGGTCATGGGCTCGTCGTAGATGCCGATCACGAGGGCCTGCCCGGTCTTCTTCACGGTGATGCCTCCAGATCCCTGCACAAAAGATTACGATCAGAGGACATTCAGGAGGAGGGAGGGAGATCATCGATCGACCCGGGGGCGGGCCGGCGGATCGGCGCGTACCTTCTTCCCGCGGATGACGGCGCCGGGCTCGCCTTGGATGACCATGTACTTGGTGGGGCCGAGGAAGAGGCCGGTCGGGGCCAGGAACCCGGGCTCGTCGAAGTCCTTCATGATGTTGGACATCTCCTCGGGCTTGAACTGGGTGGATGCGGATCACACATGCGCAGAATGGGAAGCCAACCGCGGGTTAGCCGTGCGCGATCTCGATCGACGCAAAAGCTAGCAGCGAACAGATAGGGAGAGACCGGGCACTCACCGACGGGAAGGCGGCGCTCTGAGCCCAGACGGTGCCGTCGTGGCCGATGATGGCGGCGGAGGTGAGGTGGTGGCCCTCGATCTCGCACATGAGGTGCTCGTCGACGTACGTCTGCCACGACATCCTGCCGCTTCCGCTGGTGGTCGGTCGGTCGGTCGATCTCTCTGGTGGTAGCGCTCGGTCACGTACGCGGCGGGTGTGCCGGGGAGGGGATGGCCGCGGTATAAATAGATAGAGGCGCGAGGCGGGGGACTGGATCGATCGCTCGCTCGCCACTGCTCGCGTCGCGCCCGCCCCCTGCAACCACCCGTTCCATCTTTAGCTCGCCCTTCAACCTCGCGAATCCCCGCCCCCTCCTTTGGTGCGCGGCTCGCCACCGGTCGCGCTGCCCCCACCGCCAGCGCCGAGGAGGGGTGGACGTGCGTGCGGGAGAGCCTGGACGCCGGGCCCCGCCCCATGCCCCGGTGGCTGGCGGGCCATCCGAATCTTACTTTCCAGCCATCTGCCTGCACGGTGCAGACCCACCCTGGCCGAAAGCGCTCGCCAAGCTGACGGTGCTGGGCTGGGCGTCCTAGCATCCTCACCAATTTGGCAAATCGAGTTGCTATTTTTAATTTTTGATAAATATATTAAAAATACTTCTCCAACAGTTTGACAAAAGACTTGACAATTTTTGACAATTTGGAAAAAACCAGCCTCCAGCGCGTAAATATACGTGCGCGGCGCGCGGTTGGCATCGTGGTTTCTAGTCAGGTAGGAGGGTGAAAAAAGAAATAAGTAACCGAGAATGGTTCCTGATTTAAGTTTTCAAGAGGTGGAAGGGCATAAATATAATTTTGTTTCTCTCTCTGGGTTCCTGATGTAAGTTAGATCTGAATTTAGCAAGTGAATTATGCCAAACTGTTGGAGAAAAGCTCTTTTTTTATTTGGCATATCTTTTTAGAAGTTGGCAAAACACAAGATATGCCAAGTAAAATATGGCAAACTCTTGGAGATGCTCTAAGCCTGCCCACCTCTTTTAGACCTTGCCCCCCCCCCCAATCCTCCTCTCTCTCTTGCCCAATTTGCTGGCTACGTGATTGTGAAGAGCACAGAAAAATCTCCTGATTTCACATGAATCATCGACAGCGGAGAAGCATCTAACTAAACAGCTGAAAAGGAGCCATCAGAATTCAAACACGCATCGAGCATAATAATGAGCTCCGGGACCTGAGTCTCTCTGACAGCTGAACCCGGAGCTCCCTTCTACAATCAATTGATGGTCCAGCTCCTCTGCAATCCATTGTGAAGCATGCGGAAAGCCGGGGCAATCATTGTTTCATGTGGCGATTAGCTGCACTTTTGCCACTCGGTTCTGGAAGGCTTTAAAGGATATCACGGGTTGCAAATTACCCAACTTGCACCCGGCTACTTGGACTGCAGACCTAATATCTAGCAAGGTTTGTACCCAACAAGAGGCTGCCTTGATCATTTGCTGTAGTTGGTCCTTGTGGTCGGGACGCAACGCACGAAGGCACGGACACAAGCATTGGAACTCGGTGCTCGCGAGTAAGCACATAACTTCAATGATTGAGGATATGATATGCCTGACTCAGGAAACGAGAGTGGATCCTCCTAGTCGAAGGGGAGTTTGGAGGAGACTAGATGACGGCTGGTGTAAGGTGAATACTGATGCATCATTTGTCGGCATCTTGCTCGGGGTCAGGAGGAGCTATGATTAGGGATGACAGTGGCAAAATTTTGGAGGCATCATCAAAGTTCTACGAACACGTCCCAGATGTGGTGACGGCGGAGGCCATGGCAGTGAGGGATGGTTTGCTGCTAGCGCGAGCATGTGGCCATGAGAAGGTAGTGCTAGAGGTGGACAACTTAGCTCTGGTGAACCTTCTGCGCTCTGAAGCAGGTGAAAGAAGTCCGATTGCAGGTCTTTGGCATGAAATCAGAGAGTCAGGCAGGGAGTTCGTTCAGTTTCATATTTCGTTTGTAAACCGGGAAGACAATGAGGCAGCTCACTTCTGTGCAAAGCTGTCCTCGGAGTCCAACCGAGCGAACTTCTGGGCGGAGGCTTTCCCACTAGGCCTTATGGGGATTGCAGAAGCAGATTGTAACCCTAGATGCTTTCCCACTAGGCCTTATGGGGATCGCAGAAGCAGATTGTAACCCTGCATCTGATTAATATAAGCTCATGCTTACGCTCAAAAAAAAACCAGGGATTTGGCAAAGTGCTTCTCAACTCATCATCCTCATCCAATAATGCAGTCCCCAAATGCATGCATATTCCACGCTTGCAGAAAACTGATCTAATGTCCCAGAAAAGATTGCAGGCAGAACCATAATCTCACACAGCACGTCAGTCTTCGCCAATTTCAGAAAACAACATGCAGTCTAGTTCAGCGACCTTACTGTCGGTGCAGAATGTACCTAGATCGGAGGATGAAAACTGAGAGGCACCAGACGAAGATTTTCAAGTTCTTAACGCCAGCTGATATATATTGTCTGCGCGACGATGTACATCTTAACTGACCAGAGAATACCTACTGCATGATACGCCTCTCTACTACTAGCCTACTACTCATGGGCAAAACAGAACATTGCTGATTATTACCAGCATCAGGCGATTCACCTTCCATCTTACACCTGAAGAGGATTGCTGGAGTGTTCTCCATACATCACAGCATAGCCGCAGCTATCGCAAAGGACAGCACAAAGAGCAAGGGGGTGAAGCATTTGGCCGATGGGTGTGGACTGGAGCCGCTCCGAGCCGGAAGAGACGTTGAATTTGTGGTGCTCATCTTACTGCTTCAGGATAGAAGAAGAAGAAATGTTAGTACAATGTCACTGGAATTGATTCTTAAACTAGAAAGAAGAAATGAGAGTTTTTTTTCTTACCCAGCAGCCAAATAGACACAGGTGTCATAACCTGCAAACAAGCAATGCATGAAGTATGAGAAGCTTATTAAACTGGTAAGCATGAAACATACAATAGACATTGCATGCCATTACTATAAAATGAAGAAAATCAAAGTAGCAGACAATAAAAACACTTTATTGAAGGAACACATAGTAATATCAAGAATTAGTTAGCTCTTGAAGAGCAACTTGCCAATCTATAAGCTACACTGATATTCTTAATGCAACATTGCATCTTCATTTTTTTCTTTATTTTATATGCATGACCGCAGCATAAGTTGAACAATCCAAGGCTCAAGTCAACAACGAGAAGTTAAGATAGTCAGAACTTGTAGTATTATCAGCAACTCCAAGTCTTTTCAACTCTTGAGAGTTAACTATGGGAATTGCATCAAATTTAATAACATACTTGCTACACGAGAAGGAATCCATGGGAACTGACAATGCCCTGCCTACATTCCGAACAACAATGATATCAACTCGAAAACCACAAGTTGAGGAAGCAAACTAACAATTGGGTGCATGTAAGCTATTTTTTTCTCCTAGACATATCAATAGTCTAAATGCAAATGGGAATCATCAACATAAAATTAGCTACTAGCAAATAGTACAGGCATGATGCGATCTGAGCAGCTAATCAGTCACTGCAACATCATTGAAAGAACCGCAACTTGATTGTACTGTCACAATTAGAATACATGGATATTATCAAATGAAACCGTGCATAGCATCATAACTGTAAGTCTGTAACAAGGATGGGATGCTTACTTGGATCTTTTGTTGTCCGCACTCCAGCACCACCAAAGTCGCAGGCCACAACGTTGGCCCCATTTTGCTGGTAATAGCTATTGAATGCGTATGAAGCATGGGAAGCCAAAGTGTCTGGCTGATAGCAGGGTTGGCTCGGTTGAATAGCAGAGCAATCTACATTGCCTGGACCACATGCCCAGTTTAGGGCATTCTGAAGATCTGTTTCTGATGCATTAGCCGAAGCAATACACCAGGTCCCATTTGCATTTGTAATGTTTGCTCCAGTCATAACATCCACATTACCTCGCCCAGTCCAGTCAAGGCTGTAGATCGAGCTCTTGTCTGGGAAAAACAATCCCCAGTTCCTCTCCGACTCGATTCCAGGTTTTCGGTTCTCATTGAACAATGAAAATATGTAGACATCAATTTCTTCCCCTGGTTTCGCCGGTGTGCCGCTGTCATTAACAACATGGCGTATCAAATTGGTATTGTAAGTCTGAGCATTGTCCGGAGTGGCTCCAGTCTCCTTGGCTGCCCCTTTGTTTGGCCACCCAGACTCAGTGACCATGATCTTCAGAGTTTTGAAGTTCAGAGCCATGAGTGCAAAGAAGATGGAATCAACCTGAGCATCGAACATGTTAGTGTAAACCAGTCCGGTGTTTGGGTCAATCACATCCTGAGACTGCGGCGAGAACAGCGCATAGTTGAGGGACACATTGCTGGGCGAATTCTGGTACGCATAGTAGGGGTATAAGTCCACCATGAACGGCGCCTGGTTCTCCACAAGGAACTCCAGCATAGGCTTCAAGAAGTAGGCATAGCTGCTGTTGAACGCCCCAGCGGATGGCGGGAACGACCGGGACAGTATCCCGAGCGAATGAGTGCTGGAGATGGTGATCTTCTTGTGCAGGCCGGCCTTCTTGAGTGCGGTGTGCACATTTCGCATGGCCGGCACGACGAGTGCCGAGGCGTTGACGGGGCTCTCAGTGACCTCGGCGCCAACGGTGATGTAGGTGATCATGGTGGCCGGGTAGTAGGGGAGGATGCTGTTCTTGAGCCAGGTGTCGACGTTGGACTGGTACTGCGCGAAGGCGAGGAGGTCGGAGTTGGGGACGCCGACCATGAGCTCGACGCCAGTGTTGGCGAAGGCCTTGATGACGTCGATGTTGGTGTCGTAGATGCGCACGTACTTGAGGGACTGCTGCTGGATGAGCTGCGCCACCTTGTCCGGCGCCGGAAGGTCGTCGGCGTTCCGGCCGTAGCAGACGCCAATCTTGCCTCCGCGACAGTGCCCTGCGAATTTTGTATGCTCTATTCAGATTACCACCAACGCTAACAGAGCACAATGCAGTGATTTGGATTCGAAAGTACCCCCCCCCCCATTTCCAAATACAGTGACCAATCTTTGGTTCCTGATTTTCGATGGAAAGAAATATTCTACATAATAATGGATAGAATAAATGGCGCAACACATACGGGACATTCCCCCAAAAAAAATGCTTAAGAACATGCCGCACAACATCCAGACCAAAGAACAAGAAGAATCGAATCGTATCCTTTTCCTAACAAGCAAGGCATCTCGCAGCCCACACATTGCGGACAGTACTCACAAGCGCGCAACTGAAGAACCGCGACATTCAAGGACGGCAAGGTAGCAGCGACTCACCGACGAGCAGCAAGAGGAGGAGCACAGGGAGCGCCAGCACGAGCCGCCCCGCCATTGCCGACCGCGCGCCGAGCTCCGGCACCGCCGCCGCCCCCCGCCCTCGGTGCCCGCGCTCTCGATAGCAATGCGTCGATGGCCGCAATGCTGCAGCCTTGCCCGTTGTGGGGAGAGAGAGAGAGAGAGAGAGAGAGGAGTGGCGGGGTGAGGACAAAGACGATTCAGGCACGGCTGGCGGGGGCAGCCGCTGAGCCACTGCTGGGAAGCAGAGCCAGAGCGCAGGGGGGAGTGGAGTGAAGTGCGTGACGGCTGTTGATGGCGCGGACGCGAGGCGGGGGGCTACGAAATGGTGAAATGGAGTTGAGGGCGTTGTCGAGTCCGGAACAGGACACACAGAAATGGAAGTCCCACGAGGCGACAAGTAGAAAACGGTAGCGAGAATGGCCAACTATCAACTTTGAAGAATTTAACGAAGTCTTTAATCGCGTGATTAGATAATAATTACCATAGTATCATTATAATCAATTATTAATTAATTATTATCATTAGATTCATCGCCAAAAGTTATACTCATCTCTAAAAAAATTTTACAAATAAACTTCATTTATCACTCCATCATGTGAGATTTTTTTTTAACTCGTGTGCGCCAGGAAAATCAAACAAGCGCGATGTCCGCTGGTAGGAAGGTGTTTCTCCGTTCTAGCGTGGACAGGACCACTCCAACAGAAGGGGTCCACATGTCAGCTGAGCAGCATGCTACTCTGGGACACTTAGGGCGAGTTTAGTTCCCAAAAATATTTGGGAAAAATTACTGTAGTAATTTTCAACCGAAAATTAAGAGGACTAAACATGATCTAATTGTAAATCTAATTACCCGGATGGACGGAAAATCGCGAGACAAATCTATTAAGCCTAATTAATTCGTCATTAGAGATTGATTACTGTAGTACGATATTGTCTAATCATTGTATAATTAGGTTCATTAGATTCGTCTCATGATTTTGCCGGGGGTTGTGGAATGTGTTTTGTCAGTTATCCACATTTAATATTTCTAATTAGTGGTCAAACGTGCCAAGTTATTGTAATGCACGGAAATTTTTGGAAACTAAACTGCCCTTAAAAATGACTTGATGCATGGTGAGGTCGCACTATGGCCCTGTTTGGTTTGATGGACTTTTGTTGAAGTCCCTAGGACTTATGTGATTTTTAAACCAAACGGACTTTTTTTAGGGTAGAGATTTTTTTTAAAAAAGATCCTCATGAGGAGCTTTTAGGGACTTTTAGGCTACAATTCCACCTACTGCCCCTACCCTATCCGCATGCATATAGGGAGAAGGAGTAAAAATGTCTTTTGAACACACCTTTTAATGAGGTTTAGTCTCTTTAATCATTGAAAACGAACAGGATAGGACTTTTGTTTAGACCCAGGTCTTTTGGAGGGGCTAGAGACTTTTGGAAACCAAACAGAGTCTATACATCGCTCTCTGCGAATTAAAAAAAACAGACATGCAGAGCGATCAAATGGTGGCGAAGAATAAAAATGCAAAGCAAGGAAGCTAAAAATGTTTGGAGAATGCGAGTGGAAAAATGAAGCTATTTGTAGCCAGCAATAAAAAAAAGGAGAGCTCATTTTTTCTTCTTCTTTTCCTCCATGGCTCCATGGACACGGAAGGGGAACTGGGGTCTCGGCCTGGGCGTCGCGCCGTAGAGGAAAAAAAACGTGTTTAAGGATGCTTTGCGTAAGCAAAGAGCTTAAGGCCCTATTTAGTTGGAAAAAAATTTTTACAGTATCTGTCACATCAAATCTTTAAACACATGCATGGAACATTAAATGTAGTTAAAAAAATAACTAGTTTTACAGTCTAACTGATTGGCACGAGATGAATCTTTTAAATCTAATTAGTCTATGATTAGATATTATTTGTCAAATAACAACGAAATTTGCTATAGTATCAAAATTTAAACTTTTTCATCAACTAAACGCAGCCTAATGTTCGTTCTCCCTCAGACTTTTTCGCTCAACACGCACTCCGTCAATTCTGATTTAACAGTACTATCTCGGTTTGACACAATAACCAAAAAATAACTTTACTTATTATATAATAATACAACACGAAATTTTAGTCGATCCTCCAATATTTATACGAATAAAAAGTAAGACTATTATTTGTGAATATTTGTATTTTCGAAACAGAGACATCGGCGTCGAAGGCCGTTGCTACGGTCTTGTTCCTTCAGGCCCACGTACCAGTCCAGTCCGGCAGTCTCCGTCTCCTCCCAACACGGAGCGTGGCCCGAGAGACAGGGGGGATGGGAAGCGCGACGGGATGCAGCGGATGCTCCATGGTATGGCTGGGCAAAATACCCGAAACTCGAAGCTCGAACCCGAAAAATCCAAGCCCGAACTCGAAAACCCCGAACCCGAAAAACCCGAACCCAAATTCGGGTTCTAACCCACGGTACCCGAAATTATTACGGGTAGTTCGGGTATTGAGCCACGGTGCCCGAATTACCCGAACTACCCGAAATATAGCCCAGCCCATATATGTTTACTCATTGCACATTTGTACTTGCAGCCCAGGCAGCCCACGAAACCAACCCTAACCCCAGTCGCGCCGCACAGAGGCGCCCACCCCACCCCAAACCCCAGTCGCGCCGCCACTACCCTGTCGCCTGTTGGCTTCCCCGTCGTGTCGCGAGACGAGTCGCCCACCCCACCACTTGCGCCCCTCGCCCAACGCCGCCGCCTGCCGGCCGCCACTGCGCCTGCGCGAAGGTGCAGCCGGTGCAAGACTGCAGGCCGTGCAGCGGTGCAGGCCCCCTCACCGGCTCCCCTCGAGGCGCCGCGGCGAGGCCCCTTCTTCCCGTTCCCGACATCGCTGAGACCAGAAGACCTCGAGTCACGACGCGCAGCCGCGGGCCGCGGCAACCGGAGCCCAGCGGCGGGCGGCCAGGTGCCACACCACGACGCACGGGGCTGAGGCCTCAGGCGGCTGCAGGCTGCTTGCTACGCCGGCTATTTGCATCCATCTTAGGCTTGCTTGCTGCGTCGGCGACATGCTGTTGAAGTGTGGATCTGTTGCTTCTTGCTTTGGATTTGTGTTGTTGCCACTTGTTCGGTGGATCTGTTGCAGGCTGCATTCTTAGCTGCATCTCGGGTTGATCGGGTAAACCCGAACCCGAACCCGAAATATCGGGTACCCGAAATGTCGGGTTTTGTTTATTTTGACCAAATTTCGGGCTGGAGTTTTTGAAACCCGAAATTTATAAAACCCGAAAAACCCGACCCGAAATTTTCGGGTAGCCCGAACGCCCAGGCCTACTCCATGCTCCGCCGTCGCATTCCCGCTGATAACCCACATTGACCGGAGGGTCCACACGTCTGGGAGATACAATCACCGTGTTCGGCTGGTCTCCAGCACTCCAGCCCTACAGTATTTCTCTCTCATATCACTCCAGCTCCAGCCTCCAGCCACCAGCCAAGTAACAGTATTTTTCTCTCACACCACTCCAGCTCCAGCCTCCAGCTCCAGCCTGCCGAACACAGTGAATAAGACCGTGTTTAGATAGAACCTAAATTTTTTTGCGACGGAATCTTACTAATTTGAAGTATTAAATGAAATCTATTTATAAAACTTTTTACACAGATGTGTTGTAAATCGCGAGACGAATCTAACGATACTAATTAATCCATGATTAATCCATAATTAGTGCATGGTTACTGTAGCATCATTGTTGAAAATCATGGATTAAATAGGTTCATTATATTCATCTCGCGATTTACAGTCCATCCATATAAAAAGTTTTGTAAATAGACTTCATTTAGTACTTTATGCATGTGTCAAAATATTTGATGTGATGTTTCTTTTCCGTTTATAGATTTACGGGTAAAAATATAAACAGGGCGTAATTGTCGTCAGAGGAACTGGGTCCGGAGAAACACGCTGGACCGGTTACCGAGGAGGCGGTGCCAGCAACGATTGACAGGTCGCGTCGGGAAGCCCATCAACTCACCAGCTGACCAGCACGCTGTGGGTCCCACGAAGGTAAAGCGGCGATGCGCTCTCTTTCCTGGCTCCTTGCTCTCTTTCTTGCCCACGTCGTCTTCGGGAACGCAAGAGGTTGGAACTCCGTGCCAAAGTGCCAACGAATTGAAGTGCTCGCAAGCTTGGTTTCTTTTCGAGTAAATTCATTGAATGCCATTAAAATTTTAGACAATTTTTTGAATGCCATTAAAATTTAGGTGATCTCTTCATTGCCACTAAAATTTTACTCTCATCCCCTCAGTGCCATTCCGTGAGTGAGGTGTTAGATTGACTGTTAGATGGGAGGAAAAAGACATTACTACCCTTGTTAGATTGACTGTTAGATGACAAAAAAATTTCACAGGAAACAGCATACACAGTACATATATAAGCAATTAGTCAAAGCAACTATTAGTACATATATAAGCATCAGTGCTGTCCATAGGCATATTCCAATCAGCCATAGCTGTGCATACAAAGAACTAGCAGCAACCAATAGCTGACAACATCTTAGCAAAAGAATAAGAAACTGGTTCACAAAGACCAAGCAAAATAGGACCCCACATAATAAATTGCATCAACTAGCAGTTTAGATCCGGAAGTGGCAGCTTTCTTTTGCTTCTAGTTTGTGAGGCGGGGCTGTCCTTCTGAGGGGTGGTCTTGCTTCGAGTACCCATTGCCGGGCTATCATATGGCACGAAAACTTCCTTCTTCTTCTTTTTCCCTGCTGCCTTTGCCTTCCCTTTAGCTGCCTTTTTTCTTGTAGGTTTGGAGATGGCACGAGGTGGTGTGGTTTCACATGCAAGTAGCGTCGGGTACTCAATGGAAAGTGGCTCAGGTTGGTTTGAGCCACTTCCAGACCTGCACGAGTTAGGTACATGAGGAAAAATAGCAAGCACAATGTAAGAAAGTGATGTAGATATGATATGTACCTGACTGAGTTTCCAGAACCTAAGCTAACCAAGGCACTCTTGCTGTAATACATATGCTAAATTAGGATTGAATGAAAAAGTATTGAAAAAAAATCAGAATATAGGTGTGCAGATCATACCTAGGAGGAAAATGCATTGTTTTAATTGTCGGATCAACAGGTACAATGCTGCTCTCACAAGATGGTGCAACATTTTTCTTCTTTTTCTTTGGTGGACCCCTATTATGCATGAACAAAGAGTTAATTGGGGAGAAATGCAACAAAATTGATAACAAGCCAATTATATGTAAGGAATAAAATGCTCACTTTTCAGCCATCATTGCTGCTATGTCATCAGGGTCACCGTCCTTACAATTATACCAGCGATGGCCATAGTTCTTGCAAACTTTGCATTGATGTGACCCTTTCTTTTTGATTGTGTTGCCATCTGTGCATCCTTTGAACCTTTGGTTTTGTCTTCTACCTGCGGTAGGTTTTAGGAGTGGTGGATGCATGAAAAAATTATGGCCAGATTGTGCCCATTGTGACTTATCAGGCAAGGCAGGGATTAGAGCCTCATATGCAGCCTTAAATTTGTCAACTTAAATTGCTTCATGTTGGGATATACGCTGCCTACACTCATTGGAGGGTCATCTCGATCATAAGCTACAATTGGCACGGGTGGCAAAGGATCATTTCCAATTAAGCCATCCTCATCCTCGTACTCCACATCAGATTCGGAATCAGACTCGGAGTCGTTTTTCTCACCCACATGTGTTTTACGAGCAGGTTGGTAGAAGGCTTCATCATGGACACCCACATGTTCCTTATGTGGACGAGGATTTGCTAGACACTCAACATCATTATTAGGTTCATTTGTGCTAGGTTCAGTGGGCTGCCTTGCTGTTGGCTTCGTATGTTGGCTAGATATTGGCTCAGTGGGTTGGCTTGCTGCAGCTAAAGATGGACAAGGCATAGATGGGGGGCATGGGATATCAAGCATATCTGAATTTTCTGGAGTGTAGCCCTCAGGAACAGGCACATCATCTGTGGGATCAGTGTATGTGATGGTCATGCGAACTACCTTGCTATCAACATGTTTGCGGAACATCTCAAGGAGTTCCTGATCGGTTGTAATTTTAGGCGAGCATTTTGTGACAGCATCATAGTGAAAAACATGCACAACTTCTTGGTATCCATGAGGGTACTGATCCACAATTTCTCGAACGAGGTCCTTGAAATTGCATAGATCAGAATCCACAACCTTGCTGAAGGTAAAGTATGAAAAATCCTTCCTACGCTTTTTAGGATTAGCACTGAGTCTGAATTCCAACAAGTAGCTCGACTTAGGGTCCATCTTGTTAATGAATGGCCCATCAAAACTATGTGTTTCTAGTTGCAGACTCTTCAAACAATATAGCAGTAAAGAAAAGGATGAACAACTCACCCTGTAGGAAGCCAAGAATGTCCTGCAGCCTCCATTGGGTGCTGGCGCCCCTCGCGTGGTCCTGCGCGTCGCCACGGGCGGCGCCCCTCGGAGCCCTGGTCGTGGGTGGATGGGGTGTCGCTGCTGGCGTCTCCTCCTGGTGGCGCCCCTTCGGCTGCTCTTGTCCGGCGCGTGCGCGGGCCCCTGGCGCCTCCTCCTGGCGTCGGGCGCGTGGAGGGCGGGCGCCGCTCCTGCAGCCCGCTGGATGGGGGCGGGCGCCGCTCCTGCGGCCCGCTGGGGGAAGGGCGGCGGGGACGGTGGGTCGGGCGGCGCCCTTCTCGGATGTGCTGCCGTCGGGGGGGGGGGGAGATCGGGGGGGGGGGGGTGGGGCGGGGGCGGGGGCGGTGCCCAGATCTATTTCTGATAGGGCTGGAGTTCGATTAGGGTTCGTGGAGGTAGAAAGGGAAGAAAAATATCGCGCAGATCAGAGTTTAACGATCGTGTGCAGTATTTTGACGGTTGTTGCTCAAAATCTAACGGGAATGGCATTGAGGGGATGAGAGTAAAATTTTAGTGGCAATGAAGGGATCATCTAAATTTTAATGGCATTCAAAAAATTGACTAAAATTTTGATGGCATTCAAAAAATTTACTCTTTCTTTTCCTACGAACGGTACTCGACCTATACAACTCGCACACAGTGACGCAGACGAGGATTTGAATGAAAATCGGAGTGCGCTCGCGCTCCATACTCCTACAGTATAAGTGAGCCCCTAGCATGGAGTACCCTTGTGGCTTTCGTAGAATTGCAATTTTTTTCGAGGAAACGTTTGCACTACTAGCTGTTTGCATCAAAGCTCTGAGCTCTGTACGACTAGTTCGTACTACATTTCCACGCACCATTAGTTTTGGCATCCAATCACCTGTTCGCTGTGCTGGTGTTGGAGGCTGCTGCTGGAGTGGTGTGAGAGAAAAACACAACTGGCTGGCTGGTGGCTGGAGCCTACTGCTGAAATTGTGTTAGAGAAAAATACTATTGGCTGGTGCTGGAGCAAAACAGTAGTAGAACAGGGTGAATGTCACCTCGTCTAGAAATACAATAAAGTCTCTGTTTAGTTCCCACCCCCATAACCCTATAAATGCAAAAAAAACCATCACATCGAATGTTTTGACATATGCATGGAGTACTAAATTAAGTCTATTTATAAAACTTTTAGCATAGATGGGCTGTAAATCGCGAGACGAATCTAATGAGCATACTTAATCCATGATTAGCAACAATGATGCTACAGTAACCATCTGCTAATTATTGATTAATCATGGATTAATTAGCATCATTAGATTCGTCTCGCGATTTACAACCCATCTTAGCAAAAGTTTTTGTAAATAAATTTCATTTAGTACTTCAAATGAGTAAGATTCCAATGCAAAAAAAAATTTGTGCTTGAACTACACAGGGCCCAAGTGGAGTTTGCTGCAGCAGGAGGGGGGAGTCTGCCGATCGGAAGAAAATAGGAAATACACTGGCAGTAGCATGGGCTGCGGCCCAGTACTGTTTGAAAGCGGGGGCCCATGCCGCTATTCTTAAAACATACTGGGCCAGAATGCAAGCGCGAGTTCCCTTCCCACCGCATAACCCCGGCCCATGTCGGTACGGCCCCCCTTCTTCTCGTGCTTCTCTCTCTGCCGCTGGATTACGTCCGCTGGCAACTTTTCCCAAAAAAAAAAAACTGAAGTTGCAACCGAAGAAAAAAGATCCCCAAATTTGGTGGTAGCCTTGTTCGGTTATTGTTCGCTTCTCGTTAGGCAGATAGCCGGCATCTCTCGCTACTATGGTTTTAAATAGCCGGCTATAGTCTCGTTATAGCTCCGCTATAGCCTTTTTAGAAGACTCCCGCTACACTATTTATATTTGTGCCGCTATGGTAGCTATGGACATTAAATTGCGTTATAGCTGCGCTAAATGACGTAGCTTTAGCGCCGCTATTGTCTTATCCTTAGCTCAGTGCTATTGTTTTGGTATTTTGGATAACTTAATATTTGATTGTACGAATTTTATTGTATTGTCAACTTAAGTAATGTTCTCGTAGCTTTAGAAATATAATTATGTTTATGAAATTCACAAATTACTATATTTTTGCGCATCTATTATTTGTATTTTTTATAGTTTAGTAGTAAACCATTAGTTAGCATAGTTCGTTATAGCCTCCGTTATAATCTCTTAGCCTCGAAAAAAAATACGCCACTATTTGACATAGCCCGCTATTTAAAACCATACTCGCTGCACACAAACTCTGTCCGTCCCGACTCGATCATCAAGCACGATCAGCAGGCTACCGAATCTGCCGAACTTACTAGTACTCCGCATGACCTAATCATGTCCTCGAGCCCTGGAATAGGCGAATAGCCAACCCTCCTTATCCATGGGTCTGACCAGCACAGCCCGGTCATGGCATGCGATAACAAAGATTAGATAGTACAACGGTCAACGGCGGCCCAGCTTGCCCGCTACCGTGCCGCGACGCCGCGTTGTGCGTTCCAGCTCTTAGCAGGCGGTCGGCCGCCCGCCACCTTCCCCTTCCCTGCATCCCAATCCAATTCTGGATTCGCTCCACCAGCGCCCCGCCATGCTCATTGGCCGCGGCAGAACGGCCAGTCATACATACGCGCCCACCTGCGCTTCCTGACCGACTTCCTCCCGGCCGGCCGTCAGTTGGAACCGCCGCCACTTGCCTTTTCAGAAACGTCGAGGGCTTCTGGGTAACGGCGTGACGGCACCCGGGTAATGGAAACTTCCGGACGTTTGTTTTGCAAGGCAACTATAGCTAGGAGGAGCGAGCTGCTGTATCTCTGGTCTCGTGGGATTTGACTTCAGGATCTTGTACGCGCGCGTCGCCTGGATCCGCCTCGCTGAGGGAGAGGAGCTCAAGTCCGCGACGTCTCGTCGTGTCGCGTAGATTCAGACATGGCTTTAACCCGGGGTTCAGGAACAGCGGCTAGCTCTGACTCTGTCTCTGTCCAGCCGGGATAGAGGAAGCTAACCACGACTTGGCAATTGGCATCTATCGACGGTTAATTTGAAATGTTAGGTCCAGGTCCGGGCAAGGCGTCATGAAGTATGATCGAGTGCATAGCCTACCACGTAGTAGGAGTCATCGTATGACTTGGGGTGCCACGTACCCATCGAGGCTGCGATCGAGCAGGTTCTTCTTCTCCCGAAAGACAGCTGATTCACTCGTTTTCACACGATGCGCCTCGCATGGCGCGTTGGCGCTCGCTAGTGTACCAGAGAGGAACACGTAGTGGCATGCACATTCATACGGCAGAAAGGTGGATATCCCTCGGCATCCATCCATCTCGCCGGCCCGACCTCCGCGCCATTTCTTAAGTTCAAAAAAACCCATCGCCATCTTCCCCTCGTCCCCTTCCGTTTGGTTTGTTCCAAAGTGCCGGCCCACTAGTTAACCGAACCGTCGGTAACCAGTTCGGTTTGACCGGTTACGGTCAAACTGGTCCGGTCCGGTTCCGGTTTGGGCCGGTACCAAACCGGCCCAAATTCAAAATTTAAATTTGAATTTCAAAAAATGAAAAATTCCCAAAAAAAATTCTAAAAATACTTCAAGGTGCAACGAATCTAATGGTGTCAAATTTTCTCAAAAATTCGTTCGTTTAACATACTTTTCGGGCATTTAAAGTTAAAACAAAAAAGAAAAGGAAAAAAATAAGACAGCCCATTAAGGCCCACTTGGTAAACCGGTCAAACCGGCCGGTAAACCGGTCTAATCGGCCGATAAACCGGTCTAACCGGTCGGTATACCGGTACGAACCGGTTGAACTAAGTTTTTTGAATTTAAATTAAAATTTGACCGGTTTCTACCAGTAACCGGTGCAACCGGTTCGATAAACCGGAACCAAAGCCCGACGGTTACCGGAGACCGATCGGTTAGGTGAACCCTGCCGTCGAGTCGGCTCCCACGACACACCGGCGCTGGCTGAAAGCGAGAGCGCGAGATCTCATTTTACAGGTCGTCCAATCCGTGGCCGAACAAGTACAAGGTGCTGCTCCGTACACCGGGCCTGGAACGGATCTCTGCAATCTCCCGGACCGATAGTAATCGCGCGTTTAGTTTCAAAATCAAAAAATTTTGGTTGTCAAATCAACAATTTGATCAGATGTCGGGAGGATTTTTCGGACACTAATTAAAAAACTAATTTCAGAACTCATCTGAAAACCGCGAGACGAATCTTTTAAGGCTTTTAACCGCATCATTAGCACAAGGGGTTACTGTAGCATTTATGGCTAATTATGTACTAATTAGGCTCAAAATATTCATCTCACCGTGTACATCCAAACTGTACAATTAGTTTTGTTGTTTAACTACATTTAGTACTCCATACACGTGTCTAAAAGGAGATGCACAAATTTGGAGTTGAAAATTTTTTGGAACTAAACGCGCACTCGCCCAGAATCCTGAAACCACCAGACAGCTCTGGATTTCTCTTCACCCCGAGCCGCCGGCGGCCGGCCCTCCACTCACGACACGACGATCCAGCTTCTTCTTCATCTGGCAGCCAGAGAGAGAGAGACCGATCCGGCGCACCAAGGGACGCCGCCGCCCGCCCGCGTGAAGCGGCAGGTCTCCCCGAAACCCAAGGCTGCGCGGCGCGTCCGGGCAGCATGGCATCTATCCAAACCGGCAGGCAGGGCAGGGCGCGGCGCGGAGAGCAGGCGGTGGGGGAGCGCCGCGAAAAAAAAAAACATATCGGCCCGGACAGCGACGGGACGCGAACGCCGCGAACGCGACGCGGGCGCGTATCTGCGGAAGAGATCGCGGGGTTCACATGGGCTCCCGCCCGCTCTGCGCCCGCACCGGCCACGTTCCCGCGGCGCCTGGCGCGGAGCGAGCAGAGCCCCCGCCGGGACAGTCCACGCGTGGTCCCCCCAACCCGAGAACGCCGCAGAGAGCTTGGCCCCCCCACGCCGCGGCGCGCACATGATTTTTCTGGGGCGCCGCGCCGCGCGGCCCGGCTGGCCGGCGAGGCGATCGCACCGTATCGTGGCCGGTCGCTGTCGCCGGATCCCCGCGCGATGCGGCCGGGGATCGCATCCCGTTCCCATCATCCGTTCCCGGGGTCACCCGCCCTTATCGGCTCGCGCACCGGCGGCGTGCGCGCGCCTTCCGGGCGATGGATGACCTCTTGGACGGTGACGGATGGATGGATAGAAACGGGGTGGTGGTAGCGTTCCCCGTCCCGCTGCGATCGGTCAGAACACGGCTGGTTGCGCAGGTCGTCGGCGCGTTTCGGCGTTTGAACGGAACACATCGCACGGTAGAAGCGCGAACCCACCTGCCTGCTGCCCTGGGTCGCAGTCCGGGCGCACAACGGAGGGAGCCAGCCAGGAAGAGTCGCACCGGTCGTCGAGCTCGGCACCAGCCACAAGGCGTGTTTGAACGGTTCGTTCGAGCAAAGAGAGTGAGAAAAAAAAGGACCTAGACCTAGTATAAAGTTCCAGCAGATGGTCATCAACCAATTTCGATCGCTCCGGAGTGAGGCAGGTGGACCACGCATGCCGGGAACAACTCCGGAGGATTTTTCGAGCGTGTCCACCACGACGGTCCACAGGGCTTGAAGGAGTCCAGGGCTGGATAAGGATTAGGGCGGCACGATCCGAAGCACAGATTCTTCTAAGCAGCCACCCCCTTTGACCCCCGCAGAGAAAAAGCACACCGGCGTTTATTCTAGACGGGAAAACAGCCAACAAAACTTAGTATTGGAGCACCTGGAATTCGTTCTTTAGGCGAAAAGCACATAACTTAGTGCTCGGATTAGGGTGCCGTGATTATTTGGCTCGAGGGCAAAAAAAAAAGTTGAGGTGGTGGATCGTCGAAAGCAACGGAACGGAGAGACGGAAAAGGGGAAGGCGGGACACTGGACACGAGCATATGGACGTCCGCGTCGACGGGACTTGAAACCACGTTGGGAAACACATGCGGACACGAGGGACTGTCGCCGGCGGCAGCCGGCCGGTCCTGTTGGCCCGCCCGACCGGCGGCCGTGTCGCCGGAGACGCTGCTCGTGCCATGTGTCCGGTCGCATCTCGTTCACACTTGCTTAAACTTTTAGGCCGTATTTAGATGAAACGAAATTTTTTTTTGCAATGACATTTTACTAATTTGAAGTACTAAATGAAATCTATTTATAAAACTTTTTGTACAGATGGGTTGTAAATCGCGAGACGAATCTAATGATGCAAATCATGGATTAAGTAGGCTCATTAGATTCGTCTCGTGATTTACAGTCTATCCATGCAAAAAGTTTTATAAATAGATTTTATTTAGTACTTCATGCATGCATGTGTCTAAATATTCGATGTGACGTTTTTTGTGTTTACAGATTTACAAGTTGTTATCTGGGCCTCAGTGCCCTGGTGTCCGCGTTGCTGGTGGCAGAATACGTGTGAGGTGTTGGCTGGTTTCGTCCGTTCACTGAACGAGCGGCTGCCTGGCTCGTAGCCGGATCGCGCGACGGGTGTCCAGCTTCCCGCAGCTCATAGAGTACATAGGGCGGCTTCCTTGCGGTGCCCCTCCGACGCACCCAATCAACAAGTTTAGGTCTTAAATAACCCTAGCACAGTACAGGCGGTTAAAAAAACAAGGGTATATATTCTTGACACGACTACTCCTACAGGAACATACGGTATATAATAGTGCCAGATGGCAGATGCCACATCATCATCACCGATTCAGTTCACCGCGCGTGTGCCCTTTCTAGGGAAATCGATCGGCAACGTCACCAGCACTCGTGATTTTGTTGGTGACCTGCGACTTATATTTTGAGCCAGGCATATCAATCAGTGCTTATTTTTCACTTTTAATCCCTTGCAGTGGAAGCCAAGGGTGGAACAACCTACTCTACATACTCCGTAGTGCTGAGACAGATGTGATGCGGAGAAACCATACACGTGAGTTCACACTTGCTGCTGCGACCTGCTCCATGGATTCTGCTTTTGCTCTGAAGACGACCTGGCGAGCGAGAACCAGGAGGTCAGATCGGAGCCAGGAGTAGAATCCACACTTGCAAGCTAAGGTTGCGCCCTAGCTAGCTTACGTAAAATTTGCACCCGACCCTCCCGTTGTTCGACTTCGACACGCACTTGGTGTTCCGTTCCAAGTCAGGAGACAGGTAGAGTGTTGCCTGGCGCTAATTGGTGACTAATGTGGTCGTGCGATCAAGAGAGAGCAGCAGGATTGTTGTCATTACCACAGTGCCCAATTGCAAATGTGAGTGAAATCCCCCCCTTCTTCAGGCAGCTTGTGGTAAGAACACCACAACGTGGATTCCCCCAAAACGACACGATATCCAAATTCCAAAATGGTTTCGTGAAAAATCTGCAATCTATCTACTCCGACCACCCCCTCACCGACTTTGCCCTACACAAGAAAATGATGATAACCTACCAACGAAGGCGCGCCGCGTGTCCCTCGGTTCCCGCATAAACAAGACAGCCACGATGAGGCATCGGCTCCACCACAACGCCCGTGGTCTACATGTCAGGCTCACGCCCAACCTGACAGGGACAGGGAGATATGCGAACAAATCCTGGTCACATTCAGCAAACTCAGAAGATAAGATCGGATCAAGGGCGGCACCAGCTGCAGAATCTGGGCAAAAGCATGTGGAAGTGGCCAACCAACTTTCGCGCTCTTTTTCTAAATTCCCCACATTTTTTATTCTGGGAAAACCAAAAACCATGGGGAGGTCCATGCCGGTGTCCTAGAGAAACCTAGGCGCCGTTCGCGAAAAAATTTGGATTTTGACACTGTAGCACTTTCGTTGTTATTTGCCAATTAATGTCCAATCATGAATTAATTAACGTCGTTAGATTCATCTCGTGAAAATCAGTCAGACTGTTTAATTAGTTATTTTTTCAATTATATTTAATGCTTCATACCTGTGTCGAAAGATTCGATGTGACGGATACTGTTGGAAAAATTTTGGGAACTAAACGGGCCCTAACAAGGAGTAGCCTTGTAGACAGGCACAGCAAAGATGGTGATGTCACTGATGCAAATGGCAGGCATTATACTAGTCAAAGCGCACTACGCCGTGTTTGAATTTTGGAAGAAGGCTCCTAGCGTTTGTGTGTGCCTATATATACTCCTTCCCTGCGGCCCTTGCCCTGGCAAAGGTTGTGGAAAGAGAGGGAAAAAAAGAGGAGGAGCTGAGGAAGAATATAGGAATCCATCCATCCGCGCACCACACACCCCCTTTGTTCTCGCAGCTGCTTGGCCTCCAGAAATTCTCCCAGGTCGGAACTCGGAAGCATGGGTGGGTTCAGCGGCGCTACAGGCCTCCCGGTGTACCGTGAAGAGGACGATGAGGAGTTGTTCGAGACATCGTCCTCCATCTCTGGCGACTCGGACGACGAGGACCAGTTCTCCGATGGCGAGGGCGCCGGAGCTCCGGAGCACCAGTTCATGCAGCAGGCGGCTTCCCCGGCGCAGCAGCCGGTCCGGAGATTGAACTCCGATAGCCTCTACGATCTGTCATCTATGATGGCACAACTCCCTGTCAAGTAAGTTCCTCGCATCGATTTCTTGTTCTTTTTGCTGCATCAGTAAATCTGCGCACCTTGCTTGAGAGGGAACAAATTCTCACCTCGTGCTTTCCTCTGCAGGAAAGGGCTATCCAAATACTACGACGGCAAGTCTCAATCGTTCGCGTGTATGTCTGAGGTGAGATGCCTGGAAGATCTACGCAAGAAAGAGACCCCCTACAAGAGGATCAAGCCATCCAGGAGCTATGTAGCATTAGATGAAGAGCAGGAGTGTTACATGCCTGGTCCTAACAGCAGGGGAATAGCCAACAAGCCCTCCGGAAGTTCTTGCGCAAATCTGGCGGCTCGGAACAACAGCAACAACATGCTGTACAGACCTCCCCCAATTCCTGTCAACAAAAGTGGATACCATCAGTAGGCTCTAGGACATCACTGAGAAATCTCTGTCCAGGGTTTCGGCTCTGTTGTCTTTTCCTTCTTTCTTTTTCTTTTTCTTTCTCGAGGGATTTTGTTGACAGGCTTATTGGCCTGTCTCAGATGTAAGAGGTTTTCCTTCTCTGCAGTCAATAGAGTATCTCCTTTCATCTTGTTCATGAGACATCGATTCTTGTAAATAACGATACTGTACTGAACATTCCTTTTTTAAAAGGAAAAGAAAGGGCTGTAAATATTTGCCAGCATGTCTGAATTCTTAATTATATTACACCATATCTAAGTAACTTGGTTATTTGAGGTGGAAGTTAACAGGCACAAAGTAGAGTTAAAAGGGGATGCTTGCAAATTTGAGACAAATAGCAATTCCGGTTGTATATTCCAATCAATAGTAGGCGGACCTGAGTTCCTTATTCTTTTCTGAATTTTGGAAAGAGAAGGCAGAGCTGGATTTCAATGCCTGCCAACAAAAAAAAAATGTCTTACAGCTAACAATTCAAAAATTCTAACCCCAGAGTGGGATCACACTCCAGAATAGTGTGTAATTGGAACTACTTGTCTTGTTCTGTGATGAATCCAGGAAAAATAGAGAATCAAAAGAGCTGAAATTAATCGAGTTCCAGCCCCAAGTGACTTCATGGCTAGTTAGAAGGCATATTCATAAATAGCCTGTGCAACTCCGTCTTCATCATTAGTGGCGCCAATCACATTTGCCACTGCCTTAGTCTTCTCAGATCCATTTGCAAGAGCAACACCCAAGGAAGCTAGTTGCAGCATTTCAATGTCATTTTCTCCATCTCCAATGGCCATTACCTTGCAGAACACAAATTATATTAGAACAGTGCAAGTGGGTCAATAGATAATGGAATTATGCATTGCTGTTGGTCCTTTTGTAAAAAAAAAAGTCAATAGGTTAAAATAGTATTAATGGTTGCTTAAGGAGCTTTTATCCATGCCAAATTTAGTATTACTATGTTGTTTTATTCTGTACTCCCTCCATACCCAAAATAATTGACGTTTTGGACAAGGTTTGAGTCAAACCTTGAGAATATAAATTATGAATAACTCTCAAGTTGTTGAGTTTGAAAATGTAAAAATTATATGAATAGATTTGTCTTGAAAAATACTTTTATGAAAGTATACATATATCACTTTTTGATAAATATTTTTAGAGAAATAAGAAGTCAAAGTTGTGTTTTGGAGACCGTGTTGCTGTCCTAAACGTCAATTATTTTGAGTATGGAGGGAGTATAAAACTGTTTTAAAACATTAGAACCAAAGAAGGTTTACTCAATATGATACAGAAGCTCAATCACAAAAGAAATGGCCTTCAGAACAAATTGCGGTGACTAGTGAGGTGTTTCATTTGAAGAACTCATCATCATAAACCTAAAATGTTTTGGTCCGTCATGAAACCATGCCATGATTTTGGTAGCATGACACCATTCTTCACTGGTCCATTTTTAACAGTTTATCATGAGCAAACGCTTAAATAACCAGAACTTGAATGGCAAAATCACATGACTACAAAGATTGATATAAAAAACAATTAACCTGAATTGCAAAAAATTATGTAGCACTATATTTCTTGTTCTGCGATCATTTCTTGCACCAGTTCAGAGGTAAACTGATGTAATTGTCGTAGCAGAATGTCATGGTAAAACTTATCCTATTGAAGCTTTTTTGCAGCTACGTCAACCTTTACGTGAGCTAAGGCTAGAAACTTTTGGATTGTGACGTCAAAATATATTTAGTAGGGAACTAGATTGCTTATACCTCATCTGGACTAATGGAAAGGTGGTTCAGCAGAATCTGCACACCATTGCCCTTCGAAGTTGCAGGTGGCACAAGTTCAAGCATGTCAGGTTGTGCCTGAACGACATGTGCCCTTCCCTCCATCGCCTTTGCCCAGTATGGTCTCAATGCAGATGAAATTCCCTCAGGAGTTTCAAGGAACAATACTTTCTGAATATGAAAAATATGACATTGTTAAGCTGCAACTTATCTTAACATCAAAGATTGTAAAAATCCTGGCATGTGAAAGTGTAATGTGTCCAAGATGTTCTAAAAACTAGTAGCTATCTGTATATAAAAAAATGGAAAAAAAAACAATCAAAACCAGCATGTTTCTTATAACATATGAATTGGTCTTCGATGCAAAAGCGATGTAGTTTGCAACTCAAGAAAACTTGTACCGTTCATATTAACTAGATAGAAACCCTTACAAGCGAGCCACTTGTGCATGGATAGTTCTGAAGTGTAGTGTTCAAGAGAAGGAACCCTAGTTTTTTTTTTGAATAATCTATTCAGGAAAACCATTTGATACTCAAGAAATAAACAAACTTACCTGTATATCAGCTGTTTCTAAAAGGTTGTCAATAGATGGCACTATTTTAGCCTGCAAACAAATCTCCAACTACATTAAAAAACCAAAAGAATACAATAACCAGAGAGTGATTAAGAAAGGACTGAAAACCCCATCATACCTTCGGTTCATGGTATACATAATGGAGAGAATCAACCAATGGGTGTTCAAACAAAGAAAAACAATGATCCTGGCTAAATGCTACTAATGGTATCCTGTGCTCCAAAGAATATAAGAGTGCCTGCACCATGCAAATGGTATCACTAATTTCACAGTTGTAGAAAAAATATTTATAATGATATGCCACCAATCAGTAAGAAGTACATCATACAGGAGCACCAAGAAAAATTGCAAACTAGTGATGAATGAGGGTAAGATTAGTTTACTCAGATAAACAGTACGTCATCTTCTTTCGCTTGAGTATTAAGGTATTATCTCAGGCATAAGAGTTACTAAGCCATATAAGCTGTTATGTTAGCTAGAGGATTTTTAGATTCATATAGCACAAGACACTAATACCGGTATGCAAGCAAAAGCATGAAAATGAATAGCCAGTTGTGGTTGCTGTGACACACAAATGCAATCTTAGTTACAGAAATATTGCTAATCCCAATAATACATTATTGGTGTCGCTCTAAAAAAGATATCCACAATTAATTATTTTAACTAAAATTAAAAAATAGTTACATTCCAAAAGGCATAAAATTTTCAACAGAATCACAATCATTCTACATCTATACTAAGACTTATGTCCACATATTTTATCTCGAACAGAAACAGTTCCTTACCTCTCTGCATACTTCTTGATCCAAATTTCTTTTATAAATCTGTCTCCCTTCCAACCCATAAACCAACAGCCCCTACAATTTGAAGTATATGCACTTGATGAGAGTGGGGATAATGCTCACAAGGATAGTCAATGATGCACAATTTACCTGATGAGAATATACCTGATGAGAATACAAGTACATTCATGACAAAAAGAATAGAGTAATAAACTACATCAAAACACAGGATGAAGCACTAGAGTAGAAGCAAAAATCATCATGGAATACAAACAGATGTCTTGTATATCCAATTGTCATCAGTGTATCATCTCAACGTTTTAATTGGGCCCATGTGGAGTGGTGTGGAGGTGAATTAGTTTCAAAATAACAGTCTATACTTTTTGAGTAATATATAGAAAATGAACCTTCAGTCCTTCACCTATGATTGGGGGTCCTTTATCAACCTTTTCTTTACCCTACATTTTCTCATTTCCATCACTCTTATCTGTTATTACATAATAATTGGTGAATGCTGTAAACAAGTGTGCACAATAATCACCCAATCACTCTTCTATAAGATCTTATCACCTTGTATATTTGGTTAGGGGCCCAATATGGACGCGTTTTAGGCAATACATAATTTTCAGTCAACAGAATGTATTGACAGGACAAGGATATTTAGAGGTGCAGCACATTCATTTCATCACTCAAGATAGCAAATATCGAAAAGATTGCATTTTCCACTGTTGTACTTTATAACAACCTGAAGGAATACACCAGGCGACGATTCTGAGACAATGCCAGTTCTTCCAGATAAGTCTGCCATACTAAGAACATCAATTACAGCAGGACGTGCCTATTTTCAGAATGAATGGAGGCAGAATAATCATCAGCATCATCAAAAAGATTAAATTGCTAAAAAAATAAATAACCAAGGGTGTTCATTCAAGCTTCATACAAATCTAGTCAAAATACTACGGATATGTCCAGAATGGCTGGTTTTCGTCCCATCCCAGCAAGAATTTAGCTGAGTGTTTTAAGTTTGTTTAACTTTAGAAGAGTTTTGTTTTGCAAAAAGAAAAATTGTGGAGTACCGATGAATCACTGACGAAAGAAAAATTATGCAACAGTGTTAATTTCTTCCCTACGGAAAGAAAGACTAGCTAGTAGACAACCTCTTAGCACATAAATTCTGCGGCAAACCCTGCAGTTGTTTGTTATTCAGTGTGGCAGTTCCCTAACTCTAATCAAACTTCATTGATTACTTCCCTGGATACACACTAGGTAACTGCTAGCGATTTTTTTCATGATTGCGCAACTGAGCCTTAATTACTCTAATCCTCGTGGTGATCAATTTTGACACCTTGATACCCTAGGATATACCAAATTAATCTAATGGTTTCAGTTAAAATAATTAAATAATCATATAAAACCAAAGATCTTTAAATAAAATAGTTCATCAAGAGTAAAGAACATATAATACCTTTCCTGTAGCAATAACTATGTTTACTCCTCTTGACCTAGCTTCCCTTAGAGCTTCTGCATTCCTTGCTGTAACTTGGCTTTTACTGTTGAGCAGTGTACCTTGTAAACAATGAACAAAACACTAGTAAAATAAAAACAATAACACATTTAGAACTGTAAAGACATGAAAGGTTCAAATGGTATATACCATCCATATCGCAAAAAATATATTTGAACTTTGGTCTGTAAAATCTTAGGGTGACAGCTCTCTTTTGACTATTTGTCACTTGCCCTGTAAACATTCTTAGACAGCAAGAGCTAGATTAGATCATGGGCACAGTAATAATTTCTCTACAATAACAACTTAAAGATAGCGGCAAGGAGAACAGCTACAGAAATTTCAAAAGAACATACCATCAAATGAATCTGTTTGAAGCTTGCTTGGATCCTGAGAACCCTTAGCTAGACCTTTTCCTTTCCATCGTAGACTCTTTAAAATGAGTTGCTCCTCCTTCTCCAATTCCATGGCAGCTTCATTGCTTGTCTCATGATGAAAACCAAGAAGATGTAATATTCCACGAACCTAACACAGAAAAAAGGCAATAAACAGTCTGTTTGTATAGAATATCATCTGAAGCAGTGGTTGCAAAAGACGGTCCAGTTATGCAGTTACAAGATTTGTTCTCACTTGGATAATGCAGTAATATGATACTGCTTCCTCTGATTCCAAATACAAGTTCATTAGAACTTACGCACAAAATTACGGTGGGTGGCATGCTAACTCCATTGATTATGGTATGTTAAAGTAGGAATAAAAAGTAAACTTAATAAGCTGCATTGCAGTCATTGATGACCTTATATTTGGAGAACTGGAATGAAGGTTGCAAGGATTAATTTTGCAATCACTGGGAGTAATTTACAAGCAAAAGAGATTGGGAAGCCTATATGGAAAATTTAATATATGAATTATAATCAATACCAAAAACTAAAAGCATTGCGAGAAGTGGAAATTGTTGAACATGTTCAGGAAAGGGGAAAAATGGGAAGACTCATACCACTAGCAACCGCACTTCATCAAGAAGCGTAACACCTTTCTCCTCAGCTTGCCTTGCAGCAGTCTCAACAGATATAACTATGTCACCTAACATTAGCTAAAAAAGAGTATAGAGGTAGAAGAGAATTAGATGGAATGGTCAAGAGCATAAGAACATCTAAACAAGGTATCTGTACATACAATGGGAACATCAAGATCTGGAATGTACTGTGACATGGAGAGCATATCAGTAGTGCAGTCCTCGCCTCTCCATTCTTTGCTAAGATTCCGAATGAAGTTATCATTGCATAGCAGTACAGAAACCTCAACCTTATCATACTTTCCAACATCACTTATTGAAGTATCTCGCGTGCTGTAGTTTGAATCCACAAGTCCATCAAGCGCAATTTTCATCACCATCGGAACATTTAACTTTAGGATTTCTACAATATTCTGCATGAGCACATGTTAACAGATTTTTGACTAACATATCTGAACAATTCGTCACCCTGAGGGAAATGGACCACTGAAAAAGCTATATCACACTATAACATAACAATTAAATGTAAACAGAGATAGCTAAATTTAAGTAACAAACAGGTGCCCAACTGTCCATTACCAAAACCAAAGCCAGAATGACACATCAATTACAGCTATACTCAACTATGATCTACATTTTCCCAGGCTATTGATGAAGGACCAAAGAGATATTACTAGGACGCACTGAGTTGACACAAACTTCCCTTAATGCAAGGTATTTTTAAGGATGTGCATTACCAGAAGGGCATGTTAATAAACACTGTGACAACATTATAAAATTACCCACACTATACGTCACCATGAGATCTGAACAACTCAAAGCCAAATAACACTGGAACTCAACAGTATATAAGCATAAGCATATGAATTAACTTAGGTAACCAACACACATCAATAACAAAAATCAAAGCGATAATTACAAGTCAGCTAGAGGATATACATAATTGTAACCTACACTTTCCTCGAACTACTTGTGTCTTCGTGAAAGATATCTCTAGTAAGACTGATGCTGATCTACCTGAGACACGTAATTCATTTATGCAGGCATGCTGTTCATGATACGCCACTCCAATTTTTTTTATTCAGAATAAGGAAACACAACCAATTCAAACATAAATGAACAGCTGCATTAATCAAAACAAGGCAGCAACCTTGCAGACAAGTTTTCTGCAATACTCCTCAGGGTAAACACGGTGCATCTGATGTTACGCCGAATATAACAATCGCAATAATTTTATCGGTGTTTGCAATGGCACTTCCGAACCAGGACTCCAGGAGTAATATAGAAACAGAGAAGGCTCATAAAGCGCGATGCGTACCAGAACTTCTGCGTCGTCGGGCATGTCCTCCTCGACGCCGATGCGGGCGATGAGCTCGATCTCGCTCTCCTTCGGCGGTGGAGGGGGAGGCGGCGGCGCGAAATCCTGAGGCTGCGGCCGTTTCGCCGCCGCCTGTCCGCGCCGCAACTTGCGCAACCCGCGGATTCCAGCGAGAAACCCCGCGAACGGCGGCGTCGCCGCTAGCGAGGGCTCGTGGGTGGCCGTGAGCCCGCGCCAGGAGAGCAGCGAGGCCGCGGGGGGTAGGGCCGGCGCAGCGGCCGCGGAACGTAGCAGCGCCGCGCCGGGGAGGGGCGGCGGGGGCGGGAGGCGCAGGGGCGAGCGCGAGGCGAGCGGGAGCGCGCGCGACACGATGCGCGCCATGGCCGTGCTCGCGCTCGTGCCCGCAGTCGTGTGGCGGCGCGGGAGCGAGGGAGGGGGAGGAATGGGCTATGGGGCCTGGGGGAGGGTTTTTGTTGGGTTTCGTTTGATTTTGCCCGCAGCTCGTGCTCCGCGCTCGTTTACATTGCTGTCATGCTGTGTTTGCTCGTGCACTCGGAGCATAAGCAAGTTCTAACGCCTTTCCATTGCAGCATTGCTTCATTCACGCTCACGTATTCCGGCTCCGGTCTGTCTGGAAATGGCTGCTTGGCGTGCTCGATTGGTTGATTTCGTTTGATATCCCACTGAATATATTAGGGTTTTTTGGATTGACACCATTACAATTCTTGTGCTTTGGAGAAATACCATTACTATTCGCCTATTCGGAAAGATACCATTACAATTCTAGTTTTGTCACAGCAACACCATGGAGTACGTATCCGATGGACTCGGGCCCAACCGCGGGCGTATACCCCCGTCCGTTTTCCCGTATGGCCCATTTTGCCCCCGGCTCTAGAGGTAAAGGGCGTCGGGCCTCCTCTGTCTTCCGCGGCCGACCGCTATCGTCGTCCTCCTCTGTCCTTCCCCTTTTCCCTCGCCGTTGTGCTCCCCAAACCCTAGCTGACGGCGGCGAATCCAACTCTGGCGCCGGCGGCGAGAAGAACCAATCCGAAGGCCGTTGCGATGGACCCTGTAGACCGCAATGGGTGATCCGCAGCCGCGCCTTCCGTTGCGCTCTCCGGTGGAGATGGCGAACGACGACAGCGGGTATGGATCTTCCTCCTCCTTTAGTTGCTTAGTGAATGATTGTGAGAACGGTATCAGTAGATTTGCTTTGGATTTAGTCTATCGATAGTGATTGATTCGATTTCGGGATTTTTCTCTTGTCGCTAGGGTTTCATTGTTCTCACTAGCTCTTAAAGTTGAAGGATTCAGTTCCACAGATAGTAGTGGTAGAAAAGCATACACAAAAGAACGCGTGATTAAGTGGGATGTTGAAGTAGGTTCTTTTTCTTTCGATTTGCTGATGAATAGCCTGCGCAATGAGTTCCAGTGGTCCAGTAGTCAGTCTGCTAGTGTATGGTTCTATGACAAAAGGATGGGGGAAGATGTCAAGCTAGAGAATGATTTGCAGATGCATGACATTTTCGAAATGTATAAGGATCAGATGCAATGCGACTTTATTGTTGGGGTTTTTGACAGTTGTCATAGACAGGCTTATGAGTTTGATGCTTTAGAGCCACTTTGTGTGATCCCACCTGTTTATTTTGGTGATGATAACCCTGATCAGATCCCACCCAATAGCAAAGACATGCCAACTGGACTTGGTAATGATGTTGCCGATCCAATTGACCATAATTCTGGGGAGGCAGAATTTTTACCAATAGATCCAGATCCTGAGCTTGAGGCTGACAGGGAGCCTGATATCTTTGACAATAGTGAGGAGTATGTTGGAGTTGATGATGAGGTTCAGTTCATGCCTGTACCATCTCCTCGGGCAGCTAACAATTCAGCCCCAGAATCATCTAACAATGCTGAATATCCTTCTTTTCATGATGCTGATGAATTTGATGGGGTTCCCAATGCTGAAGGAGAAACTCCTCCTGAGGCAGAGGTAAATGATGCAGATCCAGAGGAGGTTCAGGTTATCCATGATCCAGAAAACCCCAAGATAGAAGTGGGAGAAAGGTTTCCTGATATTGTTGCATTTAGGAAGGCAGTTAGGCATTATGCAGTTCTGACAGGGTTTGAGTTTGACAAGGTCATCACAGACCAGACTAGGTTCATTGCCAAGTGTAAAGCTGAAGGATGTCCTTGGCGCATACATGCTTCAAGAATCTCTCATGGCAAGACAATAGAGGTGAATTGTCCTTGTATTTTGTATTCCTGTTTTGCACTGTCCTACCATAAATTACTTATAATATTTTTTCTTATTTGCAGATCAAAGTATTGCCTGCAAAGCACAATTGTCCAACTACTAAACTGAGAGAAGGGAGAATGGCAACACAAGGCTGGTGTGCAGATAGGTTGGAGGATTGGCTGAAGAGAAATCCAACTAAAGGTCCAAAGGATTGTAAGGAAAAATTAGAGGGGGATTATGGTATCAAGCTCAAGTACTCCAAAGCATGGTCAGGCATGAAGGTAGCACTAGAGCAGATCCATGGAAAGTATGAGGAGAGTTTTCAGCTTCTTTTCAACTGGAAAGCTCAGATTGAGCAGTCATCACCTGGCAGCATAGTGCAGATAGAGTGTGAGAGGGTTCAGAAGAAGCAAAGGTTCAGGAGAATGTTTGTAGCTCTTAGACCTTGTATTGATGGATTCCTAGAGGGGTGCAGACCATTTATAGATGTTGATGCATCCAATTTGTATGGCAAGTACAGAGGACAGTTGGCATCCGCAACTGGTGTAGATGGCCACAATTGGTTGTATCACATTGCATATGCAATTTTTGATAAAGAGAATGAGGACAACTGGGTTTGGTTCATGGAACAGTTGCACAGAGCCATTGGCAATGTTCCAAACCTAGTTATTTGTACAGATGCTTGTAAAGGTCTAGAGACAGCAGTTGGAGCTGTATTCCCTAATGCTGAAAATAGGGAATGCATGAGGCACCTGTACCAGAATTTTATGAAGCAGTACATAGGTGATGTCTTCACTGATCACCTGTATCCAGCTGCTAGGAACTACACAACTGGAATGTTCCAGTGGCACATGAAGAAAATATTTGAGTTTGCACCTGACACAATTGAGTATCTGGAGACACACCACAATAGAATATGGTATAGATGTGGGTTCTCTGAAAACAGCAAGTGTGATTACTTGACCAATAATGTGTCAGAGAGTTTCAATGCTCAAGTGAAGAAGTTCAAAGGGTTGCTGTTGCATGAACTAGTAGACAAGCTGAGGGAGCTCATAATGGAAAAGAGATATTTGAGAAAGAAACTGGCTAGGCAGTGGCCAGAAGGAATTCTGCCTAATGTCATGAAAGAATTGAATCTGATTAGCAACCAGCTTAAGGTCATAAAAGTTACAGTGAGTGATGATTACATAGCTGAAGTCACCCTTTTGGACCATTGGAATAATAAAAAACGGCACACAGTGGACCTGCAGAATCACAAATGCTCTTGCAGGGAGTGGCAAGTTACTGGGAAGCCATGTAGACATGCTTTGGCCTGGATATTGTCTAATAGGGGGATCAAAATTGAAGACTATGTCCATGAGTACACTCAGTGGCTAGGTTCAAGAAAGGTTATGAAGCCAGAGTTGAGGGAATACCAGATAGGTCCCAGTGGCCTCAAGTGGATCTTGGTTTCAAAGTGCATCCACCATTATTGGGCAGAGGACCAGGGAGGCCAAAGGTGCAAAGGATTAGAGGGTGCATGGAAAAAAGAACCACAAAGAAAAAGGTTAAATGCAGCAGATGCCGTGCACTAGGCCATTTTGCAAAAACTTGCAAAGAGCCAGAGGTTGGTGAAGATGGCGCAAAAGGGTTGAGCAGGAATAAAAGGTGAGATTTCTGGCACAAAATGCATGAACTTGAACAATCAATTACTTCATGTCCAGGTACTGTAATTGTTGCATCTGTAACTTGTAGGAAGAAGTGCACAGAAGATAATGCTGGCCCCTCCAACGTGAAGAAACAGAAGACTCAACAGAAAAAGAAAGGTACCCCAAAAAGAAGAAGACCCCTGCAAAGAAGAAGCAAAAGAGGGCAGAGGCAAACCCACCTCCCACTGTTGTCACCAGCATCCGAAAATTAGTGTTTGAAGGACAGTTTGCATGAGAGTGTTGTGTTATATGCCTCCATGCTTTGGCTTTTGGGACAAAAATTGTAAGGTTATGTTGTGCTTTTGGACACAAAAACTTGTAATGTGTCTCCTTATGCTTCTGGCCACAAAACTTGTAATGTCTGTGTACTAGAATTCTGTTAAGTCTGTGATTTGGATATCTGAGACACAAGTGATGTCAAATATTTATGTCAAATATTTCTGTCAACTATATCATGACCAAGTGATGTCAAATATTCCTGTGAACTGTATCATGATAAAGTGATGTCAATTGGTGCTTTCCATTTGCACAGAAAGGACAAAGATGCTGTCAAAATTAAACACCCAACAACAGAATCAAACATAGCTCCGATTAGACAAGGGTCCAACCATACTGGTTAGAATTGATCAGAAACATAGATTCAATTACAACAAAATATAGGGCACCCCTTAAACTTAGCTCCAATTACAACCAAATACAACATGAAGCTGCACTCTAAGCTAACACAGCTATATGGATCCAAAGCTACATTACATGTAGCTTCATTTCTTCCAGTACATAGAGATCATGACAACAACTAACAGTGCTACAAAAATGATAGCAGCATTGCCCACCACAATTGGCCTATTATCCTTCCTGAACTCATCCTTCAGTTCTTTGATTTCATTCCTCACATTGCCAATCTCCAATTTGATGTCAGCAAGCTGCATCTTCAGATCAAGTGCCACAATCTTCAACTCCCCACTAACCTGCTGCATTCCTTGAACAACATGATCAGGAGCCTGCCCAACTACTTGTATGTGCCCAGAACCAATTGAGTTGTCCAATAGACGTGCTTGATTATCGCGCAAATACAGCTCATATGCTGCCTCAAACCAGAACTGACCGCACTTGTTGGAGCACCGGTAGTAGATGTTGTCGTTCTTGCTCCTGTGCTTAGCAACCGGCGCCTGGCATTCGGGGCAGTTGATAAGAGGGAGAGCCCTTCCCCGTTGCGAAGAGCTTGAACCCGTGGCGGCCATGTCGGAGGTACACGCGCGGAGGCGGAGTTGGCGTAGACGGCCGGGTGGTCGACGACGGATGCGGATGCGGCGTCCACGGCAGGGTCGGGGAGGGGGTCGTAGGCGGCGTCGACGCCGCGGCGGAGCTTAAAACAGTCGCCGGCGACGAATCCCTATCACACGGGGAGTAGACGAGATGAGAGAGGGAGGGCAAGGAGGAAGACAGAGTCCCCGTGGGGGACGTTATCCACTTGAGCCGAGGGCAAAATCGCCCATACGGAACTACGGAGCCGCCGGGTACGCCTGCAGGTGGGCCCGAGGCCGTCCCATACGTAGAACATGGTGTTGCTGTGACAAAACAAGAATTGTAATGGTATCTTTCCGAATAGGCGAATAGTAATGGTACTTCTCCAAAGCACAAGAATTGTAATGGTGTCAATCCAAAAAACCCAATATATTATATCCCACTGAGTGAACAAAACGAAGGCACGGAATGTGCAAAGGAACCAGGACCTCAGTACACCACACATTGCAGTCCGGAAATTAACTTGGCAAAGTCGGACGCAAATTCATTTTGGACTAAGAGAGGACTCTCGAATCCTCCAAGCTTTGCTAACACAGGTACATCAATTTCTCGCACACATACAAGGAGTTCACGAGTCGCAGATGGTACAGATTGTCAAGAATTGATGGAATCGAGGTCATTTTGCTCAAGAATTGATGGAATCGAGGTCATTTTGCCTCCATTCCGTTGGCTGGAACCTGGAATTGCCTTTTTATTCCAATGGAACAATGGTGCAATTGAATCACAAGTTTTCGAGGAAAAACAAGGATAATCAACGTATTCACAACTCTACGCTAAGGACTAAAACCTCTATGTATATGCACACAACTTTCTTCCCGATGGCATTGCCATGGCTGTAGAAACTCCGCAGCTTCTACAATCCTATTTGGCTGATGGCTTATCTAGAGATGCACCTATCTCTCTTCAAGTTTTCATTCACAACACGGGAAACTGGGGAAAGAAGGCTAGCACGCGTGAACCTCTGTGAACCGGCTTGGTGGTGGCACACAGTTGCTGTTATTAAGTTTCAGGGAGCCAAAGAGGCAGGACAATCTCCTCATGATGGGCCTGCGAGTGGCTACTTCCAATGCATCCTTTCTCATATCGACATACTTATCATAGCCCTCAAGATCTGCTTCTGTTATAAGGACCGCATCGATGGACTGAGTGGGGCTGGCTGGCCTATGTAGCATAATTTGAGTTATTAGTAAACTGCTGTTTTCGTTATCAAACTCCATTGCATGGTACTCATCATTTTCTGTGTTTGTGCGACAAGCTTCAACGGCTTCTAGGAAACTGCCCAGGTTTGTACTTCTTACTGGAAGTTGTCCAGCGACGAGAGTCCTAAATGTGTTAATAGCCTGCGAATTGTGTCAGTTGTCATGAAGCATCTTAGCACATTTGTTATAATTATTTAGAATGCAATCCCAAAAGAGACTTCATACCTGCCACTGCGATGGTGCCAAAAGTACTCTAGGCCTAATGGATCGGACATGATCCAAAGCTGCTTCAGGGGTCATGCTCCTGTATTTAATCTGCAACAAGAGGATTGTCGTCAGGAAACTATTTGGGGGTATGTGTATTATTGAGTTCAACTACAAATGAAGTTCATCCTACCAAGTAGCACAATACAATAGTGGTGCTACGCCCTCTTCCTGCTTTACAGTGGACATAGGTAGTACCACCTTGTGATGCATTACCTGAAAAACAGGCAGCTAAATGTTGAATCTACCAATTCGAGATGCACGTAGATCATTGTTTGTCGCATACAAATTAAGAATTTTGGGCAAGAAAAACCCATAGACGTGCTTTGGTAGGATAGAGTTCCATTTTTTTAAAAAGAGAGTTCCAGTTTGTTTGAACGACAGACAGCCACCATGTAATGGCTAGCTTACTTCCAATATTTTCATTGGCAGATGTATGATAATCTCACCTAATTGTCATGCATGACATCATATACAACGACATCTAACCAAACCTTAGTACTGAAGTAGTAGTCCTGAAGTTGTGGAATGCGCTATGCATTAAAGATAGTGCTGCAATTTACCTACTACATCAGAATCTAGTTGGCAATAGATATCTGATTCCCCAAATATTAGTTTACCATTTGCTCATAAGATATAACCAGCTTTCCTTATCAGAGTTATGTGCCACCTGCTTTGCTTCCCTAAATTTGAGTGTAGCTCTCCTTCCTATAATTCAATATCTACTCATTGAAGAAAATATTCCATAATAAAATGTAGCATAGATACCGGGCAAAAAAGAATGTTGAACTAATCAGGACTGGGGTTATGTACTTATGTTTCAGGAAGAGTGAATTTTCCCTCATGTATTTTTTTCATAGATATAAACAAGAAAGGGTGATAACTTACAGTGGATGAAATATATGGCTTGAGAAATATCCTCAAGCGAAGGTGCAAACAGATAATCTCTTGTTGGAATTACCAGGTGCTCAATCTCATGGGCCTACAAAAAAGGACGGGTAGTTACTCATGACATATGCTTGTTTTACTCCCTGCATATGCAGTTTATGCGCAAGAACTCAGTTGATAGTGCTCTAAACTCTAAACCAGCCATAACACAGATGTAATTGCACTCTAGTCCAAAGATTCTAACATGACAACTCTATCAAAATTTAAACACAGATGAAGTCACGCAACTACCAAATAAATGGAATAGTTACCTGGTATAAAGATGTTGGGACAAGAGTCTCATAAGGTTCACTCAACGTTACAACTCCTCGAACTCCTAGTTGCTTCAAACGTGGAACATCACTTTGAAACGGAACAGCGCCAAGTAAAATAATCTGGATGGAGAATGAAAAACCAGGCGGCATTTTAGAGTGCACAATACAGGAATAGAAATTTAGAATACTAGGTTCTGTGAGACAAAAACGAAACAACTAACAACACCAATCAAGATCATAACTGGACATTTCCTGTTGCTACTAGTGTTAAGGCAGTTCTCTCTGCCTCTGTGGTCCTAAGTATGTGCATATCCATCCAGGCATTCACGGTGCCAAATAGGGTACCAAAATACTATAGGATGAGCTGACACTAAACAAGTAAACATACATGTTGACGGATACCTATCCACAACCTGATTACACAACTGGGTTGAATTGGAACACATCTGACAAAGTAACCACGAGAACAACCACTGCTCATAAGAGGAGGAAACAAGGCGCAGATTTCCCAACTGCTAAGTAAAAAACTTTCTTAAGCACATTACTACGAGGCTAACAACGCAAAGGCAAAAAAAAATAGGAGATGACACAATTTCAGAGGGAAGTGCGATAGAAAAAACACACCCAACAACCCGAGCATGACAAATCCAACACCAACACTAGTGTATTGATTCCACAGAAACAAGTCAACAACCACACGTTGCCACTCGCAAGCAAATTAAAGCAGAGCCTATAGGCTATAATAACATACGGAATAACCACACAATCTGCGCCGAACAAATTAAAGCAAGGAAGCACCACCTGGTCGACGCGATCCCACCACCGGAAGTCCGCCTCCAACCGGTTGCGCAGGACGTTGTACAGCAGCGTCGGGTAGAACAGCACCCTCGCGCCGGCGCCGACGAGCGCGCGCTTCGCCTTCAAACGTACGACCTCCTCCTCCTGCTCCTGCTGCCCCGCCAGCACCCCTTCACCGTCTCCCAATTCGTCGCGAATCCTCATTTTCCAGTTCCCACTACCACAGCAGTTAGCGAATCCTCGCCTCCTTCCAGGACGAGCAGATCCGCGGAGGCAGGGAGATGGACAAACGTGGATCGAGGGAGGGGACAGGGGAGGCGGGAGGGGAGTGGCCGTGGCCGGGCCGGGTAGGTAGCCTTGGTCGTGGACTCGTGGTCTCTTCTCCCTTGGCCCGGGGACGCGAGAAATGGGAAGAGCCGAGAGCGATTTTGGCCCTGTTTGGCTCTCGCGCTAGCTAGTGTAGTGCTAGAAAATTTGACCGCTAATTACGGTATTAAATAAAGTTATTTTATAAAATTAATTTTAGAACTTTGTACTAGGAATTTTGAAGAATCTAATAAGACTTTTGACCGTATAATTAAAGAATGGTTACTGTGGCATCATTATAGCCAATTATTAATTAATTATCGTCATTAGATTCATCACGAAAAAAATACACTAATCCTTAAAAAAAAATTGTAAATAGACTTCATTTAGCACTTCATGCATTCGAGATTCTTTTTTTGGAAAATGTGCGCGCTAGAATCATAGCATGTTCCAAACCCCAGCAGCAGAAGGCGGAATATGGGGGACCGAGCATAGCTCGGTTGACGCGCACTCCAGGTGTGGAGGCCGCCGGTCCCGCGTTCCAGCTCTGCTCGACATGGGATTTTCCCACCGGATGCTGAGGCGTGTGTGGGTGTGTGTGCGCGTGTGTGTGGTGTGAGTGCCCAGTATAGCGCGTTTCGAGACTACTCGAGCAGCCTCGTCTGCGTTGAGTCTGATCAGCGTGGGTGTCCAAAATCTTAAATGACTCCTAGTGCTTCTGAGTGCTTTAAAAAAAAGTAAAATAGATGGGTCGTCCTTGAACTTGTCTTGAGATGTCTTCTAAGTCCCTAAATTCTCAAAATGCATTTTTAGATCTCTAAATTTGTTCGGAGGTGTCATTCGGGTCCATAAATTCTCAAGATGCATCTTCGGGTCCCCAAACCTATCTTAATGTATTTTTTCGATCCCTAAACTCTCAAGGTGAATTTTCATATCCTAGAAATTGTTACTAATTAATTGTATTAAAAATAGACCATTTATTAAACTATTTTTTCCAGCCTATTCATTTAGAAATGTTACTACTAAATCCACTAAGACCATTTTAATTCTAAATTAGCTACTTATTAATCATACATCATGGGTTAATCCAGATCATTTGATGTTAACAGTGGATATTAATTAAGACAATTTGTTCTCATTTTTAATAAAATTAAAATAGCAAATTTATTAAATTTAAAGTAGTAAAATACTTTTTATTAACTTAAATTAGTAAAACAACATCTATATTAAATTAAAATTAGCATCTCGAGAGTTTAGGTACCCGCATCACACCGCAGGATAAGTTTATGGATCTAAAAATGCAATTTGAGAGATTATGGACCTATGTGACATCTGGAACAAGTTCAAGGATCTGAAAATATATTTTAAGAGTTTAGAAACCTAGATGACATACTAGAGGGACCACTTGTGTAATTTACTCAAAAGAAAAAAAGAAGGCGGAATATGGAAACAGGTGGCACCCGAGTCGGAAGGAAGCAGAGCTGTCTCGCTGTTTTTAGTTGGTGGATTTTATTGGTGGGCGCGTTTCCTTCTCAGGCCCATGGAATCCAGAGATTTTTTTTTATTAAACGCACACATTGATATCCATTTGTGCCATGTTTGCCTTAATTCAGGCCCGTGGTCAGGGATGGCAGTATGGCACCGCGGAGATTTTTTTATTATTAAACGCACACATTGATATCCATTTGTGCCATCTCTATCTCTATAGACCTAAATCTGGTGAACTTTTTGAGCAGTGATTGGGCCACGTCGCCTCGTTTTTGCAGCCACTGGATTTTGATCGGGCTGTCCAAAAGCGGGCACGTATCTCATCTATCTAGACCATTCGTCTGGCGGCCGAGCTCCTCCTCCGCCGAGCTCCTCCTCTGCCCGCTCAAGCCTGGCGCGTCCTCGTCCTGGAGCGCGCCGCCGCCGCCGCACCAGCCTCGCACGCACCCTGCCCCCGGCTGATGCCCGCCCGTTTTTCCCGACGCCTGCGTCAGCTGCCGCCCCTCACCTCCACCTGAGCCGCACCCTGCTCCCGCCCGGCTCGCCCTCGACGGTGCCCGCGGCGCGCCGGCGGCGGCCTCTGCTCCAACCCCATGGTGCCGAGGCCGAGCCCGCTCGCTCCGCCTCGCCCTTGCCCCCCGCTTGCTGCTCCTCTCCCTGTGGCGACGGCCATCATGCTCCGGCCACCTCCCCCGCGGAACCCCGGCCCCCAGCGACGGCGGACCGGTGGGTTGCAGCCGCGCCGGGCTCCACCACGCTTGGCGCCGTCTTCCCGGCTGCTTGCAACTTCAACGCGATGGAGGCGCTAAGTAAGATCTCCTTGTCTCCCTCTGCCAGCCTCGCTGCCCAACGGAAGGTGAGCGCACAAGTAGCTCACACAGCAGCTCCAGCTACGGCTCCTGTTCCTGCGCCATCCCTCCAAGGCCGCAGCGGCCGTAGCTGAGGTTGCCTCCACTGCCTGCAACGTGCTCGACAAAATGCCCAACCTATTCTAACGTATTTTACAGTGGCATCTGATAATCACAAATGTGCTGGCACTGCACTTCGTAAATTACAAGCTCCCATACATATAATATAGCAACTCTAATTTAAGCGTAGCGTACCTATCATTCATCACCGTTGGTATTGGGTACTACTCCCATGAGATTCTGGCCCTTCATGAAGATAACTTTCTTCTTCTATCCCTGTCCTGCAAATAACGTCAACAAAAAATTATTTTTGCAAGGCTGGTGTAAGAGATGGAATTGTTTATACTAACTCGTTGATAGGTATATATTAAAAGAAAAGGGGCAGTTATTTTGAGATTTCCTAGGGTAACCACCAGACCATATATGAGCATGTTCTGCTTCCTCTATATGGCCATTCATGTTATGCTAGCATATTTCCTCTAATCACACTAGCCACTCATATATGTTCCAATGCATAAGCAGTGTGAACAGCCACGCTGATAATTTTTCTGGGCTTCTATCCTAGAGGTAATGATGTTCCTATTAATTGCTTAGCTCAGTTTTTTCATGTGTCATGTTGCAATGAAGCTCTGTTCATCTTGACAGAACATCGACTTGAAATCATGCTTGGTTTTACTTTTCATTGTAGAAGAACAGAGGGTAGAGTCTATACGATTGAAATGTGCTTTCTGGAATGAACCAAGAGAAAGTGAGAAACTATTGCTGATCATATTGCAATAAACCAAGAGTAATCATTCATGGTTTTACTTTTCACTATAGAAGGACAGAAATTCTGTGTCTAGGTATGATCTTAATGTCTCTTCGATCCTCCAAACTGGGTGGGTTAAGATTTTCAATATTCCCCAATTTGCAAGAACTGTTTAGGCTGATAAGTTAATTGCTGTTCGCCAGCTTCGCTCGCGCTAATGGATGTGCCGTGCCTCCGCGTGTGCCGGCGGTCGCGCATCGGCTCCGCATCATCTGGGTTCCGTGACTACGTTCTTCCGCTCGCCGTGGGGAAACAACGTGAGCAGTGGCGTGGGGCTCGTCGCCGCCTGCCCCATCGCCTCTGCGGCTGTTGAGGCGCAACAGAAGCTCCCTCCAGTCCACTTCACCGGCAGCTGAGCCAAAGGCAGAGAACATCACATTGGGCCAAGAGGTGCTTGGGTGCTGCTGCAAGGCTGCGGCTGCGAGCGCAGGCAAGGCCCAAAGCTGTGCTATGGCTCCAGGCCAATGTTCTGCTCCACCTCCTTGGCTGCCTCTGCCACTAAATCATCGTGGCCACGGCCCATGGAGCCACGCGAGCTGCAGATCGATGCGACGGTAGTGCCAAGAAAGAGCTCCTACAGTTAAGTGACGGGGTGAGCTTTACGAGCAGCTCGCATGACTGCAAGTCCACATTGTGGTGCGAGCACCAGCGGCCACCCTGGAAGTGGCGCAGCGCCATGGTAAATCTTGGTGGTGGGAAAGGCAGTGGTGGCGATTCCCGTCCGTGGAAGCAACGGTGGCCTGGCGAGTGGCGACCCTGGCGGCGCGGCGGCGTCACGGTGGATCTGCAGCAACTTGGGCACTACCTCCCATTCTCCTCGCAACGGTCGCCATGGGGCGCGGCGGAGCCAGAACTTCCCAGCCGGTCCGTGGTGGACCTCATCCATCCTGTGGCTGCAAGTCGTCTAGCTATGGTGAGCTGCTACCTGCTCTCTCTTTGCTCATCCATCGCTGGCTTGTAATCTCACGATTCTTGCATGTTGTATATGTAATTATGTATTCTTTTGCAGATTAACTACGGGTGTGATGCTGCTGCACTCTGTGCTTGTGTAAATGCCCCAACGAATTTAAAGACCCGCGCAGGCTGAGCATCACACCCTCTGTTCGTTTTTCTGTGGTTTGTGCAGATCAGCAGAGGGAGCAAGAAAATGGTCCAAATTGAAACTACAGATGAGAATATGAGATTGAGATGCTGTGTCATGCAGGTCTGAGCTTTCCTATTCATCCTGCAGGTCTTTTTTTCTCAGATGCTCATGACTGCAGTTCTGATAAAAATCTTTAGCGTTTTCTTATTGTGAAGAATCTGATTTGCTAGCGACATGTGCTTATTGGATTTCACAATGGAGAAAAAAAACATTTCTTTTACAGGTTCTTGATCTTGCATGTCATAGCAGCTGCTAGCAAGGTGTCAGTCTCTGTTTTTCTCTGTTTCTGTTGTGGAGCCTTAAATTCCTTTGATTTTTCAGACTTGTAGGATGAATAGGCGGATACAACCAACAGGAGCTTGGGGTTATCTACCACTAGTACCGCCAATTAGCTACTGAAATGTTTTCTTGGAGTACATATTCCTACAGATTTCTCGGTATTAAGAAAGATCTGCAGATTCTTATATTATTTACTGCACCATCCCTCCAGTGGCCATAGTCGACGTTACCTCCACTGCCAACAAGGTGTTCGACAAAATGCCAAGCTCCCAGGCGTATAGCATATTTAATTTATAAAGGGACCTATTTTTCTTCTATTCCTATCCTGCAAATGGCGTCAACAAAATTTCATTTTTCAATCCTTGTGTTATAGATTGATTTCTGGCTTGTTGAGTTATATATGATACATAAAGAACAGAAATGTAAACTAATTTTGAGATTTACTTGGGTAACCACTAAGCCAAGATATGAGCATGATCTGGTTCCTCTGCCTATTCGTGTTATGGTTCCACATTTAATCTAACCACACTGACCACTCATCCATTGCAACCTGCAATGTGTAAGCAGCTACCAGTGTGAACAAATATGCTGGTAATTTTTTATGCTTCTTGCCATGTAGCAGAGCTTGCAAAACCCAATTTATGCTCTAATTAATAGGAGTTACTTCCCCAGCCTGCCTTAAAAAATTAAGATACTCATCTTACTGAATCATACAACATTTTCTCCTCTAAACATTGAGCACTCAGATTCACTTTGCAATCTGTGTTTCGTATTCTGTAGTGAGGATAATATTGGAGCTTACTATTAGTGGATGGCAACTTATGACAACTTGATTGTTTCAAGTGTTTACTCTTGTGGATGATGGAAAACCAATATGAAAAAGGTGCAAGAGGAGCAAGAAGGCCTCTTTGTATCAAAAATAAGGAAGCAAAAAGAAAAAAAATATAAAACGATCAAGAGCAACGTCTGCAATACAAAATTTACCAATGATGTAAATTCTACTTGCTATTTGATTGTTATACAATATTTATATATTTAGAAAAGCGATACTGTTATATCAATCAAGGCATGAAGAATGATTAATCCTGGGTTCTTTTTTTAAGGTCCACATATAGTGCACAACTCTAATCTTCAAAGGCTCCTCTTACATTGAATTCTTCGAAGGATTCTCATGATTTTCTATGAAGCAATCTCTTCAATTGTGCAATTTTATTTGTGTGACCAGGGATGAAAGATTAAAAATAAATAGTATATCTATATATGAAACTCTTATATGCTTCAACCATTTAATCGGCAACTGCATATCCACTGCAAGATTGTAAATACATAAATAAGCATAATACACTTGTACACCATCAAAAAGTGGCACACTGGCCACTCAACTAGGGCGCGGCAAAGCCAGGGTTTCTAGTGTTTGCCTTAATTCAGGCCCATGGATAGGGATGGCACCCGCGAATTCGGGTGCGGGTGCGGTGAAAACCCGCCCGCACCGAAACCCGCGGAGCCAGGAAAAACCCGCCCGCGACAAATCCGTGGGTGGATTTTTGCACCCGCACCCGTCGGGTTTCGGGCAGGTTTCAGGTGCCCGCGGATTTGTCAAGATATACTATAAAAGTAGATTCATAATTTGAACAGACAAAAAGCTGAGTTTAGCTAGCAACAAAGCAATAATCCATAAGTTCAAAAGTCTCCACTGCGACAAATCATAATCCAACAGCACAACAATTAGAATGAGACAGGGTATCCATGTATTTACATGATAAAGATTGTTGAATTGGGCGCAGTTTATAGATATGGTGCGGGTACGGGTTCACCCGCGGGTGAAATCCTAAACCCGCACCCGTGCGGGTGGTGCGGGTCCACCCGCATCCGCACCCATCGGGTCCAAAATCCGCAGGTGCCCGTATCCGCGGGTGCAATTGCTATCCCTAGCCATGGAATGATCAAGATTTTTTAGAGTTTTACGGACGAGCCGTTTCGTTAAACACACATTGATATCCACCTGTTGCCGTGGTAGTAGTACCTCGTCAAAGATAAAAATAAAAAAAAGAAAGAAAAATTAAGTGACAACGATTGTGACACTCCCATTCGCCTGAGGGTGGATGCTGCCGGCCGTTGCCTTTTGGCCCAAAACCTAGGTAGGCGCATTTGCATGTTGTCGATCTATGGGCGGACGACACTTTGCATATGGTTCGTTCTGATCCGGTGGTAGTACCAGCACAATCAGGCCGCTCCATCGCCATGGTCTAGACTCTCTAGATGCTCGTGTCGCTCTCATGACCATACAAAAGGATGCCAAGAGCGTGTCCCAATTTCCTGATTCCAGAAGCTTTAATTTGGACCATACACCTTTTTCCCTGAGCGCGTGAAAAGAAATAAATAAATTGGGGGATATAACTAGGGAAAAGTGCGTCCACGTTGAACGTAAAAACCCTCCGCTGGCCACAGGGACGTGGATTTGAAAAAACCTCCTGTCTGGGCCTTCTGGCAACCGGGAATGGACTCGATCGCCCGGTCAAAACTAGTTCTGGAATTTTGAATATCTACGTACGCGGCTCGCGTCAATCCATCGAAACATGCACCTGTTTTTTTTGTTTTTTTTTCAGTTTTGCTTTGAACTTCCCGGCAGCCGCGACATGCTTCGTCCACGGTGAAGCCATGCGCAGTGCGCACCGTCCATTTCTGCAAAAACCACGTAGTGTAGCCGAAACTTTCTGAAAAGCTAAACAAAGGTCATCAGGTCATGTGCCGAGATGCGCGAGAACCAAGACCAAACCGCCCAGCCCAATCGACGCGCCCGCTCGTGAACTCCAGCACCGGCTGGCGGCTTCCCGCTTGGTGGCAGGGCCCCGTCGCCGTCGGTAGAGAAATCCAGGGACGAGGCCGCCCACCGGATGGACCCGACCCGAGGAAAGAAGAACCATCGCAGGCTCAGCATGCCGGACCCAGATTGCTGACTTGCTGACTTGCACGTACTCGTTGTTGCATGTGCCAATGTCCTAGGTCCTATATCTCGTCTACTTCGTCTCAGTTCAATGTGCCTTGCGTATTTCTCCCCGTCGACAAATGTCAGAAAATATAAGGCCACCGTTGGAAACAGTTTTCTTAGACCACAAATGTCACGCAAATTAGGTTGACTCTTGTTGCCTTGTTTTATATAGGCCTTGTTCAGTGGCGGAGCTTGACCTTGAATTTTAGACAAATGAGGGGGGGCCACTCTTTTGCTACAGTAATGAACAGTAGTCATTTTACTATTCACGTAGTGGAAATTTTCATTGGCCAGGGGGGCCCTGGCCCCAATGAAGCTCCGCCAGTGGCCTTGTTTAGTTGCATCCGTAAATTTTTTGAAATGAATTTTTTTTATATTTTAAATATTAAATATAGATTAATTACAAAATTAATTATAGAACTTGTTTGTAAACTACGAGACAAATCTAATGAGCCTAATTAATCTATCGTCGGCACATAGTTATTGTAGCAATTACTGTAGCAATTTAGTGCCTACTCATGGCCTAATTGGGCTCATTAGATTCGTCTCGTAATTTACAAGCAAACTATGCAATTAGTTTTTTATTTCGCCTAGATTTAATACCCCATGCATGTAAGATTCCCGTTCGATATGATAGATTTGAAATTTTGAATTTTGCAACTAAACAAGACCATAATAAGCGAGACTAGTATATAGTTTGATTGTTTTTTCCTTTCTCTTTCCTCGGCATAGGGCACACGATGGCGTTCACATGTAATTGTTGGGTGATGCCTAATATGCTAGTAAACATTAACAAAGTAATACTAGTTTTTATACCATCAATCTAGTAATACTCAGATATTATTCGTAAGGAATCTAGTAATACTATTTTTTATACCATCTATCTATACAAATCTAGATATTATTAGTCACGTTTAAAAACTTTGAATTAGGGCGAACCTAGTGAGCTCATACTTTACATCGGAGGAAGGATTTACTACTCGCAAACCAATGCCTCCATCTACGTTCGTTTTCACAGGCTACACTTGTGCACAAATCTCTAGTCGACAAGTCAACCACAAAAAATTCTCGCAAGAAGAAAATCACAGAAACAATCACGCCCTATGCGGCCATGCCGTTTCAGTTTTTTTGAAAGGATTGCCAATTTGCCATGCCATTTCAACACCTGCAACACCGGCGGCGTCACCGTCAGCCCCCGCCATCGTGGACAGCAGAAACCACTTCTCCCCTTCTCCCCTCCAAAGCTCCGGACCCTTCTCCCCTTTCCCCTTCACGCTTCGCTCCGCTTCGCCCCTCGCCGACGACTATTTAAAACCCGCGCTTCTTTCCCGTCGGCTTTCCGGTGAGAGGAAACCATTTTTTAACCCCCGCGAGAGACCCACAGCCGAGCAGGGGGAGCTCGATCGAGAAGCGTCTGGGGACTCGGGGGAGCGCTCCAATGGCGTCGTCCCACATCATCCTGCCCAAGGAGGAGGAGGAGGCGGCGGCGGAGGCCGGGCTGGGCGTGGCGGTGGAGGCGGACCACGACTCCCCGGCGCAGCGCCCGTTCCAGGAGCAGGCGCCCGGGAAGGCGGCGCTGCCGTTCTCGGCGACGTGCGTCCGGATCTCCCGCGACTCGTACCCGAATCTCCGCGCGCTCCGCAACGCTTCGGCCCTGGACCTCCACGACGACGACGCCGCCTTCGTCAAGCTCGAGGAGGGCGACTACGGATACGTGCTCGACGACGTCCCGCACCTGACCGACTACCTACCCGACCTCCCCGTGAGTGCCGCAGCACCCCTCTCCCGCGCTCTCCGTTTGCTCTGTTGCCTGATCTGTTGCTCCTGGGTGAAAATTGCTACTATGAATCGCAACGATGCGTGTGATGGGATCGAGGATCTCGATTCAGCCAGCTTTCGCTTTGGTACCATTTCAAAAGTTATTTAGATGAAGTTTTTGTTTGTTACCCGGCGGTTTTTATATTTGGAAATATCCGGGGATTGCTTGAGGCGCGAGCTGCATTTTCGGGTACTTTGGCGGCTCTTGCCAGGTGGAGGCAGCTCATTAGCTGGGTGCCTGGGTGTGATCTAGTAATAGAAATGCAAATATTACTTGCCGAATTCGTAGCGAACCTGAGGTTGTCGTGCGGATCTCATGCTCCCTTGCATCTTTTTTTAGAAGGAATATGTAGTGATATTAGTGCATTACACCGGCCCTTTTACAAACAAGACCTAAAAAAAGGAAAATTACAAAGAAGTCCAAAGCTCATGTTCATCTTCCTCGAAGCCTTCAGAGATCCGTTCGTCACCGCCGCCGAAGCTGCTTCCCAATCGTCGTCGGGCACCAGAGCCAATCTCCACAAGGTGGAGGCCGCAAATGAGGGCTTACTTCTAGGCGAATCAGCCGAGTACACTGCCTCCCAGGCGCATCGGCCAACTCCCGTACCCACGACGCATCCTTCTATTCCACCGCCGGCAACCCGAGCAAAGCTCAGATTTTCACCAAAGATCATCTTACTCGAGATTAACAGGGTCAACAACATCATCACCTGAAGAAGACGACGATGCGCCGGCCCTCGACTCCTGGTCAGGTCTCCCCAGCCTCTCCGTTGACGTCGGAGTAGATCGCCATCGGAGAACGGAAGAGGCTGGGAGAAATTATTCCGCTGCGCCGCCGTCGCTTCCGCATCGCCGGCGTCGCCAGGAAAAGCAAGCCGCAGAGGAGCCACACTCCTCCGGCAAAACCTAACTCCACCACCGAATATTGACGGCGAGCAAACCCTAGACCTAGGTGGACTCGACTAAGACCCTACGAAGATAGGCGATCTGTTGAAAAGACGGACCCTCGCTCCTCGTCACCACCGGCAGCGAGGCCGGAGGCGAGGGAACGGGGGCCGCAAACGGTGGCGGCGGCGGCGTCGCCCCTCGGCTCCTTTCTTTCGCGAGAGGTGATTGTTCGTATTTGACACTTTGGCGTCTTATTTACATGCTTCTGGAAGAGTGGAAGGAATTACTTGTATTAGTTGACATCCTGTCCCTGCTGTTGTAAATCATCTATGTGCCCATTCACAGGACGTTCTGTTTAATTTTAAGTTTAAATGATCTCGTTTTCAAGGTGACATCACGGGCATTAATAGCTAATAGTTTCCCTGTTTGAATTTCCTGCCAGACTTTTCCCAATCCTTTGCAAGATCATCCGGCGTATTCAACTGTCAAGTGAGGATTTTCTTTCTATTTGACTTTTCTATATCTTTTTGATAACCTCTAATTTTGTTCGTTGTGCAATATGTAAACTGAATTTTCTGTTCACACATTCACCAGGCAGTATTTTGTCAATGCAGATGATACAGTACCTGAAAAGGTATTATAATAATACCGCATTTGATGGTTCCATGTGTCAATGTTGTTTGTTTGAGTTGTGTCTGTAAAATGACGTGTTCTTTGTGCTACTATAGGTGGTTGTTCAGAAGAACAGTCCACGAGGAGTCCACTTCCGACGTGCTGGACCTCGTCAGAGAGTATGATGCCTTTGATATTCACCTATACCTTTTTGTGAGCAGCACATTATACATATAATCTAACATAATATTCAAATCTCAGGTGTATTTTGAATCAGAAGAAGTGAAAGCTTGCATTGTAACATGTGGAGGCCTTTGCCCTGGGCTTAATACCGTCATCAGAGAGTTGGTGTGTGGCTTGTCCCACATGTACAATGTTAGCAATGTCTTCGGAATACAGGTTTGAGTCATTCCAGATTACCTGTATAGATTTTGGATGATATAATGTGTCACAATTTCTTCCACAGTTTTTTTAACTGGTCCTTTATTTCTTTCTTTCTAAAAAAGATGGCAAATCTTGATATTTCGCCTGTTAGACTCTTGCAATAAATCAATATGAGTTTTGCAAATTTAAACTCAGTTAATAATTCATTTTGGCTGCACTGTGCTGTACTAGTTGCAGGTTGGGAACTTCAGATTTTTTATGTCCGAACATAGGTGCACAATTTTTGTGATTCACATTACCAACTGCTATGAACTATTTGCTAGCTAGTGTTTTTGCCATGATAATGTACACATCCTGATTGCAGTGAATCAGAGATATGAAATTTTTCTGTACTTGTAGTCTATGCATGAAATTTTTCTGCTATCGACGTACCGTGTAACAAGCTGTAAGCAATTTTGCAGAACGGATACAAGGGTTTCTATTCAAGCAATTATCTTCCCATGACACCAAAGAGTGTGAATGATATCCACAAGCGAGGTGGTACAGTTCTTGGAACATCACGTGGTGGCCATGATACCAAAAAGATTGTTGACAACATTCAAGATCGTGGAATTAATCAGGTGTGTGTTTGCTGTTGCTGATCACTAGTCTTTATATAATCCTTATTATATTGGAGGTTTGAGTAAATATCCTTCTGTGCCATCTAGGTGTACATTATCGGAGGAGATGGAACTCAGAAGGGTGCATATGAGATATACAAGGTACTTCATATGCTGTTCAGAACTTCATATGTTGTCAAACTGCACGTGAACTTCTGTACCATTGGTCCAAGTATGCTCAAGCACGTGAAGAATTTGAATCCAGAAGTTATTTCTTATTATGTTCTATTTTTACAATTACTGCAGGAAATTCGAAGACGTGGTCTACAAGTAGCTGTTGCTGGCATTCCCAAGACAATTGATAATGATATAGCGGTAATTTTTTTTTGTGCTTTCAAAGAAGCTTTTGCTGCCCACGTCTTGATTTGAAAGATTGTAGTGAAGAGACCTGGATCAATGCTGATTTTTTGTATACACCTATTGTTAGGTTATAGACAAGTCATTTGGTTTCGATACTGCTGTAGAGGAGGCCCAGCGTGCCATCAATGCAGCTCATGTGGAAGCTTCAAGTGCTGAAAATGGGATAGGTTTAGTGAAGCTTATGGGTCGTTATAGTGGTTAGTTTTCCTGCCTATGAACTGAATGTTTACCCCCTTGTGCAGAATAATGGATTCCTGGTTATCTTTTTTTTTTCCGTTTTCACTATTGCTTTGCATTGTCCTTACTGTGATACTTCCTCTCTGATGCAGGGTTTATTGCCATGTATGCTACTCTTGCAAGCAGAGATGTGGTGAGTTAATAGCTTCTATTTTACCTAAACTATTCCAATCATTTTTTAGTTTCTTCAAGTGTCCTGTTTTACATGCCCTGTTGCCCTTCTGAATTCTGTTAGTGTGTAAATACGACCACTAATATTCTGTCACATCATTTATCTTGTTTGTAGTGGAACTAATTATTCATGTCCATCTTATGTAGGACTGCTGCTTGATTCCAGAGTCTCCCTTCTATTTGGAAGGGGAGGGTGGACTATTCGAGTATATAGATAGGAGGTTGAAGGAGAACAACCACATGGTTATTGTGGTGGCTGAGGGAGCAGGACAGAATCTTATTGCTCAAAGTATACCTGCTGCAGATCAGCAAGATGCCTCTGGAAATAAGCTGCTTCTTGATGTTGGTCTCTGGTTGACTCACAAGATCAAGGTACATTTATATTAGTCATTTTTCATCAGTATAATCCATTTTGATTCCACCTTTTATATCTATGATTGCTTGAAATGCCAGTTTGACATGCACTTTGTGCAAATCTTTCTAATTTCCACTAAAATACAAGAATGTACACGTGGTTCTCTTGGGTTTGAAACAAGTCTACCATATGCAAGTTTGGATAATACCCGGTATAGGTTTTAATATCCAAGTACAAATATTATGTGAACTCAGTATTCTGCCATATCCCCTCATTTCTAAAACCTGCACTTTTCTTGTGCTAGTCAGTTAAATAACATATATATAAGTCTAGGTGGAGGTTGGAGGTTCAGACTTCAGAGCGTGGTTACTTAATTAGCTGCATGAATCACCATAAGATGTTTATGAGTTTTCACAAGCTCTGTTCACAACTTATTTACAATGCTCAAAACTTTAGCGCAGGTCAAAGTTGAATTAATTAAATATTTCCCGCCTTGTAATCTTGTATGCAAATTATGAATTTGTATACTTTATAAGCTAGATGCATCATGCATGCAAGTATCTGTAAAGCTTACAAGGGTATGTATAGCTTAGGAGCTCGACAACCTCATGGTGTGGAGCCATGCATGCTATGTGGTACTACTGTTATCAGTGGAACCTTCATGTTTCTTGTTCTTCTTTTTGGTGTCTTGCTGATTAGTGTTTGCATGGTGTTGCTCAAAGCTTATTTAATGTTCATTGTTACTTTGTAGGATTATTGCAAGGGCAAGAAGATGGAAATGACTATTAAATACATTGGTAATTCCTCATGTTTACTTCTTCAACATGGTGTTAGTTTGTACTTAAGTGTCATGGAATATGACAAGAACTTTTTTTCCTTTCCAATGCAGATCCAACTTACATGATCCGTGCTATTCCAAGCAATGCATCAGACAATGTCTATTGCACACTGCTCGCACATAGTGCCATTCATGGTGCAATGGCAGGATACAGCTTTACAGTCGGAATGGTCAATGGCAGGCATGCGTATATACCATTTCATGTGAGTATAACTTCCACTGTATCCTTCCGTAAATATGGATAGTGATAGTATGCTCCTTGCTGCCAGTTGAATGCAAGTTTTAGGAAACGAGTATTCGAGGTTGGGGCCACCAGTATTTCCTCTGGGCCAGCGAATTTCTAATTTAGTTTCTTTGTGGCAGAGATAGGTGTCATCATAAATCATGCTAAGATGCCCAAACTTTTTTGCTTGCTTCATCGCTTGACACACTTTTGCTTGCTGCATACCCAAAAAGAAATGAATTCAACTCTGTATAGTTCTGAACAAGCCTTGTGTTTAAAGGAGCACATATGGAGTCAACACCTCATCTGTAGCAATTACATCGCAGTGCATTTGGTCTGAAAATTTGCAAAGAACCTAGGTAGATCTTGAAGCTCAACTAAAATTGGATCTGTAGTTTACTTTCACAAGAGATGGGATTTGTCTTCTAGAAGGGAAGTTCTGGAGAAATTCATGATTAGGATTTCTTTACGAGGGGGACAACCACAAAACTATTCCCTTCTTATATTTCCGATTAATATGACTCCGAAATTTATCCTGACAACAGAGGGTAACATCAACGAGGAACAAGGTGAGGATAACCGATAGGATGTGGGCAAGGCTGCTGTCTTCAACCAACCAGCCGAGCTTCCTGAGCAAGGAGGACATCGACGCGGCCAGAGAAGCTGATAAGGCGGCCAACAAGAGGATGAACGGAGAGAACGCGAAGAAGCAACCTGCATCAGTGTTGGCAAATGGTGAGAAATAGTATGATTTTGACGGTTCATAGCTGTGTACAGTACCCATGGCTATTTGGCTGAGGTCCATAGGCCAAAACTGCAATTCAGTGAGTATTGGTTTCTTTTGCATCGTTCCGATTCCTTGGAACGGAGCACATTCGATGCCCCGGAACACGTTCTCAGTAGTTCACGTAATAAATGAGATACATTTTGTGAAGTTGCATCAGAAAAAATGCAGACATCTGCAACTTGAAAAGCTACCTGCTGGATGACCGTGTGTGTTCGTCGTATGTGCCTGGCCTCCATCCGCTGCAACTATGAGCTTGTCGTCGCCTCGTCAGCCTCCCTTATGCTAGAACTTAAACTTCCTGTGACCGTGTCGTCGGTGCAGCGACATTCAGCTGCTCAATATTAACGTCCATGGTCCATGAACTGTTACCCTCTTCGTCTTGGCTGACTTGCCATCAGGGGAGGGGCGCACCGTTGTTCCTTATTTTCGTCCAGGTGCTCTGCACGTCGACGGTTATGCTTGATCATCAGCTGGCTCAATTCTTGCTCCCTGATGTCCCTGCCTACATTCTTGCATGAGGGAAGGCACCATCGGCGTCGAGGCTCCCTCTACGGCGTCGGCACTACCGCACCGGCCGGCGACCGGAGCTGTGCCGCCATCTGCATCACCAGACGTCGACGCCGCGAGGATCCAGGACCCGGACAATAATGCGAAGAACGAGGCAGGTGCAGCTGCGGGTGATCAGGATGAGCAGCCGAGCCAGGAGGCTCACGGCGCAGGTGGAACCGTAACGCAGCTGGAGGAGGAGAAGCCTACGCCCGGAACAGACGCCTCGTGGCCCACGACACCACGGGGGACGCGGCCGCCACCACAGCGCGACGTCGCGCCGGCGCCGCGAACCGGAGATCGCAACGCGCGGGCCGCGCCCGAGACGGAGCCGGACGTCGAGGCCGTAAAGCCCGGATCAGGCTGCACCACGCCACCGCCGGCGCACGACTCGGAGGCGTCCGACGACGGCCGCGGAAGCCCACTGCACGAGGAGAAGCCGGGCGCGAGCGTGGCTGCTGCCTCCAGGTCGAGGCTGCTCTCGTTCCGGTCCTTCTCGCGGGACAAGAAGGCGAACAAGTCCGACACGGCGGAGCACAAGGAGAAAGGCAAGGAGAGGCGGAAGAGGTTCTGGAAGTGACCGTCATCGATCAAAGTCGTGGCGGGGCGCTAGTTTTCATCGGGCACGTCGCGCGGGCGCGGCCCGCGTGTCAAATAAGCGGAGCGCTTCACCCCCCCCCCCCCCCCCCCCCCCCCCAAAAAAAAAAGTATTGTGAATTTGTGGTACAGCAAGAGCTTGGATTTGTCGATTGACGACTTCTTCTTCATGTAATAATTTGTCAAACAGAAGGTTAGCCCATAAGCAGCCATTTGAATCCTAGTGTAAAAATGAGAAATAGCTGACATTTCACTGATCATTACTTGGGATATTTACTAAAAAAAAATTGAGAGTCATACCATTTTCATCCGTAGCCAACGCGAAATACCAGTACTCGATGGCCTTAAGGGGTTTATCATTTCATTACAATTCATACATTCTGCATTATCCCTAGTATTATCTATTATCATACTGAAGTTTGAATAATTGTATATAACTTACCCCTAATTTCGGGTGTACACTATACAGTAGAGGAGGTAAGTTACAGGACTCCTGCTTGCGCTATTGAGAAGTGAGATACCCAAAAAAAACTATCAAAAGGAAAATCCAAATGCTTTATTCACAGTGCGCACATACAGATTTACTTTGGATGAACTAATAGATACAGAACTATAGCACATCAAGGGCGAATATTTTTTCTTGAACACTATCAAGGGCGAAGATGATAGTTATTTTGCAATACTAGAACTGGCCATCTCAGAAACACTTGATCGTTGATGAGATGTCAGGAGCAATACTGCATAAATGATTCAGGAAGTCGGATACTGCAACTCTGCAAGAACCGTGGATAACGATACACTCTCACACAAGAAGATCCTGACTCCTGAGGATCACTTGAAGCTTCCAAACTGCTGCTGCTGGAAATTATCAGTTCCACCGGTGGATCCTGTGGACGATAGAGAACCAGACCTGCCTTGCATGCCTGATCCGGTGCCCATTGTTGTCGCCGTGCACCATGGAACAGCTGGGCCTTTATCCTCAGATCCGTCGCTCAATTTCCCAACAACCCCTACATCTGAAAGATCGACCTTCTTTGCTGCATGTAATGATTAAACAATAAACACTCATAAGCTACAATAACATGTACTCGTAAGCTTGCTCAACTCCTTTCTCCTGCAGTCTTACTGTACCGAGTGTAATCTTGCCTCCAGTTGTTTTGCGAACTGAGTAGGGAATAATAGGCATCATTTATGAATAAAAACACACAATGTACAGTCTTGAAGTATGTTTACTTGTGGTAAATTTTGTTCCTACTGATAGAGAGCGTGTAGAACTTGGACTGCAGCTCATGTGATATATATATTCATGCTTTGATACAGCTAATAATAAAGTTTCTATACCAGATAAGTGACATGCAGGGCACCACCAAAAACATGCATAAAAAAGAGTACATACTTTTTTTAGTGGAATAATGTAGAGATACTTACAGGCAGTTATATTCAAATCAATCAGCCCACGACTCAAAGAATCAGCCCATATGCCAGACTTGACCTGAAAAGCCCCTTTCTTCACATCTGATTTTGATTCTGACATGGAGGCCGGCTCCAGCTTTGTGGGGGATTTATTCATGAGTTTGGTGGCAATTGTTCTAGGCGATTCCGTATGTGAAGTAAAGGCACCAAAATTCAGCTCCTCAAAAGGACTACGATAAGAACATTTTAAACTTTCCGTTTTAGTTTGACCTGAAACCGTATTTGAAGAGAATGCACTGAAGGAGTCAGATTCATCAAGAGTCTTCACTGGAATTGCAGCAAAAGGATCAAAATCTGCAGCGCTGGAATGCTGATGTGAGGGGGTTTTGGATTTGCCTGGGGCGTCATGCACTGAGAACTCAGTGTACGAAGGGAATGATGTCACAAAGGATGGTTGAAATGGATCAAAAGCAGAGGCATTGGAATGTGTAAGGGATGATGGCATAAGGTCTGAAGATTTATTAGGGCTACCACGTACTGAGAATCCTGTATCTGAATTAGCAGAACCAGCAAATGATGATCTGCCTGCAAATAGATCAATATTTTCATGTGATAACATCTGGAAAGAAGCAGTGTGTTAGAAAATTTCTGATAATATAAGTTCCAATGGACTTGTAATCTTGCCAAGTGTTTCGCCGATCAATTATGCAAAGTGTCAATCATGCAAATCCATAGAAATTAGAATAAATTCCTCATGTACCAATGCAATGTTGTGAAATCCATTACTGTGTCACTAACAAGGTCTGTCCCCATAACTTACAGTCCTTTTTAGTTATTATTCTCTTTTACCATGAGAAAATTTCTGTATCATATTTATATAGGATAGATAAATCATAAATAACTATAAGAGGCGTAAAGTAAAATGAATTAGTAAAAAATCACTAGACATTAGGCCATGGTAAACCTGAGAGCGAGAAGCAGTTGCCAACTCTAGTGGAGCATTAGCAGACTGGAAATCTGTATCAGCAAATAAATCAACTTCTGGTAAAGAAGCAGTTCCAACATTTTGCAGTGCTCTTGAAGTAGATGCAGTCTTGTTAACAAGGTCATCCATTAAACTTTGTCCAAAGAGATCCACGTGATTATAGCTTGCAGTAGCTGTTCAGTTCATTTCAAAGATAGAGATTAGTAAAATAAATTCATAGAAAATTCTATGTGCCTCATGTCACTATCTGATAACCAGAAGCAGTGTGACGTGGTTGCCAGCATCAAAACACATATTGCAAAATAACAATTGGCTCCAGCAGAAAGGAACCACTCTAATAATACAATCACAATAGAATGTTGGAGGTGAAGTAGGAATACGGACCTGGTGCGGAAGGCCCTCGTGGGTTGAAGTCATCGTCATCTTCGTTGTTCACTTTCTGTGAACTTGGGCCTCCAGATGTGGAGCTAAGATTTGATGATGATTTTAGGTGTGATGTTGAGGAATCTTGATTTCTACAACATAACACAATGAACACTTAAGAGTAGATTTGACGATCTTTAATTCATTGTTCAATAAGTAGATAAATAACACCAACATATAAGGATTAGAGAGGTACCTCCTGCGACGCCCTTGTCCCTTTCTTGATTTATATTCAGTTGTACTGCTCGTGTGTCCTCCTATCGACATTTGTCTAGTGCTTCTGAAATCCGAAATTGGTTCTTTACGGATGTTGCCTCTGTAGCTATCCCTGGATGCGTCAGCTTCCTTTGAACTATGTGCGCTTCCATAGCGACCACCAGATGAGTAGCTGCCACTGCCAAATGATGCTGCGCTTGACTTGTATGTTACCCCAGTCGATGACAAACCAAAGTACCTACACACGAAGTCCATCCATGTCAAGATGAGAATTCTGCTAATCTGCTAAAAGAAAGGTGCTGCATCAGTAAGTCAGACGTGAATGTCTTACTTATCCCTCGAAGCAGCAGCCTTCTCCCTGACTTGTTGAAGTTTCTCCCTGTCATCCACAATTGATAGAACTGTTTCAGCCTTCTTTCGCACGTTGAGCCCAGCATCTTTTCCATTGGACTCCACATACTCGAAACTCGTAAGTTTCTTCCCATAAAAAGCAAATGTTAGACGAGATCAGTTTTTATAAGCAGTGAAATTTCAAAGATGCTGGCACATACCGCAATCTGTGAGCTATTGTCAGTAATTTCATCGACAGCACGTTCAGTACCATTAGCAAGAAGATACTCAATCACAGCCAATGCCTACAAAAGGAGATAAAAGAACAACTTATGAAGAGAAAATACAAACAGTGAATTCATCAGCAATTAACTCCACATTATCATTTCTCTTTAAAAAACTGACCTTATACACATGACGCCAATTCGCACCAGTGTCCCCCAGCCGTTGCCGCAGCGCATTCATGATCATTGAACATTCATCACTGCAGCCCAAATCACAATATAGTCATACTTTATTTTAGAAAAAAAAAAGTGAGGTGGGGCGAAAATTGAGCTTTGGCACCCACTATCTTTTGGTGGCCCGGGCAATGTCTGCCAAGTCGGACAAGTGAGGCCCCCATGGCTCATCGCTTGTGGCATCAAGAACCTGACCCAAACAATTCAAAACAAGAAAAGGAAGAAATCGACGACATCGGGCAGAATCCGGAGAAGAAAAACCCTAACCTTTTGCTCGATTTCCGGCACCTTGAGGACCTTGAGGTTCACCTCCCTCTTTCTTCATAAATATAAATAAAAGGTAGTCATGAAAAAGTTTTTTAAACCAAAATTTCATTTTCATAGGAGAAATTTCTCTTAGCAAAAGCAAAGGAAAAGGAATCGCAAGAAACGCGGCTTGCTCTTACATCTCCCGGACGGTCTGATCGAGCACCTTCATGAAATCCATGGCTGCGATTGGACCGGGAACGACCACGATCGCGGGCTCGACTCCAGCTGTGCTTATCTGCTAGTCCTCTAGGGTTCCGCGGATCAGACCGTCTGTGACATGCAGTAAGAGCAAGCCGCGGGGCAAACCGGAGAAAGAAGGGAAACGGCGGCGCCGTGGACCGGAACGGCGGCGCGCACGATGAGTTTTATCGGCGGGCCTGCTGGCGCGCACTCGGACTCGGCCAAGGTTGGACTAGACAGGTCTCAGGGCCAGTGGGCCACCATCCCCATAGGCCGGCCCAACTGGTCTTTGCGGGCCTCCGGCTCTATCGCTCATCACCTCCTCCTCGTACGGGAAAGCGAAGACCCGAAGGCCCGGGCAGACGGCACGGACTCGGCGGCCGAGACCCGCACGGAAACTGAGACGGAAATTAAACCGAGTCGTACTACTTCCTGGTCATCGCAGGAGCAGCCCTCCATATATTCGCGTACCCGCACCTCTATTCTGTCAACTCAAGTCGTCGCGACCGCGAACCCGCGCCTTCCGATCTGCGTTGGCACACGCACACTAGTAGCCGCCTGGGCCTTCCGACCGACCCGATCGTCTCGCCGCCGGCCGAGATGGTGCTCGCGCAGCTGGGCGGGAGCATCGCCCGCGCGCTGGCGCGGATGAAGGACGCGACCGTGGTGGACGACAAGGTGCTCGCCGACTGCCTCAACGAGATCTCGCGCGCGCTCCTGCAGGCCGACGTCCGCTTCGAGACGGTGCGCGACGTCAAGGCTGGCATCAAGAGCACCGTCAACCTCGACGCGCTCGCCGCGGGCACCGACAAGCGCCGCGTCATACACACGGTTCGTTACATGTATACCCGATCGAGAACGACCCCTCGCGAGCGCTAAATCCCTAATCCGGGAGCTAAGTTCTATTGTGATTTTCTTTTTCCTCTCCAGGCCGTCGCCGGTGAGCTATGCAGAATGCTGGATCCAGGGAAGCCGGCCTTCACCCCCAGCAAAGGGAAGCCCAACGTGGTCATGTTCGTCGGCTTGCAGGGTTAGTTTCTCTTGTCAAGAATTACTTTCTTACGTGTGAAGTTTGGATGTATGAAAACGATACGAGAGTAGATTTGTCTGGACTCTGGAGATGCAGTTTGTATGCTCTTGCTATGTTTTATCAATACTTTGTATAAAAATAGTAGTCAAGTTTATATGTTGGCTGCTGTTTAGATGTCTAAATCGTCACTATTTTTGTTTATCATTTTTTCGCGTTCTTTCGTATGACACAATATGGACGTTTTTTTTAACAAAAAATTGATCGACTTTTCACAAATGTAGGTTCCGGAAAAACCACTACTTGTACAAAGTATGCAGATTACTATCGGTGGAAAGGGTTTAGTCCAGCACTTGTTTGTGCCGATACATTCCAAGCCGATGCTTTTGATCAGTTGAAACAGAATGCAGCAAAAGCCAAGATACCCTTCTACGGAAGGTGCTTAATGTCTTCCAAATATTTTATTATTGTAAAAATCTGCACCTAAAATTTACAGAGATGAGCTATTTTGTTCTTGCAGCTACATCGAGTCAGATCCTATGAAAATTGCTATTGAGGGTGTGGATAAATTCAGAAAAGAAAAGTGTGATCTCATTATTGTAGATACAAGTGGACGTCACAAGCAGGAAGCTGCTCTCTTTGAACAAATGCTCCAAGTTTCAGAGGCTACGGTATTCCCAAATCCATAATCTCCGTTATATTCATTGGGGTCTTTTGCAACACTAATGAGAATTGAATCCTTTTTTTCGTATGCAGAAACCAAACCTAGTGATATTTGTGATGGATGGTAGTATTGGTCAGGCTGCATTTGATCAGGCGCAAGCATTTAAACAGAGTGCTTCCATTGGTTCTGTTATTATTACAAAAATGGATGGGCATGCAAAAGGCGGGGGTGCACTTAGCGCGAGTATTATTGTCTTGCATATTCCACTTTATGCTATTTCCTATGTATATATCTAGCGAGTAAATAGGTGAAGATTCTGATAGCCTTTTTTCACATTCTTGTCTCTTTTTTCTTCCAGGGTTGCAGCTACAAGAAGCCCGGTCATATTTATTGGAACTGGAGAGCATATTCCAAATTTTGAAGTCTTCGACGTGAAACCATTTGTTAGTCGCCTATTAGGTCAGCAGAGGAAATTGAATATACCATGCAATAATTAATTCTTGTTTCTTATCAGGCATGGGAGACTTGTCTGGCTTGATGGACAAGATCCAAGATGTTATGCCAGCTGATGAAGTCTTGCCGAAGCTGACTAAAGGAGCTTTCACTCTCAGACTTTTGTATGAGATGTTCCAGAATCTCCAGAATATGGGTCCTCTTGGGCAGGTTAGCTATCCTATTATTGATTTGATCTTGAATAAATTTGTTTTTTGTGTTATTGTAATTAGATTAATAGTAAATTCTTTGTTAGCAAGAGGAAGATTTGAGCTGTCTACAGCTTAGCTATAACATGTCATAAGCAAGAACTATACTAAGCACATACAAGATTTTAGTTCATTATAGCATTTTAACCGTTCCTAATAATCTAATTGTGTCTTGCAGCTCTTTTCTATGATACCTGGTCTTAGTGCCCAGTTTATTGAAAAAGGAAAGGAAAAGGAAGGTCAAGCAAAGATTAAGAGGTACATGACGATCATGGACTCCATGACTGAAAAAGGTGAGCTATCGCAAAACTTTCTGTTCAGTAACCAGGCTGGACATGAATCCTGAAACTTATTTGACTCTTGTTGTCTACTTGTAGAGCTTGACAACACGAACCCAAAGTTGATGAACAAGTCGCGGATCAACCGTATCGCTCGAGGATCTGGCAGACCTGTCAAGGAAGTGGTGGACGTGTTGGAGGAGCACAAGAGAATTGCCAAAATGTGGAGCAAATTGCCGTTCAGGAGACCATTAACTAACAACCGTGACTCATTTAAGTCGCTAGTCAATGCACTTCCTCCAAATATGCTGAACCAGCTGGGTGGCCTGAATGGGCTACAGAATATGATGAAACAGATGGGTTCTAAGAAAAGATGAGACAATTACATTACCTCTGTTGAAGAATGCATCTTTCTGAAAATGATCACCCTATTGCGATGCATTTTCATTTTTTTTTCTATATTATGATTGTACATGGAATCGAGGCTCACATGCCCTTTGTGGCTCTCTTAGTAGGAAGATTGGTCTTAGCATCTCTGGTTGTAGCAAATTTGACTTACGATAAAATTATACTTCAACAGCGTGTCCAATTCGAGGTTGTTGTCTTCAACAAGCAAAGTTCCACGCGTTGATCAAAAAATCTTTAGGAAAGCAATTACACTTCGTGCTTTATGAATACTTTTCTCATCTGAAAAGAAAGTTAACATGCCACGCCACTGACTACACTAAATAAACAGATAAAGCTAGTACATAGTCCGTTACTTTCTCACTAGACTACAAGAACAATTGCACTGAAATCGATATAGAGTTTTCATCTTTGGAGTGTAATATTCGAAAAATATCAGAACGTAGAAAGTTGTGTATTATGGAATCCAGATTAAAAATGAGGCGATTTACAAAAGGTTTGATCCTCTTCTCGTAGAAGTTATGTTTTAGAAGTTGCAATAAAAATTGCATTTTGCATGCCTCAGCAGTCTGTATACTTTTCGAAAATTACTGCAGCAACTTCTTTTCATACAAATTACATGTAGTATATTGACGTTGCCAAATGGAATCAACCCACTGATTGCATGGCAAATTTGTTCGGTTGGATTCCAAATTTGTTCCCTGTCTCCGTGTATTGAGCATGCTGTGCTCAATGTTTATAGAGCTATCCTTCAATAAAATGTGCATGTGCACACCCTCTTCAAGTATCGTTAGTTGTATCAGATTAGTGTTTTTTTTTACAAAAACATAGCTACCAACTATGACAATTTGTCATTCTCAAAAAGAAAAAACTATGACCATTTGTCCTGCTACAAGGTGATCACGGATACACAAGTAGCGTGGTCATTTCGGCAACATACAGGTGAATTGCCTAGTGTAATTTTGCCTGTAAAATGGACGAGATTATACACCGGCAATACAAACCCAACTGTATTGTCCATCAAATTACCAGGCATCCACAACAAAAACAAGTCACAGCATCAAGAAAAAAACGAACTAATGTCTCATGTTAAATAAATTGCTACATCACATCTAATGCCTACATAGGTAACAAAGGGATGTTCACTGCTTGATTTGGATGGGATCAACTATGGCAGATGACGTGGGCAGGAAGAAGAAACATCATTACAATTGTTTTCCTCATCCGTATAATCTACCATCAAACCGTCATGCTCAGCTGTGTCAGGGTTTTCCTGATCCTCAGCTTCTCCCTCAAGGCTCTGTTGTGCAGTACATGATTCAGTACCTAGAGCAGCCAAGTCGTCCTGTTCCTCGGCTGGTGAGTCGCCCTGCTCCTCCAGCATCAGTTCTGGCGGACTCGATGGGAGCACAAAGTTCGAACCATCATCTTCCTCACACTTTGGTTCCACCATAAATATAGTCTGCTCTATTTCAGGGTGATCCTCTAGATGTTCATCCTGCTGAAGATCCTCGCTGGGCTGTACCAAGTTAGTCACAGCAGTGTCTGTATCATAGTTCTCAGTGGCTGGGGCAGCTGAATCGCAGTTTTCCTCCACTCCCAATGAAGGATGTTCAGAGAGGACATTGTTTGATAACTCGTTTTCCTCATCCATAGGTTCGAGGGTCAACGAAGCGTGCTCCACTGTGTTAAATTCTTCATCTTCCTGGTGTTGATCTTCTTGGTTGGCATCTATGTTTTGTTCTGCTCCAAGAAAAACCTGAGTTGTCTGCTGACTGGCAGCTGTGTCAACATGTGGACTAGTACCGACCTCACTAAGGTCTTGCAGGACATCTTGAAACCCATGCAGAAACTCAGCAACCATGGCTTGAGTGGTCGTATCAGCTGTAGATGTCATGGCTCTCTTGGCCCTCTCAACCATACCTTCCAGTTTATCAACCTACAAGAGTTAGGAAAGACTTGAAATTAAATATTGATTCGACAATATGTACATAGTAATTGGAATGAGAAACTATATTCAAGTCTTGCAAAGAACTGCTTGAACATCAACTCCAGCAAAATGATATTATGAATTGAAAAGGTAATTTTAGTTTACCGCTTTGCGGATCAATGGAGACTTGTCTTGATTCTGAAGATCCAAGGAATCACCAGCTGGAGGCAAAGGTCCTGCTTCAGCATCATCACTGGTTGCTGGGACAAGGTACCGTCGCGTGGCTCCTGAGTACCAGCTCAGGTACTCCTCGTAAGAAGATGGATCATATTGCTCTGTATCTCGAAATATGCGCTGTCGTCGGGCTTCCCATTCCTGGATATACTCATGGTGTGTTTCTTCCCAGTTCTCACGTTCTCTGCCACGTCGACTAATACGATGCAATGTCTGTAGCGTAGGCCGAAAAGGTGGTGGAATGCACTGACGAAGGCCAAATTGCCGCATCACTCGCTCGGGCAAATACATCTCAACTATAGGGAAGTTTATTAGTGGAGCTTGTGTAAGCCACAGATCTGCATCTCTTGTACAAAGTGGGGGTAGGGCTGAGGACTCTACAAACAGGTAGGGCTCCCACTTCACCTGATCTACTCGCTGAAGGTTCAGCTCATCTCTGTACTGCTTAAGAGAGCGAGTAGCATTGTCACTTTGTGTGCGAGCTCCCACCCAACGGAAGCCAATTGGGGGTAAGTCCTGCTCGATACCTGACTCTGCGCATGGAGACCGAACCAGTGGTCTGCCAACATGAAACCGCTCCCAACTCCAAAGCTGCAATAGCAGCAATGAACCCCCAATGTTCTTGATGTTGTGGGAGGAGGCAACAGAACAAAGAGACCGGTATAGGAATGCCAGAACTGCAGAACCCCAGCTGTATGTGCTAACACGTGAAAGATCGGCAATCAGAGGAAGATATATCAGGCTCATCCTTCCTGTCCCATCAGGAAAGAGCACCCCACATAAAAGGCTCAGGATATATGCTCGAACATGCCTTTCGACTGTCATGTCATCTGCCTCCTCTGGTAATTCATAGAAGTTCTTCTTAAGCCATTTATAATGCAGGAAGGATTTTCCAGGCATTGCTGGCCCCCTTGCGTCCTGACCAAAACAATCAAGGACCACTTGTGCATAATCATGATCAGTGGTAGAACAAACCGGACGGCCATCAATAGGAAGAGCAAACAACATTGCAACATCTTGAAGTGTAACAGTGATCTCCCCACAGGCCAAGTGAAAGCTATGGGTCTCTGGCCTCCAACGCTCAACAAGGGCGGTAATCAACGCTTTGTCCAACTGAGGCATCTTTTGGCATACTTGTGAGAGCCCAAGCAAACCTGCATCCTTCAGATAAGGGCGATATCTCTCATGAAATTTTAAAGGCTTGTGATGACGTAACTTCAACTGCTCCACAGCCTGCAATATTCATATTTCAGCAATATTGTATAATTTAGTCTTACGTAGCTTCTTATGAGCTATATGACGAAACTCAATGTCATCAGACGAACCTGATCACCAAAAATCGCATCGGAGCGGTGGTTAATCTTTGGGTTGAGTAATGTGCTGGATGGTTCTGATGGTCCTACATAGCAAGCTGGGGATTGTCTTGGAATAAATGTAGCATTCTCTTCTCTATCAGAAGTAGTACTTGGAGAAGAAGGTGCAGAGGTTTCGAGATGATCCATATCATTTTTTGCCGCAGCACCTCTTCCAAGTCCACGTCCACTGCGAGCACCTCTCTTTGTAGAAGACATGGCCACCTACCTGGCCCTGTGTCCACTGCAAGACGACATAGACGATTCATGATTGACACCAAAAGTGCAACAGAGCAGCTGTTGTTTAACAAGACGTGTTTAAAAGAACAGGCATTCATCCCTAATCCTTGTCAGAGATTTGTTCCCCTAGAGATCTAGTTCTAACATATAATTGAAACACCTAATTCCTCTCAGTTTCCCCACAGAACTCTCACCTTTTGTGCCTAGAAATTGCTCTGCAACTGAGACGTAAATCAAATCACACCCCATCAATCACTCGCCATTCGACTTTAATGCCAAAACAAGCATACGGACTGATTACGAAAAGTTCGTCCTTGGTTAAGAAAACGTCAAGGAAGGGCAATGGCGCACGAAACCCTCTTTCCGTCTTCCAAGCCATGTATACGTAAATACTGAAGCAGAAGAGGTTTATAAAAGGGTGGGTTTATAGTGGAGTTTGAATCCGCTCAAAACCATTTGGAGCATAAAGCCGGCCAAATTAGAGATGAAAACGGCCAACGGAGAATTCCCCGCCGGGGATCGCTTCCCCAATCCCCATCCCCGTCCCAGCGAGTCAGATAATTCCCCGTCCCCATCCCCGTCAACGCTCGCGGGGGAGGTTTCCTCCCCATCCCCGCCCCCGCTCGGGGAATCTATACCCGACGGGCGACGGGGACCCCGTACTCGGCTCGGCGGCACCAGGCAGCCATGGAATAGGCGAAGAAAAAGGAGAAGAGAAGGAGCACCAGGGAATCATGCCGCACACGAACCTCGGCCGGTCGAAGGCGCCGCCGCTGTCCAGCGCCGCCCGCTCGGCCGCCGGCCTGCGCTGTTGCCCTCCTGCGCGCCTCCCGGGCAAGCAGCCCGCGCCGCCGCTGGCAAGAGGCGCCGGCGGCCAGCGCCGCCGCCCTCCTGCGCCGCGCCTGCCTGCTCGCCTCCACGGGCAGGGGGTAGGATAGCGAGCGAGAGGGGAGGACCGGAGGACGGTGCTCGCCTGTTTGGTGACGGGGGGACGGGGACGGGCGGCGGAGCGAGATGGGCAGCGGCAGCGGCGGCCTTGGGGTCTCTCCGTGCGTGGGCGGAGCAAGATCACGGTCGGGTCAGTGGCGGATTGACGGATGAGCCCAATGGTCTTTCATCTCGGGCTAAATTCATGTGAATTGCTGGGCTAAAATCCTGAGAGCTACTGGGCTACGCGGGGAAACGGGTGAAGTGGGCCGTCCCCTCCATGCCCCGATGTGCTTTTACTTGTTTTCCAGTTTATAAATCTCTAGCTTGTCTGATCTTCAGGCAATAGCAAAGTACTAGCAATCAACCAACTTTTACGCTGAAATGATCACATCACAAAGCGTGTAGTTGAGAGCTAACTAATATTCATGTATGCCTATTGTCAGATGAGCATGAATCATTAGAAAAAAAGTAGAGGGCATGGAACAGATTTATCCTAAGCATACTAAGATATGCTTTGGAATTCTTTGTGATGGATAGTTGAGTAAACAATTGCATGAACTCAAAATTTCATGCATGTGACAACATCCATCGATGTTGAGGAAATGTATCTGCCAGCTGATTGTAAAATCTAGATATGCTGCTTCAAGTGTGCTCACCTAAGATGATCTTGATATGTCTGGTGCACGAGCGGGTAGCGGATGGAATTGCTGCTGGAACATATGCCCTTCTCTCAAAGTTGCGTCTGCTGAAGAAAATGAATGAAGATGGTGATCAACCATCATTCATATTGTTCGTCGGAAAAAAAAAAAGAAACCATCATACATCTTGCCTCCTGTGCAGTTCGAATCTGTAATTCCTCTGAGCTCCAGCTCCTAGTAAGCAATATACTGAAATGATCACATCATAATGCAAACACGAATGGTACTTGTTTGTTTGAGATAGAGTACTCCTATTCTGGAGTTGTTTTCACGGGTCGTTGGGTTGGCACACAGTCTGCAGATGTGAACTCTAGTTCATGTATGTGATAACATCCATCGATGAAAAGTAGATTTGCCTTCTGCTTGGAAAAAAAATTTAGCTGTGCTTCTCCATGTATGTTCAGTTCCAAGGTGATTTCTCTCTGGAAAGGTAGAGAAACTGGTTCGACATTTCATTTTTCTAAGTGCCATTTCAGGATTTTGAAAGCGGAGCGGTTTGATTTAGTGGTAAGCGGACTGCGGCCTGCTACTTCGGCTCTCAGGCCTCCAATTTTGTTGGGCCGGATCTGCAGCGGTCCTATTGCCAATTTGGCCCATAAAAGCCCACCCAAAATAAGAGGGGGGAAAGGAAAGGAAAAGGAGGAGCGACACCGACCGACAGGCGTGCGGAGCTGCTGGCTCCTCCATCCACGAAGCCATGGTCGGACGCGTATTTCTTGGTAAGACATTGCCATCTGCCACCGGTTCTCCATCATGCGGCTGCCGCTCCAAATTATTGCGGCCGCGTCGCGGCGACCGACCGATCCTGATCGACGCGCGAGAGGTGGGGATCCATGCAAATCTCAATGATATGTAGCCGCCCCAGCCTTTTGACAAAACGGAGGGCGCGGAATAATTGAGCGTAGGAACCACGAATAAAACTAGCACCGCTAATCATCCGTTTTTCCCGGAGCGTAACTGAGGCGATCCCATGGCGATTGTGCCGGCGATCGCGATCCCGAAGCCCTCCTAGGCCACCACTCTGGCGACCCTGGACCTGCAACGCCGGCGATCGCTCCGATCCCGGTGTCCACGCCCCGCCCACCGGCTCCCAGCCGGCGGCGGCCACCCGCATATCGACGGTTCGCCGTCCGGCGCCGTCGACCAACAATCTTCCCGCTAGGGGTTTGCGCCGCTTAGGAACTCTAGTTTCGGGATCATTTTCGTGCGTGCTGCATTCTCTGCACACTGCACACCTTTTCCCTAATTCGGATCGCATTTGTCCGTGATCTTCACGTGACACTTGTTTTCTCCTATCGTGGTTAACTGACATGGCGTCGGCAACCGGTGGAGATCAGGGAGCTCGTCGGGGGGAGGGGGGACCGGAAAGGAACCAGAATCCGATCCGGGTGTAGCTGACCTGTTCGGGCGTTTGAACTTTGAACCTCACAGAGGCGGAGGGGGAGGTAGCCGCTTTTAGCGACGATGAGGAAGATTCTGCGGTGGTGCAATGGGCAGTGGTCGGGAAGGTGCTATCCCCATCAACGATCCATGCGACCACGATCAAGGGTGCCATGAAACCGGCGTGGGGCAACCCATGCGGGCTGAAAATCCGCTCAATAGGGGAGAAGTCGGACAACCTGTTCATTGCTGAATTCGGTAACCAATTCGCAATGGAGCGGGCGCTGGAGGGATCACCAGGGCTGGTTGGAAAACATGCAGTCATCCTCTGTGACTACGATGATAGGCTGGTCCCATCGGAGATTGTCTTTGACAAGATCGACCTCTGGGTACGTATATTGAACCTGCCTTTGGGCTGGATGACTGCACATCGTGGCTCCAGGGCTATGGGCCTCGTTGGTGACGTGAAGAAAATGGATGTGGATGCAGAAGGCAAAGCCAACGGCCCCTTCCTTCGTGCAAGAGTGGCTGTTGAACTTGCCAAACCACTCAGGAGGGGAGTTCTCCTCAAAACTGATAGGTCGAAGCCACCGGACTGGTTTGATTTGTAGTATGAGAAGCTGCCTTTTTTCTGTCACTTGTGTGGGATACTAGGACACGGGGATCTTGATTGTACCACGCCGGCGCAGAGGAATGCTCTTGGCAAGCTGCGGCTGAGTCCTTTGGACATGTCAGTTCATCATCGACCTCCCGCCAGCAGAACCGATCGTCTTCAAAGGAAGGAAAGAGAGGGTCGTCTGCATCGGAAACAAAGGACACTGAACGCGATGAGAGGGAAGTTCAGTCCCCGCTGAAACGGAAGGAGCCAGAAATGGAGGTCGGGAAGGAGAAGATGTCTGACCACACGTGTCAGAATCTGTTTAGCAGCAAGGAGGCGGAAAACAACCGTAAGATCTACATTAAGAAACGTAAAGCCAAAGGACAAAATGTGGGCGTCACACCCACTGACCCTGTGGCGTTTACGACAGATGGCCCGACTCTAGTCCCGGCCGGCATAGTTCAGGCACGACTCTCAGAACTTGCAGGAACCATAGATGGGGGAGGGAAGAACTCGAAGGAGCTCCCGAAGAAGCAAAGAGTTTCAACTAATGCAAAATCGGCGGCGGCTGCGGATGGCAGATCCCGCCGGGCACAATGAGTCTCATAAGTCTGAACTGTCGTGGCTATGGGGAGGCTGCGACAGTTCGTGAAATCCGCTGCATAGCGGATAGTTACAACCCCTCGATGTTGTTCCTGTCAGAAACGAAAATGAGTCGCCAATGATCGGAGGATTTGAAATGGCGACTAGGTTTTCAGAATGCGATAGGAGTCAATTCTTTGGGACTTAGCGGAGGATTAGTTCTGCTTTGGAAGAACGGGGTCACAGTGAACCTCAAGTCTTACTCGAAGTTTCACATAGATGTGTGGGTTTCGGAGGAGAACGGCAAGGTGTGGCGTTTCACTGGATTCTATGGTGAATCGGTGAGAACGAGACAGAAGGAATCATGGTGTATGCTGCGATTTCTGAGGAACCAGGAGGATCTCCCGTGGCTATGTGTGGGTGACTTCAATGAAATCCTACACGTAGAGGAGCAAATGGGGGGCAACGATCGCGAGGAGTGGTGCATGAGTGGTTTCCGCGAGGCAGTAGAGTACTGTGGCTTCTCAGATTTGGGCTACAGGGGCTACCGTTCACGTGGGATAATTGAAGGGAGGGATCTCATAATATTAAGGTGAGACTGGACCGTGCTCTGGGTAATGAATCATGGCTCGATCTTTTTGGCAAGTGTACGGTCACCCATGTTCAGACAGTGGAATCAGACCATTGTGCAGTCTTTGTGCATGTTGTGCCAACAGGGATGCCTCATGGCGGTGGGAAAGTTTTTCGTTATGAGAACATGTGGCAACGTCACCAACGCTATGATGAGACAGTAGCGGGAGCTTGGAATAGTGGGTGCACAAACCTGGGGGAGGTGAACGCAAATTTGGGGCGTCTACAATCCACACTGACCCGCTGGGATAGAGAGGAGTTCGGCTCTGTCAGAGGCGAGCTGCGGCATTTGAGGAAGCAGCTTGAACTTATTAGGAGCCGAAACATCAGGTGTGGGCCGACGCCAGAGGAACGGAGGATAATGACAAGATTGGCTGAAGTCCTAGCCAGGGAGGAAGCAATGGAGAAGCAGCGCTCTAGGGTGCAATGGCTGCATGAGGGCGATCGAAACACAGGTTTCTTCCAAGCCAAAGCGAAGCAACGGGCCAGGACAAATAAAATCATGGCACTTCGCAGGACGGATGGATCTCTTTGTGAGGTACAGGAGGAATTGGAAGAAATGGCTGTTGCGTTCTACCAAAACTTATTTATGGCGCAAGAGAACACGACACCTGAGTTGGTAACCCAGCATGTGCCAAGTAAAGTCACGGAGTTGATGAACGAAGCCCTCACAGCTGAATATACAAGCGAGGAGGTCAAGAAAGCGGTTTTCATGATGCACCCGAACAAATCCCCAGGACTGGACGGATTCACGGCTGGCTTCTACCAACGCCATTGGGGACTGATTGGCCATGACATCACTACATCGGTCCTCTCTTTTCTGAATGGAGGTGAGATGACAGCGGTGATCAACAGCACGGTACTTGTTCTGATTCCAAAGGTGAGAAATCCACAAGACCTTACACATTTTAGACCTATCTTGTTGTGTAATGTTTTGTACAAGATCTGCTCCAAGGGTGATTGCCAATAGACTCCGACTAATTCTGGACGAGATCATCTCCGAGGAGCAATCTGCTTTTGTCCCAGGCCGTTTGATCACGGACAATGTCCTAGTGGCGTATGAATGTATCCACTATCTGAAGCGGAAGAAAGGGAAGGATGGTGCATGTGCAGTAAAGCTAGATATGGCAAAAGCCTACGACAGAGTGGAGTAGGCTTACCTCCGATCTATTTTGCTCAAGCTGGGTTTTCATGAAAGTTTTGTGCAGCTGATCATGCGTTGTGTTCAAACAGTGACTTTCAGAGTGAGGGTGAATGGGAAGCTGTCAGAACCATTCATGCCCTCCCGTGGCATCAGGCAAGGCGACCCTCTGTCACCATACCTATTCCTGCTGTGTGCTGAGGGTCTATCAAGTATGCTGAAGAATGTTGGCCCCCAGTTCCTTGCAAGAGGCGTAAGAGTGGGAGTTCATTCTCCGTGGATTTCCCACCTGCCTTTTGCTGATGATTGCTTGCTGTTTACACAGGCCTCGGAGAGAGGTAGCCAGAGACTAATGGACATCCTCAACTTATACCAAAGGGGCTCTGGACAATTGGTTAACATGTCAAAATCTGCCATTTTTTTCAGCAATAATTGCAATGAGTCAGACAAGGAAGCTGTAAAACAATCTACCGGGATTCAAACCGAGGCTCTCTGTGAAAAGTATCTAGGTCTGCCTACTGCTGTTGGAAGAAGTACCAAGGGAGCTTTCGAAGCTATCCCGGCAAAAATCTGTGGTCTGATGAATGGTTGGGGGGAGAAGAAGCTTAGTTGTGCTGCTCGGGAGACATTAATAAAGTCAGTGGCGCAAGCTATCCCTACTTATTCAATGAGTTGCTTTGTCCTTGCACCGGCAACGTGTCAGAAAATCACGTCATCCATCTCCAATTACTGGTGGAGTAGCGGAATTGATCATAGAGGAATGCACTGGAGGAATTGGCCGGACATGTGTTTGCCCAAATCCCAGGGCGGATTGGGATTCCGTGACATCAAGCATTTTAACCTGGCGATGTTAGGCAAGCAAGGATGGAGACTAATGGTAACCCCTGAATCGTTGTGTACCCGAGTGCTTAAAGGCAGATACTATCCGAGCTGTGACTTCATGTCAGCTACAAAAAAGAAGGGCGCCTCTCATACTTGGCGTGCCATCCTAGCAGGCAGGAAAGTCCTTCAGATGGGTTGTATTAGGCGTATTGGAGATGGTACAACAACAAATATTTGGCGAGACCAATGGTTGCCAGGCGGTGTGGGCTTAAAACCTTTATGCCGTAAAGATGGAGCTGTGGCAGAACAAGTGAGTGATCTTCTCAGCTCGGATGGACTATCGTGGGATGATGCAGCACTGGATCAGAATCTTGTTCCACTTGATGCAGCGGCGGCGCGTTGAATTCCTCTTGGTCGTTCAATGGTGGATACATGGGCTTGGTCAGGAGAGCGACATGGCCTCTACTCAGTTAAATCAGGCTACCGCATGCTTGCAGCATCCGAGGCTCAGCAGCGAGATTTTGTGCAAAGGAAAGCGACCAATTCAAATCACGGTGCTGACCCTATTTGGCAGAAACTATGGAAGTGCAAGGTACCCCCAAAGGTTCGGGTGTTCTGGTGGCGCGTTCTGAATGACTATCTACCGAGCTGCATCTCCACCGGCGGCATATCGATCCTCTCAGTACATGTGATACATGTGGAGCCCGTGAGGAGACTACATTTCATGCACTTGTGGAATGCACATATGCAAGGCGTTTTTGGATCAGGTTACGCGAACTCACTGGTGTAAAGCTTCCAAATCTGAATCCGACTTCGTGGGCATCGGCAATTCTAGATAACAGAATTTGTGGAGTGAATGACCAAACGATCATTTTGTGCGGAATGTGGTCGGTATGGCGCTCTCGCAATGACCGCCGACATGGCAAAGCCCCGATTGATATGGCTGCAGCGATTGATTGGGCACTGGATGTCTGCTTCCATCTCAGTGCTGCGAGGGAGAAGACAGATGGCAATGGAGGACCATCGGTAATACAAAGATGGCAGCGGCCTCCGGCACATACTCTGAAAGTTAATGTGGACGGAGCTTTTTCTGCAGATGAGAGTTCAGGGGCGATTGGGGCTGTGGCCAGAGATGCTGAGGGTGTATTCTTGATGGCTATGACCCGGCGGCTCCCCGCGGTGGCGTCTGCCTTAGCAGCAGAATCTACGTGCAGGTGTGCAGTTGATACACACAGTCACAAATGGGCCCGTGATGCTAGAGACTGACTCTTTGGAGGTGGTTGCCCTGTGGAACAATAGAGCAACACAGCGGTCAGAATTTACGCCGATCTTTGATGATATTCAGGAGTTAGCTTCTTCATTCTCTTCCTTTTGTATTATGCATGTCAAACGTACTGCCAATATGGCTGCCCATGCTTGTGCTCATTTTGTAGCGTCTAGTGCCTTTGAAGTCTGGGCAAATGATGCTCCTAGTTTTCTTCTGCAGACTTTGCAAGATGATTGTAATCATGTTAATGAATGAATGAAGAAGCTGTTGCCAAAAAAAAATAGCACCGCTAATCATTGTACTTGTGCTCAAAACTGGGCCTCAAGAGTCTCATAAGCAACCAGTAAGCAACTTTACAGATGTCCTTGCAGTGCAAGGGCAGCAGCTGGACTGGACATTGGCCTGCTCCATGAGCAGTGAGAGAGCATTGTAAGACACTGTTAGTATTTAATCAGAGGGTGCCAGGAACCAAACTTTCTGTATATTCTTCACTGGAAAAAGAGAATTCATTTACTTATCTCCTGAAAGAATGCAAAATTTATTCCGGTGGGAAACAAGAATTGCCTCAGGGAGGAAGAACAAAAAAAATCATGTAAAAGAGATAATTACATGTAAAGAATGACCCAAAAAGAATGTTAATGATCTTGTACCGAATCTGTTTACAAATCTCTTCGGCTTCTCCAGCTGGTTTGGCTCAACTCGTCGCTACAGTCCGGCTGCCGAATTCCCTCAGATGGAACAGTCTAATCTCCTCCGATTGCGGCTCTAAGAACACCTCGCTGCGGCCGGGTTGAAGGCCATTGTTCAAGTTAGAGTCTGCTAAACTATCTAGTGCTCTAACCACCTAGGAGATGAGGAGACTCGGTCACGTCCTTTGTTGTCAGTGTTTCAGAAATAGGGAGAAAATGCTGAAAGGTAGGTTACCTGCCCCATCCGCGGTCTCATCGCTGCAGAATGACGAATGCATGCAGCTGCAGCTCCTATCATATGGAACATCTCGTTCTCATCGAATCTGTTTTCCATCCTTGGGTCTGGAAGGTCGCCAAATTCCCGATGCTCGATTGCCTTCAGCAGAAGGGGGCGAGCCTGAAATTTTCCCAGCAGCACAAAGTTTTGAGTTAAGATCATAAAAACTCATCGGGCAAAAATAGTCGCCACAGTTTCCGTTACAACCAGTCTCATTGATTGGATATGGCATTCTTATTCTTCATTTAAATAGACATAGCAACTTTCCAACTATTTCAAACAACTATGGATCAGAAACTAGCAACTTTTATTATGCACACAATATATGAAGCTAACATGAAAGCCTTAACTCCAGAAGATGGCCGCAACGAATATTTAGATCAATTAGGTGCATTTGTGTAATGTATCAGCTCCTTGCATGATCGCAACAGTTATATGATAATTCACGTCTTTGCTTTGGTCCTGCGTCAAGCTGCTTGAGTCATTACCAAGTTCCCATCTAAGCTTCTTTCATGCGGAACAGCAGTATGAAGGCTGAATTAAATAAGTCCCTAGCACTCTATAGCCACTTTTTTGTATGCCACTCTGGAAGAATAATCAGGTTGCCTACTTTTGTTAAAGCTACAATCCCTGGAGCTTTTAGCAACTGGGTTCCCTCCAGATCACTCTATTGGTCGACATGCTATGCAAATGGGATCAATGAAGGATTAAACATCTTATGCACAGCCACAGCCAGAAGCAATGCCCATGTCACGAAAGAAACCCAGGGGTCATTCAGCTTCTAAGGGAAAAGAAAAAATTAGCAAAGGCATCAGATTAGCAAAAGCATCAGCAGAGCTTTAGCTACAGCATGATAGAACTGAAACTTGAAGACATTCCACCTCAATTTATTGTATTTTAGTCAACATACTGTGGAACAGGAAATCAACAGCCAAAGCTTGAAGTGTAGACATATCCATTGGAGTTTCACAACACAATCATGTTATTTATTAGTAGATCTAGATATCATGGCTATGGATATCATGAACTTGTAAGATGCCCTCAATCAAACATATATAGGTTAAAAAAACTGAAAATCGACACACACTTTAGGACCTCACATCAGCGAACAGTGACACACAATAAATCCATACGTTATTAAGAAAAATGAACTCACCCATTCAACCAGACTTTCATCTCCCAATGGCTGAGAAGCATCAACAGGTTTTCTTCCTGTAATAAGCTCCAAAAGAACTACTCCAAAAGAATATACATCAGATTTTGCTGTCAACTTGCCTGACAATGCATACTCTGGAGCTAAATACCTGCAGAGGATATATAATAGTTATGTAAGCAACACTAGAAATTGGGCATAGATTAACCAATAAACTCTTGAGATTTGCAAGATGGTGCGGATTTGCTTGAATACTTACCCGAATGTCCCCATGACACGTGTGGTGACATGTGAATTGGAATCAGCCGCTAACCTTGCAAGCCCAAAATCAGAAACCTGGACAGTTTCAGATAAAATATTTAGACAATAAACACTATCATAATATCACACTAGAACATGAAATTATGTATTTATGAGTCATACACAAAATAACAGCATACCTGAGCTTCAAAGTTGTTATCCAACAAAATATTGGATGATTTAATATCTCTATGTATAATACGTGGATGACCTGATGAAGAAAACAGACAAATGCTAAGAAAACTATCCAAAATTAGGGGACCTCTGAAGAAATAGTTTAGCAAAAATATTACAATCTTCATGCAGGTAAGCAATTCCTCGGGCTGCTCCAGCTGCGATCTTAACCCTTGTCCGCCAATCAAGCGCTGCTTCACTTACTGCAGTTTTGAGACATAATGTTTGATGAATAATTAGAGTGTGCTAATGAACGTGACGTTGAAAGAAGTTAGAAGACAATAGATCCAAAGGAAACATGTTCTCACCATGGAGGTGGTAATAAAGTGTGTTGTTGGGAACAAAATCATAAACAAGCATTCGCTGGCCATCCGCAATGCAATAACCTACTAACGAAACCAAATGTCTATGATGTACTCTGCTGATAGTATCAACTTCGGCCTTGAACTCACGCTCGCCTTGCCCATTCCCGACTTTGAGCTTCTTGACAGCTACAGGGCGACCATCTGGCAAAATGCCCTTAAATACACACCCAAATCCACCTTCTCCCAAAAGGTTCTCCTCTGCAAAGTCATCTGTGATTGCTGCCAAATTCTCTGGCGTGAAGAGCATATGGGAATACCCAATCCCAGAGTCGGCCGGGGAGTACGGAAAACCATGGCTTCCAGTACTGTACCTCATGAAAGGATACCCTGGTGACCTTAAGTAGAACCCGTCTGGCCAGCACAAACAATTAGCATAAGCTTGATGCCATAAGTTGGGAAATGCATAAAACACTCCAGTGTTTATGCTCTTACCTGATGCTAGTGAGGATCCGGCTGAAGATGGAATGTAGTTGGGCGGTGGTGGAGGAGCCGGTTGCTGTGTTGGCAATGCCGCCGGAGGCTCTATCCGCCGGCGCTTTTTCTTGACGAACCAAATGGTGGCGCCAATAAAGCTAAGCATAGCAAGACCGGCAAGTGCTACAATGGTGGTGGCTGCCTCCCTCGATATCTCGATGTTCTTGCCACTGCCACTGGCTGCATGGGTCGAGTTCGAATGCGACTTTGGGGGCGACCGCGGCATGTAATGCGGCTTGACGTGATAGTGCGGAGGTGGTGGAGAGGCGATTCGCGGCGGGGGTGGCGAATGGGCAGCAGCACGCGCGGGGGCTGGAGCTTGCGCAGGTGGAGCAGGCGACGGCGATGGTGAGTTGGATGGAGCTGGTGATGGCGGCGAGACGGCGGGAGGAGGCGGCGGGGGAAGTGACGGCGGTGGCGGTGATGGGTATACGCGGGGTTGAACGCGCGGTTGGTCCGACGCCAGCGGGGGAGGCGGGGCTTGAGGCGGCAACTGGGGTGATGACGGCAACGGCGACGGCGGAAGCGATGGAGGGGGAGCGTCAGGCGGGGGAGGCGACAATGCCGGCGCCGGCGGCAACGGTGTTGGCGGCGGCGGTGATGACGGCAATGGCTCCGGTGGAGGGGTCGCCGGAGGTGGGTTGCTTACCGGGGGAGGCGACGCCGCCGGAGGCGAAGAATGGTACGACGCGGAGACGGGCGGCGCCGAGGCGGACGACGAGTACGGGCAACCCGGCGGCCGCGGAGCCGGCTGCGCTTGCGGCTGGCCGTAGTCCCCCTGCGGCGCGACGTGGTACGCCGCCTGCTGCAGCGGCTGCTGCGGGGGCAGGAAGGGATCGACGTGCCCGTAGCCCATCGGCGCCACCGCCCGCAAGAAGCTCCACAGCAGCAGCGACCGGTGCCCGCGCAGGCAGGGGATCTGCAGGTCCGCGCCGCCGGCCAGATCTCCCGCCCGCCGCACGCGGTCGGCGGCCTCAAGCGCACCGCTGGCGACGGAGCCCCGGAGCCTCGCGGGGCAGCGGCTCAAGATCCGGGCCTCCCCGCGCGAGCGGCGTCGGCGGCGCGCGCCAGATCACGCGGCGCTGGACCGAGGCCGCCCCGCCAGTGGGCGCAGCGCCACCGACCGAAGCCGACCAGCAGCCGCACGCGAAAAGGACGCCGAGATCCGAGCCTCCCCCGGCGGCGGCGAGCCCTCCCGCGCAATGCAGCAGCAGCGGCAGCTTGGCTTGTCCGCAGCTTCGCCGAGCTCGTCTCTGGGCTCCCGGCCTCCCCCCCCTGTCCACCTGCCTGACCTGCCTTGGTGTCCGGGGTTGGACAGTAGAGGAGGGAGGAGTATAATTTTCTCACCCTTTCTCACTTCTTTTTCCCACGAAAAAAAAAAGAGAGCGAGTTTTTTCCCTCTTTGGTGTGTGCGAGCCTGCGAGGGGTTGGTGCGAGGTCTATGGCGGATAGCTGGACTGAGAAGAGCGCGCAGTACAGCTACAGCTACAGCGGCATCGGGAGTTGCGGGGGCGAGGGGAAAACGCTAAAAAAATCCGGTGGTATTTCTCGTGCATGTTGTCGCTAGTGGCTCCGCACCCACCGCTGGCTCGCCGTCCGCGCCCCGTCGCGCGGGGCGGGTGGTGGTGGTGGAAACTGGAAACCGTGGGGGCATGCAAAGCGGCCGGAGCTCAGAACCCGCACGAGAGCGAGAGCGAGCGCGAGAGCCCCCGTCACCCACCCGGCCGCACCCCGCGCGCCGTGTTGATGGGCTGTTCTGTCCCGGGGGCAAACGAGCCGAACAAGTTGCGGGTTTATTTGGCTGCGCGCGGGAGAGCTCCAGCTCATCCTGTAGCGCGAGGGCCTGGGTTCGTTCGTAGTTTACGGAGTACGATGGATGACGGTGAGAGAGAGATGCTGGTGCCTGGATTGTGGTGGGCTACTACGTGGAGTTTGGTTTTTAAAAAATGGGTCCAGCCTCGCGGTGTTTTCGTTTGAGATGGGGCGTGAGGCGGGTCCCGCCGGGGATCTTTGGGTTTTGGGTGCCCTTTGAATTTTGATGGCTAGGTTGGGTTCGATGGCTGTGGGTTTTTTTTCTTCTTTGGACCACCATTTGGCTTAGAAAAATTCATGGATATGGAGTTGGTGATTGTGATAGTTTGTTTTGCGATCAGTTTGGTATGAACCAGTAACGGCGGCATGAGTTTACATGCAATAATCATGAAATTTTGGTGCACATGTTAGACTTAGAAGTTTTAAACTCTACCAAGTTTACAAAATAACTTTTGGAGAACTTTTGGTTCATAATTAACATCTGGAATGGAATTACCTTGTTCTTCATTTTGAAAAATAAAATTATTGATAATAGAATGTTTTATTGAAAAAAAATGTCATTCCGGTTAGATCGTAGTTACAATGTAAAGTTAAAGTTAGTTTGTATAGTTACTTCAAACATGGAGTAGAGAAAAGCATATGATTTATCGTATGTATCGTATTAATGGAACAATAAAAATAAATAAATCATCGTATGTATCGAGCTGATTGGATACTTGTCCGTGTCTTGTTTAGCTACACCGACGACATATTGAGAACAATCACGCATGCAAAAGCAATGTAGGGGAAGACGCAAAGCTAGCTGCAGGTGCAAAGTACCCGAGCTACCAGCAAAAAAAATGTACCCGAGGGAACAATTAGCAAACAGCAAGCAGAACAACGGAGGAAACAAAAGCGTGGTCAGCCAGGGCCCCGCTCTAGTCCGAACGGGGGCGGAGACAGGGGGCAGGGGCCATGGCCACCCCTAATGTTGGTGTAACTACACATAAAATTTCCTAATCTCATTGCTAATGTTGCTCATTAATAAAATGTAATCCATCTTGATTGTCGGCATTATTAAATTGGTCCCCTCTATATTTCAAACCTGACTCCGCCCCCTGAGTCCGGACGAAGCCAAGGCAAGAGATCGCGGAGTAGCGGACGCCACCAAAAACCGCGTCCATTTCTGGGCGTGGCCCGCAGGCCGCCGCATCGCACCGGTTGCTAGCCAGCTGAGGCTGAGCTTACCTGACCGCCGCCGACCGGGCGCCGGATTCCAGGACTGGAGCCGGAGCTGGAGCTGATGCGAATCGGGCAACGCGTGCGGCGGATAGAAGGGCTGTGTTTAGTTCCCCCCGAAATTTACTGTAGCGCGGATGAAAAAACACAGTAACGTACTGTAGCACGTTTCGTTTGTTTGTGGTAGATATTGTCCTACCATGACCTAACTAGGCTCAAAAGATTCGTCTCGCAATGTACATCAAAACTATGCAATTAGTTTTTTTATTTACCTACATTTAATACTCCATGCATGAGTCATTTGCTACATTTAATGTTTCATTTGCTACATTTAATGTTTTGATGTGATGGAGATGTGATGGAGATGTGATGTTTTTGTGGGGTTTTTGGGAACTAAACAGGGCCAAGGAAGGAACGAGGTCAAGTGGTCAACGCGCCGTCGATCCATTCTTGTTCCTGAGGCGAGGACGTCATCAGGCAGGTTGTTGCTGCCCAATGCGGCAATGCCCGTGGGATTCCAATTCTTTGCCCGCCCCGGCTCGCTCCACGTTCTCCCCACCCTACCCGCTCGTATCTTTTCCTCGGATGCCATCACCTGCACTGCCTTGCTTGCGTGGAAACCATGGACGCCATGCGATAACATTACACTATACTATTTTATTACTACTACTTTTACTTACCTCTCCTCTCTAGCCTGGGAACCGCGCCTCGGAGCAGCCTTCTTGAAACACTGGACAAGTGTAGTGCAGCACCGACAGTGCTGGTGCTGTGAATGCTCCGTTGCTCCACTGGCATGCATGTCAAATTGTCAACCAAAGCATTCTTTATTCGAACCTTTTTCTGCTCCATTTTTTCGAACGGAATCGCACTTCTTCTTTTTTTTGGCACTCCAGCATCTTCCATCATTTATCGCTGCGAGTTCGATGAATGGATATGGATCGGGGTAATGCAAGCGGCCGCTATACGTGACGTGCGCAGACAATCGATAGGCGTGGTAGCCGCCGAGACCGTAGTACCAGGAATTCGTGCGCGAGGACAGTGAACTCCCGTTTGCTTTGGGTTGGGAGTTAGGATGTCTCGTATCTGGATTCTGGACCGAGACCCGGTCGGTCGTTTCTACTGTGGCCGCCTAAACTCGGCGACCGATCACATGACGAGTGCGTGTGCACGCGAGTCAAACAATTCGGCACCGGACCTGCAGACAGGGCCAAACGAAACGACCGCTGACGTGGCAGCAGGCCGGCCGCCACGGGGACGTGCGCGCGCGCGTCACCGGGTTGCTGGGTTTTGTTTGGATAGTGCTATTCACTAGCACGCATATTTTTTGAAAAAAAATCTTACATACATGGAGTACTAAATGAAGTCTATTTGTAAAATTTTTTCTGAAATGGGTGTAACTTTTTGCGACGAATCTAACGATAGTAATTAATCGATGATTAGCTACAGTGATGCTACAGTAACTACACACGGTTAAAGGCTTCATTAAAATTTTCAGGGTTCCTAGCACAAGGGTTGTGAAGTTGGTATGATAAATTGTCTTAATTTAATACTCTTAATTAGCGGTCAAAGTTCCAATTGTGCTAGGGAACCAAATAGGGCATAGGATTAGGACATTAGGTCATTTTTTCACACCACGCCACGAAATCTGCTTAAACTAGTAGTGATAGGCTGATAGCGCGTAGTAGTAGACTAGTAATGACCACAAGTGTGGCACACTCAGGGATTTTTTTACCGACCGTTCCGTTCGAACCGCCGGCGCCCGGTTCCGGCTAACCGGTCCGATTTGACCGGTTACCGGTAAAAACCAGTTAAACTCAAATTTGAATTCAAAACCCGCAGTTATACCGGTTTCGAACGGCTAACCGGCCGGTTAGACCGGTTTACCGGTCCGGTTTGACCGGTTACCGGTCGGTTTGAGTGGTAACCGGTCGGTTTTGAACGGTAACCGACCAAATTCAATTTTTTTCTTTTTTAGTTTAAATTCAAATGCCCGCAAAGTATACTAAATGAATATTTGTATAATATGTTTTAGTCTAAATGAACCCTCCAACCCTCTTTTGTACTACTTTTACATTGTATTTGTATACTTTTGTATGCATGTTTTTTTTGTTTAACTTCAAATACTCGTAAAGTATACTAAATGAACGAATATTTGAAAAAATTTGACACCATTAGATTCGTCGCAACTTGAAGTATCTTTAAGAATTTTTTGGAATTTTTCCATATTTTGGAATTCAAATTTAAAATTTGAATTTGGGCCGGTTTGAAACCGGCCGGAACCGGTCCGGGCCGGTTAGACCGGTAACCGCGGTAACCGGACCGGTTCCGGCCGGTTTTTTTAACCCTGGGCACACTACACACTCTCGCATGATTTCTTCTTTTATTTGTGCGCAACTTGCTCGAGCTGCCAGCCTGCCACCCTGGAGCGAGGCACTTGCGGCGAGTGCATGATGCGCGCGCGGTGACCCGTTGCTCGGAGCATGTTTGGTGTAGCGGTGCGTGGAGACTGGAGAGGTACTACTGTCTTTTGTTTTTTTTTTTGCCCCGTGGGTGTAGCTTGACTCGGTCAAGTCAATCACTCAATATACAACAAGCCTTCAACTAGTAGAGAGGTACTCCGTCTTAAAATGCATGTTCGTTTAGCTTAAAAAAATTGTTCCACAAAGAGTGCTTCTGATACCCACTTTTATCCTGAAAAAACTATTGTTTTATCCTTTAAAATTTATATCAGACAAAGAGTTTTTTTGCTCGTATTAATATTCGTCTAATTAAAGCAATACTAAGTAATAAGAAAAAAATATAGAAATGCGCATAGAACCAATGCATATGTTTTATTGCGATCTAGAAAATTAAATAAACAATACGATTTATAATTACATTTGCTATAGTAATTAGGAGTAATAATATAATTTCCTAGGATGAATAATGTATCTAAATTTTTCTAAAATAATATATTTTGGGGGGGGGCAGAGGGAGCAGCAGTAGTTAATTTTTTTTAAGATTACACAGTACAACACAGACACTCACAACACACGCACACTTACACCTCTATACATGTACGCAAAACCTATCTCTATGAGCATCTTCGAAGATTGAGCCGGCAAATCTTCGAGATTGACGAAGTCACCACAAGCGCCTCGCTGTCGACGGGAACGTCGCCTACCACTGAATGCACAACGCCGTTAAATCCCAAAATATTCGCCAGAGAGTAAAATAGAGAGAGCACGTCAGCCTTGACGCACATCAGACAGGGCCCAACTTAGATTCTGGCCCAACCTGGAAACCTAACTTCTGGGCCTTTCCACTTTCCCCCACTTCACGCCACGCCGCACCCGCTGAACTTGGATATTGTCGGCTTCTCCTCTGATACTCGATCGTCCCACGGCATCCCCCAGCACACGGCGATGCTCACGGGGACGAGCGCGGAGCTCTCGGAAATCGGAACTCACAGATCAGGTATTGTGTGTGCGCGCGCGGGGGGGACGGACGGACGGTGTGACTGGTAGGACGATTACATTGGGCCGCCATCTTTAATTTTCCACGCCGCTAAACTCCATGAAATCTGCTTTAAACAAGCGACAAACAACAAGCGGCGCTCGTGATGCCCTGGGTTTCTTTTACGTGCAACGTGAACTCGAGCTGCCAGCGCCTCTGCCTGGGGGGCATGCACCTGCGGGGAAGCCCGTCCTCCTCCTCTCGCCTCCACGTTGCAGGCATGATGCGACTTTGCGAGTGCCCTGACCTGCGTGCTGAACGGAGCATGCGTGCTTGGAATAGAGAGGTTGCTAGACCTAGACGGCTACGTCCCGCCGCCAACCTGCGTTCCATTACTCATGTGCTGTAGGCTCGTCGTGCAACTCCACCGCAGCCAGGTTAATCGATCGATACGGGCAGAGGGAGGCAGCGATCACCAACCGTCAGAGATCCAGATTTTGTACCTCTTGTCCTAGCAGGGGCAAAGCCAGCAAAATGCTAGAGCGCAAAAGGCTGGGCCGTGTGGGGCCTTTTTCCGTGATGAGAGGCCTTTCCACTCCAGATTTTGGCCCAAGTAACACACTGTGCGTACGTTCGCTATTATTTGCTTCTCCCTCTCTTGACGCGTCACCTGCTGCTTAAAAGAAGAAAGCGTCTTAATCCTGTAAACATATTCCGGTGAAACGCGAGTACCCGTGCTAATAAGTCTAGAATTCAAACTTCAATGAATAGATTCTACACGTATACTTGTGGTTTGAGCTAAGATTTTTACGGAGATAGACGACATGAACTCTCAATCATAAACATATTTTAAAATCTTTTACCATTATTTTATTTGGTCCGAAGCATTTGATATGATATGATATGATATGGTTACATTGTTGAGATATAAAAAGAAACAAAAATATCTTGAAATGTTCACTTTGATGTAACCTATCTGCATAACTTTGAGTTGGAATAGCTATTTGCCTATTTATTAGAGGTGGTGGCTTTAATTCTCACTAACTATAGACCTAGATTTATGTCTCATCAACTATAGCTATTTTTTAAAGCCGTATGCGACATTTCAGATTTTCAGTTATTATGTTTGTTTTTTTCTTACGCCCGCCACATCAATAAAGGGCGCACCGACTTTTTGGTGCAAGATTTGCCTGCCTCAACTTACCCTCATCAATTTGGAACGAAAATGAACCGGCATGATCTCAGAGCATGCATGCATATACATGAATTGCCGTCTCCCATCCAAACACACTTCACACCCGAGCTAACAAACAAAATGTTCTTCGAACAGCCATCATCTAATTCCAGAGGCATATGACAATAAAATTCCAGATGTGAGATAAGGGAGAAATACCCAAATCTGATATGGTCTTTTGCAAATTTAGCTGGCGATAACACACTTACCTCTCCAGCAGTAGTATATTTTTATCATGCAGTAGGAGCGCGCACAAACCCTGCCCCAGGAAGAATTGAACTCCTAACTTTTCCCTTCTTTCTCACCCGCAAAAAAAAAAACTTTTCCCTTCTTTCTCGATTCCCCCAACTTCACGCCGCGTCCCCTCCCTCCCCTCCCGCAGTCCCACAAGCCCACACCCCTCTGTTCGAAAAACCCTCCTCCCCGTCCCGTTCGAACGCCGAAACGGAAGCCCTGTCCCGCACCCACCCGCCCGGCGGCAGCGGCAATGGCCGCGCCGAAAGGTGGGATCGCCATCGATTGGCAGGCGATGGACCCCAACTTCCCCGCGGCGGAGTTGGAGGTCGTCAGCTCTCTCTCTCCGCCCTTCACGCCGCATCCCCCGGCGGCGGCGAGCGCCCACGACGACAACGATGATGGCGGGGGCGAGGTGAAGTTCGCGAACTCCACCGATCAGGAACTGGAGGCGAAGATTAGATATTGGGAGGGGAAGTCGCAGCAGGGTGTACTCCGGAAGACGCACGACAATGGTGAAAAGATGCGGGCACTCGTCGGGCGGATGAAGAAGGAGCTTGAACGCCGGCGAGTCGATAGGCAGAAGAAGGTAAGCAAAATTTGGGCTTTGCGCAATCGTATAGGATTTGAATCTGTGTGCTTTTTCCCCTTTCTGTTTTGGGTTTGGTTGATATAAAAGGCTTCACTCATGTGTGAGGATGTCCGATGCATTTCCCTTGCTGACAGTTGGGTCGGTGATTTGGCTGCATGGTTCATTTGTTAGATGTCTCATGGATTTCAGGGTTGTGGGGTTTAGTGTGAAGTTTTGGGCAAAAGTTGGGTTTTTAGAATGCTATTACATATCAGCGTAGTTGATGAAGGAAATAGGATCATCCTAGGAGGAGCTAAGTGTTCTTTTTTCATCAAGCAGAAACAGCCATTCAAACTGGAGATGGCATTTTACTCCTCACCAACTGAGCTTAGTTCCTCACAGTCATAGTAGATAGAAATGAGATGTTTGTTTGTATCTGATCGATAAAACATAATATATTTTTTTTTGCCTACATCACCGGGAGAGATCTAAGCAATAGTGTTATCAGTTAGCAATTGCAGATTAAGTGGATATATAAGCAGCTTTCTTCGCATGATGATGTTTCATGTTTTCTTGGACTTGAAAGGAGAGCTTTTGCCTTTATGATCACAAGAGTATTTTTATGAAAAGCTCTGAAATTACATGTTGGGTTTTTCCTGGCTTACACCAAGTACCTTCCTATTTTTAGTATATTTCATTTGCACCGATGCATTACATTTCCTTTTCCTTATTTTAGGATGACACAGTTCGGAGACAGGCAGTGCAAGATAAGTCTACCTGTGGTACCATGGGAGATGCCTATGACTTCAGTAAGCTTTAAGCATTTATTTGTTGGTTCTGGTCTGTTTCCTTTTTAGGCCTTGTTGATTATCTTCCTTATAATGATTGCTCGTCATTAGGCCAGATGGTCTAGACATACTGTTTTGTCGTGGGTTTATGATCTCAAATGCTTAGTGTTGTTAGGATAACAAAAGAGCATCTAGGCATTTTGTATCTCTAATGCAATCATGGTCAGGTAAAAGGAGGCATACAAGTCTGTTTTTAACCAACAGGGCACTGTATTTTGCAGTTTCCATGTTATTTTGCTTTGATTAGTTATCTGCCGCTTGGCAGATTTTGACATCTGAAAGGTAGAAACTGAAAGCAGTAATTTAGACATATGTTATCCCTAACGCCCTATACAATAACCTTGCAGAAATGTATCCTAGTTCTATCAGAATGCACGCTATTGTTGTGTGGCCATTTGGCACCTGCTGACTGAGATAACTAACTGAACGTTTGGTGGCATACCTGTCTATGTGTGGCAACTATCAGATATGCCCAAGCCTTAAACTTGTGAGCAACTTCACCCTAAAGGATAGGAAATTAGAAGTGGATAGACTTTGACAGAAATGATCATCTCATTATATGCTACCAGAACACATTGTAGAGCTCATGGGATTTATATCTTCCTACTTCATTTCAGGGGATGAAATAAGTGTTTTTGTCTCTGTAAGAGGTGAACAATCTACCTGCTGCTTGCTGGATCACTGCAAATTCATAAATATCATGAGTTTAATACAACTGTACAAACTTCTAGATCTGACTGCTTTATACTTTAAATCTTTTGTGTTGAGTAGTTCAGCTGATCTGAAAGGATCACCACTTATCTGTTATGTCTTATGGTGGTGTTAAATGAACACATTTTAATGTTGTCTACTCCGATATCCTCCTTTTTGTTGCCTCCTGTCCAAAAGAAGTTTGTTCTTGTGCAATCAGTCACACTGTTGGCCTTTCTTTTGCAGATCCGGATGATGAAGTTTTGGACAATACGGCTGGCAAACACTATAAGAAATTAAATTGTAATTCATCTACAAAGACATATACCCAGGCATGCCTTTATAACTCTACAAGTTTTAATGATACACTACAGACGTTGTGACTACCTCTACTGATTGTATTTAGGTTAAGGGCGCAGCATGTAAAGAAGGAAATTCTTTAACCCATGGCAAATGTGCTTACCCTGTCATGGGCCCAAAGAAAGATGGTCGAATAGCAAAATATTCAGCGAATCATCAACTGAAAACTTCTGCACGTCTTCCAAAGAGTACAGATTGTGAACTTTTAGATACGGATATTGACACAAGAAAGAAATCAACTTTAAGGAGCTGCACCACAAATCCTCAGGAAAAGAACACTGTCGACTCAAAGGGCATGTCCACCAAATTTCTTGAAGAAAATGCCACATGTGGTAGTTGCAAGAGGCATGTACACCTTTTTCTTGGTCCACTTGTTTTTTGCTTTTCATTTTTATATTCTTCTGTATCAACCCATTTGTATTTGCCAACTGTAGATATTTTAGTTTATCCTTGGTGTATAGCATTTGCTCCAATGTTTGTCCTTTTAATCTCTCCTACTTCTTTTCTTTGTTTATTCTTACTGTTCACGCTTGCACTGGGTTTATCATTTACAAATTTGCCCTCCCTTTCCTCTTGTAATTCATTTATCTATCACTAAAATTGAATCACTGTGCCCCAAACTTAGTATCCTCTCTCATGTTCAATAACTGTTTCAGATTCTCATTAGAAACAAGTTTTGGTGGGAATTCCATCTTTGGTGTGTTTCTTTTCTACTTTGATTTTGTAGACAAGGAGACCTTTTCCCCGAGGTTATTGTAATCGGCGGATTCGAATAATTACCATTCATCTCATTGCATCTGTACGTGTTAAGTGCATTTATCTAAATGCTATATTTACTCTGTAGTCAATAACTTGTTACAAACAAGCTAGGCCAATTGCTGGTAAATAGTTTGGCAGTGGTGTTGTAACCTGTATATACTGTTATAGTGCCTCTTGGTCAGCCCTTTGGATTAACCTGATGGAGTTTTTAACCCGAACCCTATGGCAATTAGACTGTCATATCTTTCAAGTCCATTGCTACAAGTGATACCTCTACTATTTACACTCTCTTTTCTTATTGCTCTTGTTGGGTTTCATCTCTAGTCTACTGAAACTTGTTGGGACTGAAATGTGTTGTTTTTGTTGTTATCGTTGTTATATGAATAATGAAGTGGCATCTTGATATATCATGGAAGTAGTACATTTCATAAAATCAACGTGTGCCTCTGACAAAAGGAAAAATCTCATTTGCAGGTTAAACCTTACAAAAAACAAGGCCTCCGCATCCTTTAAGTGTAAAAAGGTGAATGTGCTGGTTATTATTTTCCGCTTACTGTGATTCTTATATGAATCAGCTGTATAAAACGTTTTTCTCGAAAGCGCAGGAGAATCAGCTGTATAAAACTATAAACAATGTTTTGTACTACTCAGGGTTAGAATTTATGGTCTAATCCTATTAGTGCAGATGCATTTTTATTATTTTATCCATGTGTAGTTTTTTCTGCACTAATATACTCCTGTACATTGGTTAATAATTGAGACTTCACTGATTTTATCGCAATTTTTGTTTTTGCTACACTTGCAAATTCAATTCTTCCCATTTCAGGATGTTTTTCTCTTGGATGATGATGATGATACAGAGCATCCTAAATCTGCTGCTGATGTTGAGATATCTAATAAACGGTAAGCCTGCAGTGATAGTATCTCTACATGTTACATTTTGTTGCTATCAGTTGTAAGATGGTGAGCAATTATAGATTGTTCCATTAATGAAATTGCTCTTGTGTAGGGATGAGTCAAAGATCTACTATCCTTCAAGGTCGGAATAATTTTTTGTTATTGAGGTATCTGTACATAGGGAGATTACCTCCATCCAGTCTGATATCCTTATATTTGTCGACAGAACTGATCCCGAAGCTGTTGAGCTGACTTATTCTGACATGAAATGTCTCGAACCTGAAGAATATTTGAAATCACCTGTTATAAATTTTTGCCTTCAGTAAGTAATCTTTTCCATTTTCTGTACTTTTTTTAATCTTCTGCTTTCTTCAGCATGCACTACAGAAATGCACTCATGCCTGTGCCCCTGAGATTTCTTATAGTTTTTGGAATGTAAGACTTTAGATTCCACCTTTCTGCCTAAGCATCATTTTTGAAGCAAAGTATATTAACGTTGTCACTCAGCTTCCACAGGGAATAACTGGTAGCCTCAAACTACTTGATAAGGCTTGACTTATCAAGTGGTTTGAGGAAAAAAAACCCTACTTGATAACTTGCTGAAGTTCAATGACTGAGATGTGTGGAAAGTGTTCGTGACTTTACAACATTTCATACATTTATTAGAGCTGTTTCTTCCATGGTTTATAAATTCCAGTTATATCTGCCATGTCGGTTTCAATAATGATGATCTATTCACTCCAGCCTGACTATGGCCATGTCAGGTACCTCAAGAAATCAAGACATCGCGGTGACTTGTACATGTTTAACACATATTTCTATAGCAAACTTAAAGAAGCACTATCCACACTGGTATGGTTATTATGTTTCCATGCTATATTGATTATTTCCAAACTCAGAAACACCCAGTGGCGTAGGACAAATCAAAATTAAGGTGTGGTGTAGCTGGACTTACGGAGTTCCAAGTCTCGATTTATAGGGTGCTACTAGGAAAATATATATGAGAAAACTAGAATAGAAAGCAGAGAAGGTGTTCTCAGGAAAATCAAGATATGGCAGATGCCACACCTTGCCATATCGAGTCCTCCGCCACTGGAAACACCGCATCCATTGCCTTTGCACCGCTTGATATGCATGAGTTGGCTTAATGTGATAGTTTCATTGTACCCCATAGAACAAGAAGTCACGTTTTTGGTATGTTGCATTGTAGTCGAGCATTATGTTTTAAATGCGCCATGTCGCCAATTCAGGTTGAACTATAGTACTCTACGATCATTTTGACCTTTTTGACACATGTAAAGTAAAACGTGCAGTAGATGAATTCTTAGTGCACAGAATCGAGATAATTTTGGAAATGTATAAGATGCCTTAATGGTCCTTAGTAATTTGTAGGATGAATCCACAAAATTGCAAGCACCGGTTAATTTTAAATTCCTTTAATCTTGAAAGCAGGAAATCTGCAGTTTGCTAAAATTTCTTTCATGACATTTTCTTCGGAAACAGAGCCTATTTCTTTTTTGCAACCTGGTTCAATCATTCCCTCACCTACACCTCTATTTTAGGGTGACGGTGACACACAATTCAGCAAGTTACGGAGATGGTGGAGAAATGTAGATATTTTTAAGAAAGCATACATAATTTTGCCGATTAATGAAATGTAAGTTCCTTCTCGGGATAATACTTAAGTATGAAAGAGCAAACTTTTCATTTGCTTCTCAGCTAGAAGGATTACCTTGGTATATAGTTGACAGATTATGGTCAACAGTTAAGAAAGAAAGTTTTGGTATTACTATGCCATCATCTATAATGGATATTACATTATGGTCATGCAAATTAGGATGCACTGGAGCTTGATCATCGTTTGTATGCCTACAAAAGAGGGAGATTCAGGTCCAGTTATGCTTCACATGGACTCTCTTGGGCTTCACAACAGTCAAAAGCTTTTTGACACAGTTGCGAGGTATTTAATCATCACTGATACAATGCTAAGAGTTTGGTTTTGAGCCCAGTTCTGTAGACTTTAAGATTGGAGCTAGTAGTCCATGTTACAATGCTTATAGCTCCATTTTTCCAACTGCTAACCTACTGTCAGTCTTGGTGTAACTTTCATGAGCTTCATATTATTATAGATATCTTGAAGCAGAATGGCGGCATCTACAGAAGGATTCTTCTTATGACATTCCATTTTCAGGGATGATATGGAAGCATCTTTCAAGAAATATAAAGGAGGAAAAGGTTGAGGTAAGAACCCTGGAATTCTAGTTATAGTTCTCCGAGTACTTGTTATGATTGCAATAACTTTTGGTTGCTTTTAGTTTTTCTTTGATATACCTTGCTACTCTATTTTCATCTACCAGGTGCCACGTCAGCGTAACGAGTATGACTGTGGCCTCTTTATGCTTCATTACATTGACAAGTTTATTCAAGAGGCGCCAGAGAGGTTTACAAATGGGAGTCTTGGCATGGTACAAATTAGTTTGCTACATTATTTTTGTTGTCTTAAAATGCTGATTCCTGATACTAATGCACTGTCTGGCTTAGTTTGGACGCAAATGGTTCAACCGTGAAGAAGCGTCATTGCTACGAGAGGGGGTACGGGCACGTCTGTTCGATTTATTTCAGACTGCGGAAGAGGATGATGGGCCATCAGAGGCAAAGTGGCGTGCAGGCGATCATTCTGAAGGACAAGACAAGGATGCAGACACAGTCATGGCTGCAGCACTTGAATCCGGGTGCCAAATGAACGGAACGTTGCCTGCTGCTTCCAGCGACATGGTGATCGATGAACTCTGATCTTGTGCGCTGCTCCATAATTATGCTGTTTTGGTCTTTTGAATATGGAGCACAATTGGTTTCCCTCGTTTAACCCTCGTTCATTAAAGTGAACTTGGGCAGTGAAAATGTACAGTGTAAAAATTATGCCTAGGCATGCAAAAGGAATCGTTCGACCCGAAATAGAACTCGTGTACATTATATAAAAACCTGGCAATTTGTGAACAAGAATTTCAGTTGACTGCTGTTCCAATAGCTTGTTATGTTCGAGTATATTAGGCAACTCCAGATATAAATAGTTTAGGATCGATTGTAATACCGTGATAACCTTCCTTGTCTTTGAGAGGCTGCTTACCCTCCAAGCCATATACTCTTATATATTCACTCTAGAGGCTCAATGCAATACATCCCACACATCATCCACAATCTTACAATAAACATTCGAGCTGCATTTTGCGTACGGACAGGTAAATATCATTCTCACCACGAAGCAGTAAGGAAGCTTACAGATTCAAGCGAGAGATGCAGAACTTGTATGGTCATGCTGCAAGACAACTTTGCACTTCTGATTGATGTCAGGATGTCACACTATAATCCGTGCCACTCAAAACAAGAAAAATAGATAATTCAGTTGATAACTTGATATAATGGAAAATGGGATAGCTAGCTCATGGACCATAAGTTTTAGGCAGCGAATTTTAGTTTAGATCACATCAGCAGAAGTCCAAAGGGTGAATTCCAAAAGGCATGCAGCTAGGTTATTGGAATCTTGTAGCAGAAAGGCTAAAAAACAGTCTCCTGTGATTGTAGCACCTTCTTGTTATAGAGGCGTAGCAAATCCTGTTGAAGCAAACCAGGAAAAAAAAACAAAGGATTAGAACAACAAAGCAGACAAATGGGATGAATGGAAACTTGCTCGAAATACACAGAAAACAGTGATCTAATGTTGAACTAAAACTGCTGCTGCTTCTAAGCAGTTCAAGGGTAGTGCTCGCTGAATATAATTTACTGTGGGGATACTAAACACGACTTGCACATCTTTAAAACATAGGCTTATTTAGAGTATAATGGAATCATTAGGCAAGAAATTTTAATTTCATCTAAGCGATCCAGACAACATTGTGTCCAAACTACAAACTGCCTGCAACAATAATTTGGTCTTGTAGACACCTTAAATGACCTTTATTCAGTGAAAACGCAATTGTATCAAAGGATAAAGATGATAACAATAGTCAAGAAACATTTATCTTGGTATGAAAACACTATTTTAATTAAGGACATGTGGCCAGTCAGACAAAGTGCATCCTAACCGTTGTTGGCCATAATTTTTGTTAGGAAATGACATACAAAGAAGGGCGTACCCAGTGCAGAGAGGGGTCCGGGGAAGGGTGTCAGTGACGAGCCTTACCCTCGCTTAAGCAATGCGAGGAGACTGCACCTCGAACCCGGGACCTTCCGGTCACAGGCGGTAAGACTCTACCGCTTGCACCAGGCCCGCCCTTCCAAATGACATACAAAGAACTAAGAAAAAAAATGCAGATTATAACAAAGTTCTTCGATCCCATCCACCAAAGATTACTACTAAAGAGGCAGCAAATCAAGCATTTTGATCTAATTTCAGACACTGTCACACACATAGCACTAGCCAGTAGCCTATTAAAACACAATACTTCATTACTATTTAATTGTACTTCAGGCACACTTCCAGTCATATCTGAAGTTCCCTCAATTTCTAGCCTATCCTCAAATAAAGGGGCGGAGTATCCAAACTGAAGGGAAGAACGATATCAGATTCCAATCTGATTCATCACAGTACATTCATTCGAACTCTTTCTCTCTACCCTGTGTCTCGATGGCATGCATCATTTACGGGACAGAAATGGGGCAAACAGAGTGAGGTAAATTTACCTTCGGAGAGCCAGCCCCAAGAGCCAGGCTTAAGCCCGAGCATGGAGGTGAGCAGCGCCGACGCCGTGGCGCTGTGCATCGGCATCAGCGAACCCTGCACGCAGCCGAGCGCCGCAACCGGCACCCTGCACATGACGAGCGCACCGAATCTGAGCCAAGGATCACAAGAAAAATGGACCACGGGAGATTCAGAATCGCCGCCAGCGCCAGGCTACCTCGAGATCGCGAGGCGACGGCGAGAGGCGCGGGGGAGAGACGCGGCGGCCAGCTCCGGAGACCGAGACGCCGCCTGGCGGGAGAGCGTCGCGGAGAAGGTCGACGGGGAACCCGAGCGCAGTGCCGCTAGGGCGCGCCGCGCGCCGCCACCAGCCGCCGCCGCAGCCGCAGCCGCCGCCATCGATGGTGCGGTCTCCCGCTAAAAGGCTAAAGGAAAGTATCCGGTGAAAACCACAAATATTTGTGAAAATTCGTGCAAAAAATCATCTAAATTCATGAAAAAATTATACATGTAGATGATATGATGATACATAACTTTGTAAAATATCCTGTCCAAACTCCACTTCGTTTGTGAGATATAAAAATAATAAATTTCAAGATATCAAGCTGTCCAAATAATTTGCTATAAATTTGTTATTTTTATATCTCACAAACGAAATTGAGTTTGGACAGGATATTTTATAAGATTGTGTATCATCATATTATCTACATGTGTGATTTTTTTATGAATTTAAATGATATTTTTGTCATGATTTACACAAGTTTTCATAAAGATTTAATTTTCACCTACACAAGTTTTCATAAAGATTTAATTTTCACCCAATATATTCCAAGCCTATAACCCTTATCGGGCTGCTAGCAGTTGCGAAAGGATGCCGCCGAGGGGTTTGGCGGACCTGGTCTATAACACAAGCCGTGGACACCTTGCCGTCTGCAGCCTGTGATAGCCGTGCGAACTGCCGACGATTAGTTATAGTGCTCCTCCATGTGAAGATTTGAGAGATACTACGTGTGGCTTAAAAAAATGGGTTAATTGAATCCGTGCCATTATAATTTCTCAAATTCATCGATCTGTCATTACAATTCATTTATTATATATGCCATTACAATTCATTCTTTACTTGATATGTGCTATTTTATACATATTTGATACTCTGGGTCCACTCGCAGACCTCTATATTTTCGTATGGTCCAAACTGCCCCAGTTACCTCTCTTCTCTTCCCCCTTGCTGACATGTGGGTCCCCGTCATCTTGTTTCTCTTTCCTTTCTTCTTCCTCTCGTCCCCTTTATCATTCCTCTTTCTCCATGGCGTCCGGCGGCTGCAGGCCGTGCTCCCCCATGCCCCACGCGCCGCTCTCGTTCATGCTCCCCACGTGCTCCTCCTGCTAGTGCTGGTGGCTTGGAAGTAGAGCAAGGATGAGCGGCTGCCTGCTCTGATTTGGAGATGGGGGCTGCTACGTGCATCTCGATTGGAATAGAAAGGAAGGCTTGGCCTCCCTAGGTTGTTTGCTCGATGGATTGGATCTGGAGGAACTAGGGAGGGGGACCTGGCGCAGGAGCTCGCAACGTTTCTGGCACGACGGGATGCATGGACCTTGGCAGCGTCCTCCCGTGAGACCCCGCGACGGCAACACTATGTAGGTCTGACGAGTCGCCACTGATGCCTGTCAAGGTGCGCTCGTCGCGGGCTCTCGTCACCCCCGCGCAGCCCTGCGACGCATCTCCGCGCGCCGCGACCTCCCACGGACGCGCAGGCCGCGGATCCGCCCGGCCTTACCGGCTCGCCGCACGCCACAAGCTCCGGGCTGAAGAGGGGAACGAACGCGGCGGGGCCTGCTGGAGCCGTACATGAGCGCGGCACCGGCGGCAGGGTTGGAGGTGAGCTGGAAGCCAGACACCAGCGGCAGCAGGCAGGGCTCCGTCGAGCAGTCGAGGCGTGGTCGGGACTGGCGGCTCCATGGAGGATGGTTGGAGGTTGAAGAAGAAGTTGACTTGTGGGCCCATATGTTAGCGAGTGGGGAAGAAAGAAACAATAGTGGTATTTTAGTCCATACGAAAGATCCGTACACGTATAATGGCCTGACAGTGGGCCTAGGCACCCAAAAGACATAGAAAATGGCAAGAATCAAATAGGCGAAAAATTATAATGGCAAGTTTCAAAATAAGTGAATTGTAGTAGCAGATCAGAGAATTTGAAAAATTGTAATGGTATAGATCCAATTAACCCAAAAACTAAAATTGGCCTTGCATGGTAGCATAGCTTACTCGTATTTTGTAGGGTTTTACATTTTCTATTTGAAGGTGCACGTTCTCAGTCCACGTTTAGAACATAAGATTTCTTAACCTTTGTAAAGTCGAAGAAAAATTGATGTGAAAACCATTCGTTCGAGAGTGGCTAGGTTTTCAAAACCACAAGGGGGAAGTTCCCCGGGGAAGCAGTCAAGCAACTTTAGATGGTAAAATTTTCATCAAAGCGAACCAAACAGAATAGGAAACATTTGAAGGCAAATACATAACCTTAACTTCTCTGCTTCTCTAACTGCAAAAATACTGCAGTCATTTGATCTTTTATATATATATATATATATATATATAGGTTTTACTATTCACCTAGATATGCACTATGTTTAGATATATAGGCAAAATTATGTATTATCGGATGTCTCCGAAGAGACGCAAAATTATGTATTAGAATTTAGAAAAGGCAAAACAACTTCTAATTTGAAACAGAGGGAGTAGACTCCGGGGCCAAAGGCATAACCTAAGCCAGAGCTGAAAGCCAACTAGCCAAGCAGGAATATGAATCACACCCTTGGTAGCCAGGCAATGGGTACATAAAGAAGTTAGAAAGCTCTGTAGTTAATCTGAATCAGAGTCCACATACCACCAGGGGTTCGTAACTATGTACACTCAAACTGTTTATTTTGCGGGGACAAGTAACAAATCAGGGACAACAGCAGTTGAAGAACGTTTCAGGCATGTAAACCCATCAACAGAAAAGCAGAATACTAAAAAGGGCCCGAATTACACCAATGACAGCATACATGCCCCAGGTATAAAACTAGTGGTTACCTAAATGTTAGATGGGAACATATCTAGTGCAAACCAAGGACTTCGTGCAAACCCATGCAAACCTAATAAACAAAGTTTCAAAAAATTCTGAAAAAAATCATGAATGTGCTTCTCAGATTACATCATCTATATATAAAATTTCATAGTCAAATTCGTCTTACTCTAGAAGTTACAAAAAAGACAAATTTGAGATGCATTTGAACTATTATTGTTGTCAGAAAATTTGTCTTTTTTGTAACTTCTAGAGTAAGACGAATTTGACCATGAAATTTTATATATAGATGAGGTAAGCTTAGAAGAACATTCATGATTTTTTTCAGAATTTTTTGAAACTTTGTTTAGTAGGTTTGCACGGGTTTGCACGAGATCCTTGGTTTGCACTAGATACGTTGCCATGTTAGATAGGCAACGGCCCACAGTACTCTTGCTCCCATCAATTAACAATGTGGACTTCTAATATCTTGTTTACCAATAGTCTTTGCAAGAGCAGACACCATTTTCAAAGTGGTGGAACCTCTTTGCATCCCTTGCAATGATCTGACGGCCAACAAGTTTTGAGATTATCTTGAAAGCCGTGTGACAATCTCCACAGGAACGAAGATTCTTTATAACCCGAATGGGAGAACGAGCAGCGCTTGTTATAAGACCGTAACTGATAGCCAGCCTCTCGCTGTGAGCCAGCAAAGCTTCCTCTTTTGTTTCTTGATCAACGTCGTGAAGCACGAACCGGGTGTCAGCAATATACCCAGCTTCCTTCATATGAGCTGACAAGTACCTCAGCTCTTCATAGATCTTATGAGTGTCAGGGTGGGATCGATCTCCAGCTCTATATTCGTGGACCTTGCTCCTAGCTTCAGCCACACTAGCCTTTTTCCTTTCTTTTTCCTTTGCAAGGTCTGAAGCGTCGACAGGGAAAAGACCCATTTTGGATTGTTCATTCAGCCTAGAAGAATCCAAACGTTCTATTATTTGAGCGCAACGATCTCCAAGCTCTAAGAAGCCATTAAGTCGACACAAGTTCATCAAATTTTCCCAGACCTCAATGCCTGGTTCCACAGGCATCCGCTCCACAAATTCATGAGCTTCAGCAATGTAGCCAGACTGCCCAAGCATACTAACAATGCTAGCATAATGTTCCATGGTAGGAATTATATCAAAATCCTTCTGCATTGCTTCAAAATGCAACATTCCTTCTTCAACAGATCCCATAATTCCACAGGCCAGGAAAATATGTTTGAACATGACAGGATCTGGTTTATCCCCTGTCTGCTTAAACTGATCGAAAAAATCAGTTGCTTCTTCACCATGACCATTATGCACAAAACCTGATATCATAGCGTTCCAAGAAGCCAAGTTATGATGATCCATAGTACTGAAAAACTTCTTAGCATCCTCCATTGAACCACATTTAGCATACATCTCCAAAATTTTGTTTTGAGTATCTGTGTCCATAGTAATTGATGATTCAGAAATCTGACTATGTATTACTCTTGCTTCTTCAAGAGCAGTTGCATCACCGCATGCTTGCATCAGTCTAAAGTACTGATGAGCATGTAGCACAGTTCCATTTTCCTGTAGCAAAGCCAGAATCTCCGTCGCTTCTTTTACATTGCCATTTTCACATAACTTCTCCAGTTCTTCAACAGTAACTTTGTGTTTGCTGCTGACTTCGTTAGATACTTCAGAAGGTGAGCCATCAGTTGAAGGGTTGCCAGGCAGTGGTTGATAGTATACGCCACCCTGATGTGGGCCACCGTTCAAGTGATTGCCAAACGATGTAGTAGGTTGAACGTGTGAATGTTTTTCTTGATGAATTCCATTAGGGAAGCGTTGCACATCTGTATTTAGGTACATGGAATATCCTTGAGTGCTCCTTGAGTCAGTTTGGCTAGTGACATAAGGGCTCTGATTTGCTTTTGGAGCATTATATCCGTAATTGCTACTGCTGCCTTGCCGAAACCCTGTAACATGCTCCTTACGGAAATGAGTTGGATTTGCATACTGAGAGGTCGGATTACCAGGTCTATCAGGATAACTGCCCCTAGATCTATGATCAACGTATTGCTGTTGCTGAAAGACTTGCTGACCATTTCCAACTGAGTTTGGACCTTGTCCTGAAGGACCATATCCATACTGCGCAGCAATAGCTCTCTCTCCTTTATAGGTTTTCCGGTGACTTTGGGTGTTATATCCGGAGTCATATGTACCATATCCATTAGGATGATGATAAGTTTGCCCTTTACCATACCCAGACGGGGTACTTTTAGCTTCTGCACCATTGCACTGCTGATGGGCATTTGGAAGATGTCCACCAAGGCTTTGCTGGCTGTATGCATTACTAGTTCTATAATAAGGTTGTGTCGCATTATATCCAGGTTGCTCATTGTTTGCTCTTGCACCAGTATGTGTCTGGTTACTGTTTGGAAAGCCATACGATGCACCACTTCTGTGCGGTTGCTCGGAACTACCACCAATATTCACACCACTTGTGGAACCAGCTGAATGGGCATCTCTCTTAAGCTGGTGGTCGAAGTGATTTGAACGGGAGTTCACATAGCTCCCTGCGTTGTTTTGTCCCCATTCGCGGTGATAGTCTTCATCAGTACGTTCAGATGCAAGGTTGCCAGCTGCTCGATGTGGAATCCAAGACTGCGCACAACTTTTTTCAGCTGGAAACCTGCACGATGTAAGAAATGTGTTTTCAGGATGACACTCGATTGGAATATTTTAGGAGCATTATTGCTCGGATCAGGTAAGTACTGAAGCTATAGATTAGTAACAAGCATTTTTTGGGTGGTGGTGGTGTGTGAGTCGGGGGGTAGGAGGATGAACTTCATACATGTTCTAATTGGACCTCAATGAATTGCAGCAAGACTATTGGCTATTAGGGAAAATGGAAATACCTGCGACTCATTTTCTTTCATATATATAAAAAACTTATTCGACTCTGGTCTTAGCAACCGAGCAAAAGTTCGAAGAGAACCAAATAATAAGCAGATCTCACAAGGTCTAGGCAACAGAAGATACAGACAAGCTTGCCAAAAGGAATAGCAAGGCGGGTTCGACGAGACACCGAGGAAGCACGCAGTACCTGGGCGGCGAATCCGCGAGCCGGTACGGGGGGACGGGCGCGGCCGATGCCCCGATCGCGCCGCGAGGGGAGTAGCGGGCGGCGAGGAGCGCCCTGCGCGCTCCGACCATGGCGGCCATCTCCTTCCCTCCCTCACTCTCTCGCGCGCTCCCTCCTGCTCCTGTGTGTCCTGCTCGCTAAAACCCTCGCGAAGGCAAAGGCGGCGGCTGAGCGCCCCCCAAG